>NW_028321903.1:12292130-12629056 GCF_036245765.1 Copidosoma floridanum | reverse complement strand
ATTTCTTGTAAAATTAAATTATATTTAAACGGCAAAACGTTCACGATTTCCATTACTTTACAGTTATAAGAAATCAAGGAATAAATTTACGATCTTGTATTTTACACGTTATATGATTTCATTAACAAAACAAAAAAATTAACACCTGAAGAAACTAATACTAATAAGAATTTACAACATTGTGTGATAAAACTTTTTATGTATTAATAAAAATTATAGATTAATTATCATGAAGACTTATTGTGTGAGATTTGTCTTGCACGCTCACGTCCTCCCTCTTTTTCCCTTTTCGCACTGGGGAGAGAGAGCTGCGGCTGGCTTGAAGGCACTGCTGTCACGGAAAAAGGGAGAGACTGTCGATGGAACCAACGACTAAAGGGGCTGAGACTACGTGCCAGCTAGAAAACCACTGAATCGGACTTTCCCGTCGCTCTACTTCCTCTACAAATATCTGTATCGGCAGATCTGCCGAGTTGTATCTCCAACAAAATAAAGAGTGATTAAAACATTGGTCCTTCGAGCCAGATTGCATGACCGGGACAGACAATCGCTGGAACCTTAATAAGCCTAAGACAGCCAGGCACACAGCGTAATTTAAAGCAATAATTTAAGTAAAACGATGTGAGATGCGAGCATGCGATGAGACATTCTCTACGTTCCAGAACGTATCGAGACATTGAGGCCTCTGTTTCCAGTGATACAATCGTGCAGAGCCGCGCCACGTGGCAGAGCGATTTGGGGTCATAAGAGCCTTAAAGCGAAGTAACAGGCAAGAGGTTCTCAGGCATCAACCGTGACTGCCGTGCAGTCCACGTCGTGGACCTCACGTGCGACCGCGATTACTCAGAAAGTGAGGCTGTCAAGAAGTTTTCAGTTGCAGATTGCAGGCTGTTTCATAGATAATCGCGGGTTTTATTGTAGCTTACGTCAGCCCATCATGTGCGATTTCTCACGTTGCTCCCAATACTCCGTGTCAGACTGATTTGGCACGCACGATTGCACCACCAGTAGCAACGCGCCGTTTGAGAGGCAAGCGTCGAGCTCAGCGCGTAATTAACTTACAGGGATAACGAAGGCTGGCCTCCATTACTGAAAACGCAGCGAACTCTGCTAGAGGTTCTCGCGGACTTTACTCAATTCGCCAAGACTGTCAAACTATGGAGCATGGGTCTCGTCGATGCCAGGTTGGAGCTGCTTGTTAAATATTGGGATGACTTGCTAGCCAATCATAAAGATTTGATTCAGGGCGCACCTGTAGACAAAGTCGCCTCCTTGAGAGACCTTTAGAGGTCCGCAGAAGGATGCTATCTTGATGCTAAAGCGTGCCTATATGATGCTAGGAGTCGGCTTTCGTCGAGGTCGTCAGAAGGTGGCGACTCGCTAGGCCGCCTCGTACCACACTCGCGAGCCCGCGGGCCCCCGCCTTCCGAGCATCAACATCCCGCACTTTTCCGGCCGTTGCGAGGTTTGGCAGTCGTTCCGTGATCTGTTCCAGGCGCTCATTCACCAAGATACCCGGCTCACCAACATTGAGAAGCTTTACTACCTAAAAGCAAACGTGCAGGGTGAGGAAAAAACAGTTCTGGATATCTTGCAGCTCGTTGGTTCCGATTATTCTATGGCCTGGAGCCTTCTTGTCTCGTGGGTCAAGCATCGCCGCCTGCTCGTGCAGGACCACGCCATAGCACTCCAAACACTCAAGCCTCTGCGATACCTTAGAAAAGCCATGATCAACTGTGAGTGCTCAATCAGCCCGTAGAATATTGGAATGTTTCAGTGATCTCTTTTGCCCCAATCGCCATGGACTCCTCAATTTGGAGGGCCTGGGAAGACGTGCTCGAGAAGCTGGAGACAACAAGCTCAGCACAGGGGAAAGTGGCCGCTTTTGCCACCTTGTCCAGCTTTCTGCTGAGGCGCGGCCGCTTACTAATATCAATGGAAGCCTCGCACCGTCCCTGATTAACTAGTAATCCTGTGAGCTCGACCGGCAGTCACCCTCTAGTGCCACGCCGATGCCACTCAGCGGCAACCACCAATCTTTCGCGATCCACGCAATTGATGATGATTGCCTTGCGTCCCACGCGCCACACTAAATTGGACACTGCAACCGATTTCTAGAACTAGATACATTTGGGTGAAGGGGTTTTGCCACTCTGCACAAGCTGGGCTGTAACTTCCTGAAGCCGGGCCACATGGCAACTATCTGTCCTTCCTAGGAAGTATGATAATATTGCAAGGCATGGTATTACAGCTTTATCCATACTGACGGTCGCAAGCGCAGGGCCACGCCTGATCCAGCACCAGCTGAGGCAAAGCAGTCGCTCTTCATCCCAGACTCCAAGGGCGGGATCTACGCTGTAGCCACCTCATTGTCATGACTAGCCGTCCTGCCCATGCTTTAGGTTCAGCTCAAGGGACTCAGGGGTGGACAGTCACAGCAAGAGCACTCGTCAAGGCTTGCTCAGAGATTTCAATTACGTTCACAGCACTGGCTCAAAAGATTGGCTCCCACCCTGAGCCAGCCGTCACGAGTATCTCTGGCGTTAGAGGCGCTGTCTTGATATGCTGCCCAACGATCGCAAGCTTATAGCTCTAAATCCGGAGCTCAACTTGGACGTTACAGCTGAATGCGCACTGCTTGCCCCAACTGGGATTTTGCACCCTCTCTGGACCGTTACACCCATGCACCATCGAACTCTGGAGCGATTTGCCAGACCTCTTGGACCCGACCTTCAGAGTACCCAGCGGCGTCGACGTCCTACTTGGAGCTGATGTGTACCCCCATTTACTACTGCCAGGGCAGTTATTCCATGGAGATTTTACCGGACAGCTCACCGTTGCTGGCTGGATGCTCACCAGTCACGCACTGGGCCAAGCGACATTATCCTCACCGGCCACTTGCATGACGACTCAGGACTCCTTAGCTCCACCTTAGCATGAGAAGCTAATCGCACTGATGCAACAATTTTGGTAATTAGAGGACGTGCCACGAGGAATCCGTCGATCCCCTGACAATATGGAGTGCGAGATCATCTTTTCCAATCATCATTGGGCGGCTGATGGGCGCTTTGTCGTCCACCTCCCACTCAAGCGCAACTGAATGCAGCAGCTAGGAGAGAGCTTACCTAGTGCCAGAGCATCCCTTCGTTCACAACAGTACCAATTGCGGAATGCTCCAGGGATGGCCATTGAATATGCATGCTTCATGAACGAGTATCTCAAGTACGGGTACATGCAGTTACTGACCGACGTAAAACTCTGTGAGTAATCGGGCCCCATGCATTATATTTTTGCACCATGGGATCTGGTAAGCTGGCAATTACCAGAAGAAACTGCGCGTCGTACTCAACGTATCGCAACCAAAATCCCCTGGCTATAGCCTCAACGTTGTCCTGCACGCCAGACTGAAGCTTCAATCCCACTTGCCGACTGTCTTGCTCTGCTGGAGAAGGTATCGGACCGCCTTCTGCGTGGACATCCCAATGATATCTTGGCAGATCTAGATTGACAATCATGACGTGGATCTCCAGCGTATCTTGTGAAGCACTGATGACTCCAGCCCAACGAAGCACTATCACTTGCTCATTGTAACTTACGGCGAAGTTAGTGCTCCCTATCTTTCCTTACGGACGATTTCACAGCTTTGCAAGGTTAAAGGCCATGTTTGGCCCAAGGCCGTGCCTATCGTCAAACAAGATCTGTTTCGTTGAAATGACTAAAATTCGTAGGCCGCCTCGTGAGCGGTGGAGGATCAACCTCGCAGCACGCTAAAAGTGTCAGCACGCCAAGTTCACAATAATTTCATTACATATTCACACTTGCAAGCGCCGGTCAATTTCTTTCTTACCTTCATTCTTTTTCTCCGTTTGTTTCAGTCGGTACATTTAATCGCTCTCGCGCCAACTCCCATTATGTCTCTCTCTCTCTCTATGCTCTCATGAGCTAGACATTTCTCTCTTTCTCTATCATGCACCTAAATCTCCATCTCTTTTTCTCTTATTAAGGGTACTCCGGTCATAGGTCTTTCCCCCTCTCTTTGTTGCTTACATCATTCTGTCTCTCTCTTTCATGGCTTTTCGCGTAAGGTGTAAGAGATTGACCCGTCCTAATGATTGCAGTGGGTGGGAGAATTAAAAGGAAAGGGGGGTCTTGCTACTACTTTGAGTGGGCGCGCCGGGTCAGTTCCGAACTATCTGTCTATACAGAGTGGTCTACAGTTGTCAACGGTGATCTCGAGTATCTGGCATAGTTAGGTATTGTATTTATCTTATTGGCTTCTACATCTTTTTTCATCATCATTACGCACACGGGCATCTGGGTGTCACCTTTTCGGGGTCAATTTCTCTTACGCTTTCCTTTACTTAATCATTATCGTCATCTGCATCATCTTCGAGGAGCTAAGCATGCTGCCAGTAAAGCACGGCAAAAATCCGCTTCACGGACCGTGCGACGTTTGTCAAAATGTGAGTTTTTCGAGACACGTGCGGACGTGCACGTATACGTTTTTTACACGTATACACACGTACACACTCTTCATTTCAGGACATTTTATCTCGAAATTATAGTTCAACCTCACTCGTTTGTACTGTCGTAAATTTTTCTTTTCTTGGATCTTTCTCTTCGGAGTTTTTCCCTTAAACCATGGAATATATCTTTGTTCGTGGCTCATAATCAGTGCATTTCTTATTTATTTTACCCTGTTCCTTCCCATCCTCCATTTAGATAAATTTATAAAAATTGTTGTTTTTTTTATGCGGATTTTATTTCATCATTCATCTAATAGACGCTGCCAACAGGGCAGCAATACTCTTGCTACATTTCAAGATCGATACGTTGATGACATTCTCTCTGGTGCTGATAACGTGGAGACGACTCAAATTCGCCACAACCAGCTGATCGGCTTGTTGCAAGCTGGAGGCTTCTCTTTGAGGAAGTGGGTGGCCAATGATCTGGAACTGTTGCGTGACCTCTCTCCAGATGTCCAACTGAGGCCGATCTGGTGGTGGCTCAGCGTAGACAGTCTTGTCAGCGAACTCGGCGTAAGATGGGACCCGATCGACGGTCACTTCCACCTCACACCACCTACCCTACAGTCACAGCCGACCGAGCCTGCGATTATTACTACTCTAGCACGACTCTTCGATCCCTGTAAATGGATCGCGCCCGTCGTCTTAACTCCAAAATTGATCATTCAGGATCTCTGGTGAGCGCGACTCGAATGAGATGAGCCCGTGCCTGCAGCCATGCCTGCAGACATTGATATTCCTCGCTGGATTGGCTGCAGCCCTTCTACTAGCCTGCACTTCTTCGCATTCGCAGATGCAAGCCGACGCGTAATGGTGTACTCACGCGCTGAGGGACCAGCCAACAGTGTTTGCGTACGTATCTTGATGTCAAAGACCAAGCTGACCTCCATCAAAAGCTTGCAGCCAGATGCCATCAGTCTCACACACATGACGATCCCTAGATTGGAGCTACGAGCGGCACTGCTCGAAGCGAGTCTGCTACGCATGGTCACTGAGGAATACGATATGAGCGTTGAGCACTGTCACGGCTGGAGTGACTCTCAGATCATGCTTCACTGGCTCTGATCGTCAGAGCCAACGAAAAACTCGTTGATGGACAAGTACGTGGTTCATATTCAGAAGCTTCTGTCATCCCAAGTTTGGAGATATGTTCCAACGGCCTCTAATTTAGCGGATGTGGCGTTCCAGAGAACGGATCTGTCCACACGTTGACAGACGTAAGGTTGGTAGGAAGGCTCCTACTGGCTCGCGGGTCTTCTTGATTCATGGCCAGCCGAGAACACAACATTGCCACGCTTCGGCAACCCAGTTGTTGACGGTACCCTGCAATCTTGCTACGATGTTCAATGCTCTGCACTAAATACGCTTGAGAAGTTCTCGGATCTGGGCCTTCTCTTTTGCTGTGTCGCTTGATTACATTGCTGGATCCATTGTCAGCTGCCTCGGCTGCATCGAGATTCCGCCCCCCCTGCCTTTCACCCCTCTGACGACGATCAAGCTGCGCGATGCCGACCTCGCCCATGTCTACTCAAGTCAGCGACAATTCTTCGTGCTAGAGCTTGCGAGCTTGCAAAAGGACGACCATGTTCCTGCAAATAACCCACTGCTTCCCTTAGACCTGATTCTCTCTAGTGACATCCTTCGAGTTGGTCGTCCCCAACATTCTACGCTTACCTTCAACGAGAAGCACCTACCGATCCTTGACAGTCGTTGCAGCCTCGCTATCCAATGGGCTCATGCTCGTGCTCTCCACGGAGGATTCAGAGTTACCAGCGCCTATATGACTCGCAAGGTCTAGATTGTTGGTGGGTAATGGCGAATCAAACGTGTTCTCCGGGAATGCGTTATCTGCGCATGACTTCAAGCACGGCCGGCCACTCAACACATGGCACCTTTACTGGCTGCCCAAATTACCCCTGCTCGCGTTTTTTCTAGCACTGAAGCAGACTATACTAGCCCGTTCAACATTTCGTCCGCTAAGGGCCGAGGAATGCGCACAAGCAAGGGCTACGTCACGATCTTTATCTGCATAACCACCTTTAGGCATTGCCCCAGCAATCAAAGAGAACTGTGATCAAAACCTTTACATTCTGACTAAACTTGGCGAGCTTTCTTGATCTTGGCTCATGCGGAAGCTCAAAAAGGAATGATTACGCATTACTTTTTATGACATAATTATAAATTTAAGTTTTATCACCAGATATGAGCTACTAAAGGAAATTTAAGTGGTCATCATAATTTGACGTCTTCTTAGTAATGTTGACGTAATAATGTTAATGGTTGAAAATTAGAAACTTTGGCACTAATTCTGTACAAATCTATCTCATAATCGAGTCATTGGTTATGAATAAATTATAAAAACCAACCGATGTATTTGCGTCTTCATCATCTTCTCTAACGGTACTTTCACTATGTAAATGTTTATTTTATCAATATTCAATTTACATTTTTTACTTTGTCAGCACAAGTAAAGAACACGAGTACCAACATAATGCCATCGAAAAAAAAATTAAATGCTCGTAGTTTTCGATGATTCAAAATTCACGATACTCTTTTAACGGACTTCATTCATATGTTTACAGAAAGTGACTTATGTGAACTTCACGTGCTTCGAGAATATATATCAATAAGATGGTAGAATTCTGCGGACGTTTGCATTATTCCACTTTTGTCTTTATAATTTCCCTCACATACATGTGATTTTCCGCATAAGTACCCTCCGGATAAACATCTATATTATATATACATACTAGAGCGCACAGTGGCTCAGTCGGCTAGGTCATGGATTGGCACGCGGGAGACCGCGGTTCGATTCCCGGTCAGTGCGACTTTTCGGACGAGTACCTTTGTGATTTTTCACATGTGCTTTTTCACCACGCAATGCTCCTCAAGGAGGGTTTACGTGACCTTCTCGCAGCAAAAATTGCCTTATTTACCCCTTAACCCCTCCTGCACTGGAAGGCTTCCCATCCCTTTCCTTGTCTCTTTCCCAAGTACTGAGTGCCCATAGTAGTTCCCTTATTAAAGGAGCAAAACGTAGAGCACTAAAATATTGTATATATATATATATATATATATATATTAATTGTTAGTATAATAGTTGTTAATTATTCACATGCGCTAAAAATTATTTATTTACTTCTTTATTATTTCTGTTGAAATTTTTTTTTAATGCATCTTTTCTTGAAAATTTATTTTCACTATTACTGCAAATTTCTTTGTGCTCTACATTATGTACATGTAAATTATGGTTGTAAATAAAATACTCTTTTAAATTTTTGGTCAAAGATAAATTTCCAAGTGCTAAGTGCCTATAGTTGTGCCCTTTTTAATAAGGAGCCGGACTTAGAGCACTATAATATAACATAATATATACATACACATACTAGTGGATCTTTGCCCCCAGCTCGCTCCAGTCACCAAGCCCCGGATAATAGTATGCTAGCGGCCCCCCCGTCTCGGCTTCGCCCCACACTCACCAAATATAACACCGTAGTGTGCTGATATGTAATGTGAAACGTTTTCAGTTAAAATTTTAACATATAATTCTGACACTTTTTAAAACAAAAATCTTCTTATTAACAATATATTTGTTTGTTATCCATACAGTTAATTTGTTCAAGTAAAAAGTTAGTAAAAGTGAAAAAAATATAATTATGCTGAAAAGTACCGTAAATTTCTTATGCCATAAAGTAAGTCGGTGGCCCTAAAAGGCCGTTGATTTGCAGTTTCTCCCGTATAATCTATAAACAGAGGTATTTTTTTAAGCTGCACAGATTAAAAACTCACAAAAAATATATATAATTAAAAAAAATTTTTTTCTTTTATCTTACAACTTTATAACCACAGCAACGAAGTCCTAGAGCTTCATCTCTACATTTTTATCGCCACAAAAAATACAAATACGTATTCTACCTATTTGAAATTGTGGAAAATTCAAGGAATTACTATAAGGGTTATAATGAAAAGCTGATCTCTCACTTAATAAATTCTTTATTTATTAATTTTGATGTTGCTTTCATCTCGACAAATGTTCAACGTAATTTTCTTGACGCCTAAAATTGTATTTATTAGATGAATTTAAAGTTTTTTTTCAAATTCTCCCTCTTTCGACTTTTGGCATGGTTAAGACCTTTGTGAGTCCTAAAAACTGTTTTTTGTCAACTTTAGTACGTTCTTATATATTTGTCAGCAAGGCAGTTTAACGTCCGATGGCCCTGAGAAAGATTGGTAATTTTCTTAAGTAAAACTCTTTCTTGACTGAAGTTTCTAGCAAACGTAATTGCCTCTATACCTCAGGGTGATCTTCTCTGATTTGTTATCGTAGCACCACACTGATTGGAAGGAAAACACCAACGTACGAAGCTCTGGAGCTAGTTGTAGAACTCTTTCCCAACGTCTCCTAGTATAACGTCAAAGACGTTGGTGTCCAAAGCACTTTTTTTCTTGCGGACTCAGTTGTTTTGGTGATCTATGGTTGAGAGATAAGTTCGTGATTCTTGCCCGTTGGAGAGTGTCCCGTTGGTTCACGTTTATTTGTCTTTCGTAGATGTTAGGTTCTTGAACAACTCCACTCGTGAAGTCCACCAGTGAATAACTGACTTGGTTTAATAGTGGCCAGCTTTACATAGTATTTTTGTCGATGAATCGTTTCCCGAAATGGTAGTAAAAATGTATTTGTTGGCAAGGTAGTTTAAACTTAGGTCTCCCTTAAAAGGAACAATGAGATTGATGGTTAAGTAGGGAACGTCAATACTGAAAATGGCTTTGAAAAGGGCCAGTGGTAAAAATATCCAGTTATTCCTTATTATTATTCTTGATGATGAAGAGACAGCTGCGAGTAGCTTGACTCTTATCTTTGGAGTCACTCTATACGGAGACCTTACATGAAGGAGGTACGCCACTGACGAAAGAATATCTCGTCTTCAGGTCATTCCCCGGATAACCAACTGCTCATCGTTAGTCGGAAAAGTGGGCCTAGAGAATACCTTCTCTGTAGGTATGTCGTTGGGACGAACACTATGAAGGAAGCCGTTGAAGGAAGCTGCCCGTACTTTTCAGGGCTGTCTTCCCTGTCTTGCATTTAAAGTAGAAAATTTTCTGGTGGCACCAGGCTGGATGGTTGAACAGCCACAAAATACTTAAGTTTTGGCACCCGTTATGCTCTGGCTAGACACGTCTCCTAATATTTCCCTGGAGACGTTGACGTTCTGAACGCCGATTTTCCCGTGGCACTCGGTTGTCTTGGCGATCTAGGATAAAAACCGATTTATTTTGCTTTTCCATGAAAGAAGGGTATTTATCGGTAGCTGGAATGCCCAGCTGTATGACTAACAACTTTATTCTTGGTGTACTGTTGATAAATGACTTCGATAATCGGCACCTCGATGGGGCGTCTTATAACCACTCTCTACTTTGTTTGATTGTGGGTGGCTTTTATTTTACCTCGATACAACCTAGCGGATGCTACTGAACCGAATCGTGAAGCTAGCTTATTTCAAAAAAACCTTAAACCTTTTTATCGCTATTGTTACCACCTAAAGTACCTTTGACAGTTAATTAAATAGTCATGTTAATCAGAAGTTTCAGTATATCGGATGTAATGTGTAATGTAACAAGTGTAACGTATAGTATCATAGCTACACGTACGTACACCCCCTTTTCCTTCAGCCTAGTGAAGACAGTTGTAGTAGGAGAGAGAAGAAGAATGAGTAGTTAAGATGCTGAAGGGAGCCCGTTCTCTGGTTGGAACTGGCAAGAACAAAGGTCTTACACTCGTTACGCGCTCTTCTCTCGTTTTAGATGAATAAAAAAGTTCATATTTGTTCCTCGAGTAATTTCTTCATGAGCACCCCAGGGCTACAATACCGTGATACAGTTTAGTGTCGGTAGGGTGGTTATTGCAGTTGAATAAAATAAAAGTAAATTTTTTTTGGTTGTTGTCGATGGTAAAGTATCGACTCTCGCTATTTATGGAAAACACACATAGTATCGTGACACGAAATAAATAAGGAATTGCTACAAGAGGAATCACCGAAACTAGGAGTTGCCAAAGCATGGAGAGAAGCAACTTCCAAATGAGGACCAAGGTAAAAGAATACTCGGAACTACTATTGAAGATCAAGCAAACAAGGATGTTAAGGGTTTTGCTCACCAGTGTTCTAGCCAAAATCATATAGTAAGTACTTAACATTATAAATAAACGATTATATTTACAATGTCCCGGGGGTTCTGTTAAAAGTCTTGGTGCGATATAAATGTATTTTTGTTGTTATATTCATTTTGCGTTCAATATCCTTTTCATAAAATTGGTGGCGTGTCACTAGAGTAATTTATCGTATGACGGAAATAATTGGGATCGTAAAGAAAACTGATTAGGTTGAAAGCGAGACAATGATAAATAAATAAATAATAAATAAATTACACACGCGATAACAATTAAAATAAAACGGGTTTACCATCGTGGAGTAACGCAGAGAATCGTAAAGCAATTTATAAGTGCTTAAGTGCTTCCATAAAGGCAGAAAATAAAGAAAAATTAAAAAAAATAATACAGGACCTACAATGCAAAATTTCAAAAAAGAGCAAAGTGACGCGATAAATTTTAGGGAGGACGAAATTCTCTAGTATCCGAAAAATAAGTCAGAGTCAGAAATGCTAACCATATTTTTGGAATACTCCAGAATCCCCAAAAAATGGGATGAAATAATCAAAAAACAGCGCCTTTTAGCGCTGAAAATTAAAAAAAAATGAAACTTAGTACTGTGAAAGAAAAAGTTGCCACAACGACTGTACAAGCAGCAGGGCCAAGTTCGGAAAATTTTAGTATGGGTCATACCGTAAACAGTGAGTCATTCTTAAAAGACGCGGGATATGGGGCCAAAAAAGTAATGAGCGTCTATATGAGAAACAGGGTAGTACACGTGGGAAACACACTCAG
This sequence comes from Copidosoma floridanum, assembly GCF_036245765.1. Lineage (NCBI taxonomy): Eukaryota > Metazoa > Arthropoda > Insecta > Hymenoptera > Encyrtidae > Copidosoma > Copidosoma floridanum. The sequence continues at coordinate 12,617,590 of NW_028321903.1, read as the reverse complement.
AAGTTTTAATACACATCGAAAAATACAACAAAACAACCCGCACATTCTCGTAGAGATTATCCCAAAAGGATATGGGGGATTGTCACGTACTTAGCAGTTAGATATTTAGGAACCTGTTAACGAAGTGATAGGGGTATGAAACCAAAGAGTACACAGTAAAAAATTTTGTAGAAAAATTACTACGCTACGCATTGGAAAAAATCTGACCAATGCTAGACGTAGTATATTAACTATGAAAATAGCTACAATTCTTTTACAATAGAAAAATTACTACGTGAATAGTAATAATTAAGAAGAAAACTTGTCTATAGTATATTTACGACAGCATTAGAGAAATTACTATCAGTTTTGTATACTAACTATGGATATAGCTATAATACGGCCACAGTAGAAAAATTACTGCGTGAATAGTAATAATTAAAAGGAAAGGGCTAAAGATAAATCGACACCCACTCCTTAATTAAACTTGTGTGATTGTTTGTATTACTACCTACTTATTAATTAGAGAACTCCATGCTGTGAAATTTTTCATAAAACTACAATTGTGTTTATAATACTAACTTAACGACTATGATTTATGGATTACTTTTTTTTGGTAGTTAGCCTTAATTTTTAAAATTTTTTTTTCGAATGATAATACTTTGTCATGGACCGTTTTCTTCATTCCCTAATTAGCACCATCAGGCACTATCAGTAAAAAATAATACTGTACAAAAAGTAAAAAATGTGCTGCTTTTTCTGGATACACACGATTGAAGACAAAATAAGCTGCAAGTAGCATAGACAAAGCATCCAGTAAATTATGAACTTTGTCTTCCACAATAAGATTATGTATGGCCAAAATAAAAGTTAATTAAACATTAGGAACGACAATTTAGTTGACCAATTTGGAACTATCAAAAAAACCAGAGCTTCAACACACAAACAGCACTACGACATTTTTTCGATTTATCCAGCGCCTGCAGATTATGCGAAAATGAAATTTCAATAGAAATCAACGAATTTCACTTTACTACGCTGATAGTGTTTTTACAATTCTACAAGTAATATATAACTACAAAATAGTATTTTACCCAATGCAATAGTTGTGTATTATACTACACGGCGTCGTAAAATAACTACGCTACGCATTGGTCGGATTATTTCCAACTCTAGACGTAGCAAAATTACTACCATCGTAGTGAACTTACCTAATAATTAGCATTAATACTAGCCGCTTGTAAATTTCCTTCGTCAGACGAGGTACAGTTACTATAGAAGAGTGGTAATTTTACTAAAAAATTTTTTACTGTGTAGGATACCAACAAAGGACACCGAATTTGATTTTCACCTGCAGAGCAATAACATAAATGTGGAATTCCTTCTACACAAACAACATCCGGTTTCACCAGGTGTGCTATATACCAGCTGCATAGTACACCAGCAAGCCAAATATATGCAGCTTTCAAATGCTTACGATGTACTAGCTCAGGCAAATAGTGCATCGGAAGATATCTCAATATTTTATAGGGACATTAGGAGGTAAGTTAAAGGATATAGCTGTGGACCAGTTTTGTGCGCAATTTTTACTATTTAATACAGTTGATGAATTTTTATTAATACTCTCACGACAACTTAAAAGCATGGGGGCACGGAGATGCTGTTAGCAGAGCTGAAAATGTTAACGCAGTACCCAAGTGAATCGATTGCACAATACTGCTGTTAAGCACAAAGATTATGTAATAGAATCATGATGACCCGTGATTCGAATCCACACCTGGGGGAAGTGAAGAAGACAGTACTGAAAAACAATTCAGACAGGAAAGCAGCCAAACGATTTGTGTACGACCTCAGGGCACCATGGGGTCAGAATGTAGCTGGAATTAGACTGGCAACAATAGAGGAAGCTATAGAAACCGCCACAAGCTTAGACAACGAGATAGGCTTGCGTAACATGGAGCAAGGACTGTAAAATTCCTATGCAACTCAGAAAAGTTACCCCAGAGATAAAAGATATTCAAAAATAGGTGCATTAGCAAGCAGCGATGCACCAATAGAAAGGTCTTTGTAGAGGACACTACAGACACTCTACTAAGGAATGCAAAAAGCTGTATGTAGATGCACTAACTGGAAAATTACCACACTCTGATAAACTATCCAATGAACTGTGCATGGAATCTGTCATAGAGGGGAACAAGAGCTGAACTGCGTATAATAACTCATCTTTTGTTACACGGCAAAATGGTCTCAACTTCAATGGTAATAATAATTATTATTTATAGCAAAAAAAATATGAGCATGGTGGTAACAGACGCCGTAATGATAATAAATATAATAATAACAATAATAATAACTGTAACAACAATAATAACCATCCTAACATCAGCCAGTAGCCACACAATGGTTATGCAGGTAATTATAACAGGCCAAACAGAGTGAATCGAAATTTTGATCATAGAAACAAAAATAATAGTACAACTTAGAGTAATTGTTATAGAGGGCAGTATCAGTATTGAATGAGTTATAATAACTAGAGCTGATAACGAGAAAATGAGGCCACGCATTTCTGAAAGAAGTCACAAGACGCAAGGATAAGTCAGCCCTGCACAAGTTTAAACTCTAACGATGCTCTATGCACTCCTTAAACGTTGAGAATTCACCAATAGGCAATTAGGTAATTAACACGCTCAGTAGTAAAGGGGCAGCTGGCATACACGTAGACAAGGAAACGCACAAAGGTGCATACATATGGCAGGTAGAGGCAGAGGAGCTCAATAGTAGTCCTCCAATCTTAATACAGCACGTAAAAAAGCTTGTTAGTAATTCCTGTAAAGTTATAGTTCGGGTAAGAGAACCACTGACTACGAGCGCGTAAGTCAGTAGGATAACTTACAAAAATAACTGGCTTCAAAACAGCCCACAAACGGAAGAAAAAGAACGAGGAGATAGTAGACACGAACTCTCTTGTAGAATCACAAATATATTGAGAGCAGGTAAGACCCCCCCCCCTCAATATGTAAGAAAAGCTCTTGGCTACAAAATGGTACAATAAAATCTTACAAGTGCAGAAATGTCGATGGTAAAGGAAGACAAAATTCGTCCAGACACTTTCGTTAACAAAAGTACCTAAGTTAAAATTATTGGAATTACGCACGGCGAGCGTAGCACGTTGGGTATAGTAAAAATACCACTAAATGGCCTCATTTGTACATTACATATGATCCCACGAAATTTTCCAATCGATGTGAAAGGTATAATTAGTTGGGATATTTTTAAAATGTATAATGGCCCGGAGAATATTTTGCAGTCGGGAGGCATGAAAATAAAAGTAATGCCAGAGACGCTTGAAATTCCTGCCAGAACAAGGCAAGTGGTATATGCTCGTGTAAGGAAAACGAGAAAAAATGTAACTATTAGTTAGGTCCCTTTGCAGAAAATGGATGAAGAAGGCGTTTCACTCGGAAATTTCATAGCCATACAGAATGAGGGAAAAGTTTATGCAGAGTAAATATTATACAAGAGATAAAATGGTTAAAATATTGATACCGAAGATTGATTTATTAAAATGCGAAGTAATGCAAGAGGCTGAACCGTTCAGCGTCGAAGAGGACGACGCGAGGGGCTTGAATGAGGCAATGATAAGGATGTTCGAAACAAAGCGAGGAAAAGGAAAATTTGATGAAATAAGAAAATATGAACATAAAATAAGCAAGAATAACATTAATTTAATGAGTGCCGATAACTTTGACGGTATATTAAATAAAAAAGGAATTGTGAGAGTTAAAAAAATAATGCAACTCATTAAAATGTCTAGCTGTAACGAGGAAAAAAAATCACATGCCCTTAAACTTATAGAACATAATCCCTTCGTGTTTGGTCTGGATGGAGAGCCGCTAAGGGCCACTGATATATTGAGACATCGCATCAAGACTACAACAGACAAATCCGTGACGACCAAGCACTACAAGTACCCGCTGGTATTCAGGGAACAAATGAAGGAAGAAATATAAAAATTTTTAGTACAGTGTATAATTAAACCATCAAAATCGCCATACAATTCTAACATGTAGATCGTACCCAAGCATGCGGGTTCAGACGAAGAGAAGCGTTGGCGCGTAGTAACCGATTTTAGACAGCTCAACGAAATTACCGTAGGAAGCTGCCATCTCTTATCATTCCAGAGTAACATACTCTAAAATTTAGCGTTAGCTCGATTTATAACAGTAATCGATCTAAAACAAAGGTTTTTTAAAATTGAAATTCACGAAGAGGACGAACATAAAACGACGTTCTCTGGTCCAGACGGGCATTATCGGTAAAGGAGAATACCAATGGGGTGTACGGACTCACCCAACACATGTCTAAGTGATTTGTCACTCACTTTGGCAGGTCTACAAGGACATAAAATAAAGGTGTACCTAGATAATATGATGATATTTGTTAAGAACGAAGGACGCTTCAGTAGACTTTAAAATCGTTCGGAAAAGGTCAAATTCACCATTGAATCAAAAAAGTGCCAATTTCTAAAACGGTAAGCGAAAGTGTTAGGGCATATTGTTGGAGATGGGCAAATACAAACGAACCCAAAGAAGATCGAGGCAGCAAAAAAATACCCAAGACCCACTAATGTCAAAAAAATTAAAGAATTTCTTGGGTTTGTCAGCTACTACAAACGATTCATCTAGAATTATACGGAATTTGCTCAGCATCTCTCCAAGCTCTTGAAAAAACGAGCAGAGTTCAAATGGGAAGAGCAGCAGGAGCAAGCCTGTAAGACACTTGTCGAAGCATTATGTGGTAAGCTGGTACTCATTGCACCTGATCTGGACAAGCCCTTTAAAGTTATAATGGACGCGTAGAACTACGCAATAGAGGCAACATCAAGCCAAGACGAACTGGAGAAAGATAGACCGTGTGAATATGCTTCACGATGCCTCTGAGAAAGAGAAGTACGCTATCTGACGTATGATAAATGATTTTATATTGGCCAGGCATTTCAAACAAAGCACCTGATGAACTCTCTCAAAATCCAGTAATAGGAGAGGGAGAAATAAATACTGAGCAGCCAAACTAAGAACTGTATCGGCTGGTGGACGAACAGGAGAAAGCAGGACTAGCAGGTAGCGATAAGCCTCCGGTGCAAGTTTTTAAAATATAAGTGACCCGCAAACAGCACATTCAAGGAAATACCAAAAAAGGAAAAATCAATTACCCAGACTCAGAGGAGTCAGATAAAAGGGTGCGAAAGAAAAAACAGTTATTTAAGGGACAGAATGAAAATAAACTCGACATAAAAATAGAGTTCACAGGCCCAGATGTATTAGACAATGAAGCAAAAAAAAGGAAAGAAGGAGCACAGGTTGACAAAAGGAGCAATAAGAACGGAAACGAAGGCACATGTGGAGAAGGGGATTTAGAATTCAAAAAATCAGATAAGGGAAAAACTATAAAAAAGAAAGGGGAAAAGCTATACGGCAGGGATGACATCAGAGAAAAACGGCGAGATCGATCGCTACTGCAGGGGATGATCCTATTTCCCAAGGAATAACAGACAAAAAATTAGGTTATATCATGAAAGAGCCAGGATTCAAAAGGAAAGTAAAAACGACGAGTATGCTAGCAGCTCGATGAAAGAAAGCGAAAAATGCGCACGAGATAGCTAGATACATTAAGCAGACAAAGCCGAGTTTTTTAATTAGAGAGCACAGAAACAAACTTCGCTCCAACGAGAGAAGCGGACAAGCAACCGAATATACACGATTTGTTAGAGGCAAAATCAGATGAACTGTGGGCGCAAATTATGGTCGACTTAAAAAGGCGAGACGTAGAGGGTAGGACTGAAATGAGGATTGATGTGTGGGAGTCCAACAAAAACATACCTGAGGATAAAGCATCATACGAAAAAGGAGAAAAAACAGACTTAACAATGCGTAAAATTGATAAGGGAATCCAGTTTAAATAACCAAAGAATTAAATAATAAAAGAGCCAAACTTACCATCAGACACAAATGCTCTAACAGACAAAAGGTTAGAGTATTTTAAAGATAATACCGGGAGAGAAACGAATAAATGCATTTAATCTTATGAAATACTTTCAAAAGTCCCAGGACTTTGCACACCCCGCCAAAAAATTGCCTATTTCGTAGCCTAATACGTTTATTTATTCTTGACCTTTCGACTGACGAGCTGAGAATCATACTAAAAAATTCAGAATACCTCCAAAGGGGTAGAAAGCCAGAGAAAATAGAAAATATACTAAAGATGCATACAAAGTATGAAAATGGAAAAAGTGTATATATATTTTCGCAGGAGTTCAAGAAAAACGTGTTCGTACGAAAAAAAGGAGTCAGCCACTTACATCTAGAACGTAACGGCGAGAACCAGAACGTAACGCATGGGCATCAGAAGAGGGGGAAGATCCACCCTTATGCCAAAAACTAAAAAAAATTAAAAACTATCTTCTTAGGTATCTCGAAAACCTGGCGTTTATAAAGGAAACGAAAGCGGTACCCATTACGGAAGAGATAGATCCCTTACATGAAAGTGGGTACATAAACCCAACGTGCATGAACAACTAGGAGAAAAACGTACGTAAAGCTAAAAGTACTAACGAGAGAAAGATAACACTCAAATCAAACATAAAGAAATATATAAAAGCCCTTAAAGAAATAATAGTAGCAAACAGCATGGAAACAAATTAGGATTGTTAGAGATCTAGCGATTCTCAATCTTACCTAATGGGGGTACTTTGTCGACATTTCATAGGAAGTATACAACAACACTAGATAAGCCGCAGTGCTCTACACCAACACACTAATAATTTCACCAACAAATCTAAGATTCAAAGTCCTTAGAGAGTACCATGAAGCAGCAATAGGCGGGCCTAGAAGTATGACGAAAACATATAGGGGAGGGTGGAGCACTCATTCTGTTTTCGATAATTATTGAAAAACTATTATATATGTATATATATATATATATGTATATATATAATGTATAAATATAAATCACTTAGTTGAAAGTCTTGAAATTACATTTCAGAGTTAATAACGTTAATTAATATTGAAACTTTAACAATACTGAGCAAAACCTCTGACTCTTTACGTGGGGCACAGCTCGTCATGGTGGGGTACTATTTGCCTTAGGGTGGGGCACAGTTGTCCTTAGGAACAAGAAACAAGATTTAAAATTTGCACAAAGCACCAAACTATCTGCTCAAAAATCCTTTTTTTTTCTATTAATGTATTTTTCCCATACATGCAGCGCATATGAAATAGTAAAGCTTTTTAAATTTTAAACATTTTAATTGAATTGTAATGAAAAAATTTATACTTTGTTGTGAACAAGATTTATTTTTATTACTAGGATGTCTTGACATAAAGCTTTTTCTTGCTCTGCAGTAAAAATTATCTAGAAGCCTTTACCTGTTAAAGTATTAAGTAATAATCAACATATCAGTTTCAAAGATTTGAAAAATCGCCAGCTTAAACAAAAATTACAATAAAAACATAAAATATACTTGTCTATTGTTTTTTTGTGTTTGCATTGTCATGCTTCATAAATTTATATTGGAGCGTCGTCCTTGGGATTCCAAACTCCTGGGCAGTACCTTTAATAGATTTTCCATTGCAAATACTTTTAAGAGCTAATTCTATATCTCCATCCGTCCAGCTGTGTGATGTCACTTTTTTTTTGTACTTCCGCACCATTGTCAACAAAACATAATCCTAACCTATAAAGCTGAGATGATGACTGTCGCTAGTGACGAACTGTGCCCTCCTGCAGGTGGCAAACTGTGCCCCTTTTAACGCTCTTTTCTAAATTATGAATAACTTTGTTAATATTCATATTAAAATTCCAAAAAAATTCGACAAAGTATTTAAGCAATAAAACTTTTAATCCTATATGATATAATCGATACAGGAGTAAAATCCATTGCTTGGCCGGTACAGAAAAAATTTTGTCTGACGATTGTTTTTGGCTCAAAATTTTAATCTCCTGTTTTACAAAGTTAATGAAGATTTTTCGTTTAATTTCTGAAGACGTGTTAAGTAAATGCCGTAGAAATAAATTTCCAACAGAATTGACATTGAAATGTGTCTTATCGATAAAAAAAAATCAGGATGACGAAGTCACCCGCCTGATGGCTAGTACCCCACCCTCCCCTAGTAAGATCGCAAAGGACTACTACTGGAGAAATATGTGCCCAGACATAAGGCAAGTGACTTTAAGGTGCCCCTCATGTCAGACGAAGAAACTCGTAAGAGTAAAAACAAAATAAATAAACTATACTCATTACAGACACACCGAGCAGACCATTTGAAAAAGTCTTAATAGACAAATTCGGACCCATCAGTAAACCATCAGTAAATGAACACACACATATTTTATCTATGTAGGAATGGCTAACGAACCTTATTTTTCTGCACTTATAACAAGAGCAACAGCGGAGGAGACCGTGAGGGCAATCACCGATAAATTTATAGCATACTTCGGACCCCTGGAACATCTACTATTCGACCGAGGTACTCATTTCATGAATTAAAGCATGGGTGAACTAGCAAGATTGTTTTGAACAGATGAAATAGATAGCACAGGATTCCTTTAGATAAATGGGGCCATTTAACGAATGCATCACATACTCATGGAATAAATAAGAGCATAAGTAGAGAAAGAGGATCAATGGGACGAATACTTACCGTTGTGCATGCACTCATACAATACAGCGGATCATGACAGTACGGGATATTCACCGCATAAGCTTGTTTTCAGACAAAGAGTGAGAACACCTTCTAGCTTTAGAACATCACCCAACGGTCAGACGTCGAACGAATATTTTAATGAGTTGGTAACAGCACTGACGAAGATGAGAACCATCGCTGCAATGAATCAGGTGTAAGCGAAATACCAGTCAAAGTATTATTACGACCGGAAATTAAACACGAAATACTATCTCGAGGAAAAAACGGTTTATGTGTTAAAAGAATCATTGAAAGGGAGATTCAACGCCTAATACGAAGGCCCGTACGAAATAACCAGCATTGATTATACAAAAAGTATGTCAAGCTTCAAAGAAAAGATGAGGTGAGAATATTACACGTGGATGAAACGAAAAAAGCATGCGTATTACAAGCCTTGACTGAAAATGCAAACATAGAAAAAGACACGGAGGTTCTCGCAGCCCTTGGACGCACTGCGAGAATACAATGAAAAAAAGGGAAGAGTAAGGAAAATGGCGACAATCGATGTCAATGTAAGGAGGCATGTCGAGACATTGTCAGGCAATAATACTGATAGTGGCAAAGTAGTTTTATTTGGAAAATAGTAAATAAAATGAGGTATCAATTATTTCATTGCTCAAGTAAAACAAAAATAGGGCACGGGACGCTACCTCATATAATAAAAAAAAAAAATCAGCTATCGATTGTTTTGTCTTAATTATTGTTGTTGAAAAATTCATTATACAATAAGACTGTAATTCATAAACTATTCACGAGTTTCTGATATATACTACAACTTTTTTAAATTTTGAATATTTAAATACATGCACTTTTTTTCTCTCTCTCTATTTTTTTCTCTTTTCTTTTGTCCTCCTTTTTCTACTTATATATGTTTTCTCCTGTGTCTCCGTCCTCATCCCTACGGAAACGCTCGATGGCCAGTTCCCGAACCCCATCTATCAGCGAGGATAAATTTAGGATGGGCTTTGCGGAATAATTATTAGAACTGCAATGGCAGCTGGTAAAAGATGGGTTGAGTGTGCTGACAGTCAACAGACCGTTGTTGATCTACAAAAGAAAGACAGGAAAGTTAATACAAGCCATCAAAAAAAAAAAATTTATACAAGCATAATCACGAATAAGAGAGTCCTTACGCATATAGCAGACCACTCCTCCAACGGGGCTCTTCTAGGTTGGATGCCGATACATTAACGGCCACAACAACGAATGTATCGTGGCACAAACAGCCCACAGATCCGATGTATGAGGCCCCTGACACCAAAACGTCACAGCAGGCTTGCAACACGAAACCCGAGGAAGGGCACGGAGGAGTCCAGCAACAGTCCTGGAACAGCACGGTGAACAACTGCCTCGTGGGGCAATAAACGTCGCAACATACGACGACACCCCAGTACTTATACCTTCCCACAGGCAAAGGCAAAACACCGGTAGAACAGTCCGGCTCATAGAAGGAAAGTAGTAGGAAAAAGCAACCGTAAGAGTCCACGACCAACCTCGTCTCCAGTTAAAAAAAAAAAAGTTTACTCAAAGATTTAAAGAGAAATATCACGGACGTTCAGGAATCAATAAAATATAATACACTCTGCACGGTGAGATAGGCAAATAATGCGGGCTAAAGCCGTTGACCCCTCAAGTACCACGACCTGAGCCCCACGGGCACGTCCGACGGAGGGCACTCGCAGCCAAATAAACAACAAGACAGACTGTAAGAGAAAGCAAATAAGATATAAATATATATATATACAGGAAAACTTACAGATACAGAAATGAGGATACTCCCATAAAAGCAGCTGCAGCACCTCAGGGCCTCTTCCCTCGCAGCGCTCTCCAGAATAGCGCAGATGCTACTTGTATAATAGAAATACTAGATTGGCCGAATAATGAGGAATACTCCACCAAAAAAAATATCGTCATGTAGGTGAGTGGTAAAATAACGGATATTCGTCTTTGGCAACACCTTAAAATTGTTGATAAGATGTTTAAAAAATTCACAAAAGCGAAAAATTATGTTTTTCTAAAAATTACTAAAAAACTTGAGACTGTTTAAAAAAACGTTAAAAACAAAAAAATTTTTGTAAGGAGACTTACAAAATGCCGCAAAAATTTTTAAAATCAGTTAATTCATTTATCAGCAAAGTTGGGGAAACTGTCAAAATATGCTTTTTTTCGATTGTTAATAACTAATAATTTCTGGAACAATGCAATTTCCAAATAAGTGCTGATTATGCGTCGTAACAACATTAATAAGCCCTTCAAATTTTAAATCGATTGGTTCAAAAGTTTTTGCAAAAAATCATTTATAGATAAATAAGTATACTGAAATGAATTTTTTGGTATTCATTGGTATCATTTAAAAATAAATCTTCATTGCAATGAGATGAAAACAAAAATACATACTACAGATTATTGTTGGAATTGCTTATAACATTTATTTGATGTCACCGTCATTGTCATCGTTGACTAGACTGTTATCTTCGCTTTCACATTCTTGATCTAATTCTGAATCGTCTGGTACGATGCAAGCAAGTACGGTTTCGTCGATGGTCTCGTCGTACTGAAGATAGTCTTTCTCAATTTCAATTGTGGTTCTTTCGTGATAACTGCAGGGTACACCATGACAGCCGGAGCATACATTTGTGCATTTCAAGCTGTATTTTTTATAGCTGTACCCATTAGGCCTGCATTTCGTTGAGCAGTGGTAATATATTTTACGTACAATGCTCTGGGAAATAAGCTCAGTAATGGAATAAACAGGCTTAATACCATTTGAGGTTTGCTTTCAACCCCATTCAGTGGCTGATTTTTCATTTGCAATCCACTGTTAAACTTGCAAATAAAGAGTGCTGATTGCCAGCACTGTTATTTGACACGAAGTATTCCTACATATATATATACAAAGCTTACTGTTTTGAGATTATCTGTCACATACAATATAAGTCGTACTTTCATGACAAAATATAGGAGTCCTAATTGCAAAAAAGAATGCTAACGGTAGACACGTTAAAACCGTTGAAAGTGGAGTCCTCCTACATTACGCACATACATATTGTTTATTAAATTTTTTAAACATTTTTTTAGAAAGTCGTAAATATTTCTAATCTTATTATTTTCACAAGCTATCCCAAATCAAGAAAACAATTAACGTTCTACGATCTATATAACCAGAGATAATGCTTTTTTTCCGGTCGGTTCGATTTGAAGCGGCCAGAGTCAAATAAGTACGAGCCTTCAAGTACTAGCAATAACGTCATCGGTCGTGAATCGATGCTGTCAAACGAAAGTATGATTGTCTTGGAGAACGTTTAACTCGGAAATGATCACTTCATTTCATCAGAAAATTTCGTACATTAAAGATCAATTGGTTAAGTACATTATCCAAAAATTTCAATAGTAAAAAATTATTATTGAAAGACTTACGAACGAACGAAAAAAAAAAATTTAACCAGCCCTCCAGCTGTCAACAGTGACTTTTTTTTTTAATTTACAGAAAAATGCAATCTTTCAAATGACGCAACTCCTAAAGACGTACAACTATAACAAAAAAGTTATTCCACTTGTTTATAAGTTCAAAAAGTACGTTTTTTTTAAAGTCACTTGTGAACAAATAAAAATGATAAAATTGATTAAATTCAATACATACATGACATGAGAGGTTCTTGAGAAGAGAATACCGTTGGAATTATTATTGCAAAGTTCTTTAAAGAAATGACAGCACTTTTCTGACATCACCTTTTTAATAAATAAATGGCTTTTTGCAAAAACTTTTGAACCAATCGATTTAAAATTTTGAGGGCTTATTTACATTGTTACGATGCACAATCAGCAATAATTCGAAAATTGCATTGTTCCAGAAATTGTTACTTATTAACAATCCAAAAAAAGCATATTCTGATGTTTTCCCAACTTTACGGATAAATAAATTGAATGATTTTAAAAATTTTTGCGGGGTTTTGTAAGTTTTCTTACAAGGCTTTTTTTTATTTCAAACATTTTTTTTACACAGTCTCAAGTTTTTTAGTAATGTTTAAAAAACATGATTTTTCACTTTTGTGAATTTTTTAAACATCTTATCAACAATTTTCAGATGTTGCTAAAGACGAATATTCGTTATTCTATCGCTTACCTACACGACGATATTTTTTTTGGTGGAGAATTTCTCATAATTTGAAACAGGGTCTAAATGTGGTATTTCTATAACACTATACCGTCGATTGTCACAAACCTGGTTACATGAGTGGTATCGTACGGTAAACTCGGAAAGTCACGCAGCTGGCACACAAAGTCAACCAAACTCACAGAAGAAAGTGCCCTTTTCGTGGGATAGCACAAAAATAATGATGTTAAAAAAAAGTAAATAAATAAAAATAAGTAAAAGAACAAATAAGAGTCACAGCGTTCTGCAATCAAGAACAAACACTACAATCGATTAAGAAATACGAGGATTAGTCGGGAAAAGTAAAAGAAGAAGGGCTTGAAATATTCTCAGATTGAATAACCGGATATAATGAAATATCAGGAATAATTAAAGAATTCGAGCGACTGTTCGGTGAACTAGCAGCAAAGTTCGAAACAGCAACGAATATAATACATTTAGCAAGTCAAGAAATAATGCATCTACCAGAAGCAGCCTCAAGCTTTAGCGGGGTCGTTGGGATTCTTAAAATCGGAGGGTCCCTTAATACTAAATTTGGCTAGAATATTTACAGGTAGAAGAAACAGATCCGAAAGTGAAGGCACAGCAGTGGGTGCAGTGATAATGCAACCAATAATATTACAGAGCATATAAAGATCTGGTAGACCAGTCATATAGCAAAATCAAGTGCGCGTAGTGATCAGAGGTGCACTACCGGCAGGTCACAATATATCACGTCCTTGCAGGTGAGAAAAGAATATAAAGAAGCAAACACTATATCAATAATAATAGTAATTTATATATATATATATATATATATATATATATGTGTGTTAATCTGAGTTGTGCTTGCTTTTTATAATTTAGTGACCATATTAACTAAACAAAAAAAAACACATTATGTAGCGTAACATCTAATAGGCTCATAGCGCAGCCATTTGTATCAACGATATAACACTAATAAAAGGCATTAAAATAATAATGGGACCAAAAGTAGACTATTAATAACTTTAAGTAAAATTAAGTTATTACGCTAAGCACTAGGACCGAGTAATAACCCTTAACTGTTGAATTTAGGGAATTTTGTTACAAAGAAGAATGTAGTAAACGAGATCGATAGAACGGAAAAAGTAAAAGCTTATGGCCATATATTTAATGTCGAATAATGTTTAATAACTCTTAGAAATAATTTTAAGATTATTACAGTCCAGGAATCAGTTCGCAAAAATTTTGCAATACTTCACTATATTATAAAGAGAGAAGAGCGTGAACAAAAATAATAGATATTAACACAAAAAAAAAACAATTAAGCGAATTCCTGTAAAAGAGGAACAAGGGCCAGGTTTTTTTCTCTCTTTACTTTTTTACTCCTATGTCAGTAATCTCATAGACAGTACAAACAACATAACATAATCACAATACTCTAACACAAACACTTTTAATAGTAAAATGAGCATAACGCCATCAAGTATGATAGCGGCACGGACTCGGATGTGTCACGTACGGTACCATAGCTACACGTACGTACGCCCCCTCTTCCTTGGGCCTACTAAAGACAGTCATAGTGGGAGAGAGGAGAGAAATGAGTAAATACGATGCTGAAGAAAGCTCTCTCTCTGTTTGGAACTGGCAACGACGAATGTCTTACACACGTTACGTGCTCTTCTCTCGTTTTTGATAAATGAAAAAGTTGATACTAGTTCCTTGACTATTTACTTCGTGAGCATCCCAAAGCCACAGAATCCCACTTAACACAAGGTTGATAATTTCAAATTATTTAAATGGAACATCGAATCAAAAATTATTGCAGGTACAAATTTAGGTACAAAGTATTTATTCCGCCAATCGCTTTAAATACGGGAAGTTCTTCATTATTACCTTAAGTTCTCTATAGAAAACAATTTTTGTTTTACGAGCATTTGCAGCGACTATAAGTAAATCACAAGGACAATGTTTTAATAAAGTTGGACTATACCATAAAACAGAATTCTCATCACATGGCCAATTGTACGTTTTGCTTTTAATAAGTAAAAATCTAAAAAAAAAACATATACAGACAAAATAATTTAAACAGTAAGTTCAAGATTATAATTATTGTTTGGAAACAAATGTTTGATACTTATTATTTGAAATACAGTTATACTCAGCTTTTCGACATTTAAACTGCCATTTTTTAGATACAAATGATACAGCAGGAGCCAGAGGTGGATAAGTTGTATTAGCTACCATTGAACTTCTTAAAACCTGTACCTTTCTCAGATACATAAGTTTTATCAATTAAAATATATTTAACCTTACAACATATAATACATACTAGTATATCATCGGCCTATTAAAAGTATTTATAAACATTACCATCATTTTAAATTAAACAATAGTGAGTCGTTCAAATCTAGTTGATCGCTAAGCTAAAAGTTTTTTAGAACAAAGTTCTTTATGTTGCGTACTCGGGGGGCTTAAATTTTAAAACCGACAGACTTTTTTTTTGAAACGTAAGTCTTTTCCTTTCAAGTTTCCCTCCTTACCCCATCCCCCTCACCTGCTGTTCTCTACACATTTTCCCTCTCCCCACTATATATATACATCTGCCAACCGTGCCGTACTCTTCTGCACACCTTTCCCCACTATTCCCCCTCACACTCCCAGCAATTAATTTTTAAACAAATTTTAATTTCATTTTCTCACAATAATTTTTATTTGACTTTAAATTTTTTTCTTTTACAATTCTTAAGAAAAAAAAAAAAAAAAAAAAAAAAAAAACACTTTCTAATAAAGAGATTTGAACCCTCGACCTCCTGCATATGACTCCAGTACCTTACCCACTCTGCTACGAGCGCTACCGACTGTAGAAACTCGGTTTCTTGTACTTCTGTGGTTCGTAACTATAATATTCCATTTTCATATCTATTTACTGATAATACATTCAATTAATGATAAACTATGTAATTTTTTTCTAAGTAATAAATCTAAAGAACAAAAAATTTAATTAGCATAAATATGGTTATGTAGATTAAATAGAATAAGGCGCGTTATTACGCATTAAATATAAGTATTTTATGCATTTAATGCATAAAATACCAACCAATTTTTGAAACCTGATGTTATTTTGGCATTATAATAATGCTAATGATTAGTGTTGTAAATAAATTATTTAATAAATACATAAATTATTAAAATTAACATGTAGAATAGAGTTGAAGAACGTATCAGTGGTTTTTAAAGGCGCTTATTTTGAATTTAACAAACAAATTATGTTACAATATCACATAATGACATAAATAAAGTAATTTGTTAAATCAATTAGAAATGAATTATGTAAGATCATTACATAAATATATTTTGAGTTACATATCATTTTAATGGTTTTTAAGGGCTCTTATTTTGAATTTGATGAACAAATAATGGCACAATGTCATTGAGTAATTATATAAAAATAAAACAAAAATTGTATTAATGGGCTATAAAATCGCAAAAAAAAGTGGAAAAAAAATTTTTTTTCAAACTGATGAAATGAAATATAAAAATAAAATGAAATAAAATTACAAAAGACATAAATAAATACAATGGAATGAAAAAAAAATGAAATAAAAAAGGGAATGACAAAAAAAAAGATTAAACATGAAAATCAATATGAAATGAAAAAAAAAAAAAAGTACAACAAGAAATTGTAACGGGGTGTCCGTATTCACTTATGGCCTTGATAGCCACAAATTAATACGAGGGATACTCTGACCGGGACTGTGTTTCCCGGGCACCCGCGGAGACACACTTGCGTTACAACGCGGACAGTGAGTCCGCTTTTCCTCGTTCACGTCTGCTTGCTGAGGGGCCAGCTCAGCTCTGGCTCAGCTCAGGACGCTCGCGCGTTGGTGTTTACGCGTGAGCCCGCGGAGGCGGCAGGATAAGGCCGATGCCCGGCTTACAGCTCCCTTCTGGACGCCAAGATTGCTATGGATAAAACCTGTGAGGAAAGAGTAGCCGGAAGGGCTTCGTGCAAGGGAAGGCTCACGCAAAGCAAAACAAACATTTACTGATCAAAAGAACGGAAACTATATTGTCTGCACTAGTACAAAAGCATACGCGCGTGTGTGTGTGTGTGTGTATTTCGCTCGATCGCGTTGACGGCAAAGCCTGTACGGTCGAGGAAGGCTTTCCTCTCGGGGCCGACGACCAGCGATAATTCGACCGGGCACAGAGAGAGATTACGCGGCTATTATGATTCTCGCGCACGCTCTGCGCTTACCTTGCTTTTCGCAGCCTCTTATTTGCACCTGCTCGCCTAGCAGTTGGCCTCTCAGTAGGAATATTCGACCTGGTGTCTAGTCAGTAAACCTTCTCGTCGACGGTACGTGGCTGCAGGAGCGGGTGAGGCGATGGCGAGGTTGTCTCTCGTGGCTTGACAAACGTAGCGGGCGAGAGACGCACACGTGTTTTCCCTACCTATACCTTATCCCTTCTGGCCTACTGGCCAAGAGCGTCCCTCACTAATACTCATATCAAGACGCTTGTCTCTCCTTTCTCTCTCTCTTTCGCACGCATTATCGCGCTCCCTTCCCCTCTCGCTCTCTCTCTGGCCTTTCTTCCTCGCGCAGTCTAGATGAGTGTAAACGGCGTTTGAGTATTAACCACCCGTTACAAAATAAAGAAAAAAATTAAACAAGAAATTAAAAAAAAAAAAAAAAACAATAGTTTAGTACTCACGATGGTTGAACTTCGTGAGAATGTCGTGCAGAAATACAGTACTCACGAAGTTTAACCATCGTGAGTACTAAACTATTGTTTTTTACATTTTATTCGTTTTTCAAGTTTTGTTTTAGTAAACAAAATGAATGCAGTACTAACGTTTACAGAGCTTCGTTCTTCCTGTGGGTCTGGTGACCCCCTTGTTACCTGAGAAATTGTGTCTATACTCATCTCATATGTAAAGAACTTCGTTCTTACCGTGGGTCCCATGACCCATTAATACCCCCTGGTTTGTTGTTTTAATTTCCTTTATAATTTTTTTTTTTGGTTTTTTTTTTTTTAATTTCTTGTTTCATTTTTTTCTTTATTTCTTGTTGTATTTTTTTTTTTTCATTTCTTGTTTTTTTTTTTTTTCATATTTTATTTTATTACATTTTTTTTCATTTTTTTGTATTTTTCTTTCAAATTATTAATATCAGCGGTTTCTAAAGAATGTTATAGTTTGCCTCTAGATGCTTCACATAAGACTCTAAAGTCATGGTTATATTATATCCTGTAAAATGCTAATTTGATTTTTCTGTAACATTGACAAAGGCCTTATCGTGTTCTTTTAAACATCAAGCAAAAGACCTTTTAAAAAAACGTAATAAGGCTATTGTCAGTGGTACAGACAAATTAAATTATGCATTTTATCTCTTAAGATATAATTATAATTTTAATCATGATTTTAAAGTCTTACATGAAGCATCTAAAGATAAACAATAAGATTCTTTAGAACCAGCTGAGATAAATAATCTGGAAGACACAAACCATTTACGTAACTGTCAACTAGATTTAATTGTTAAATTTGAAATGATAACAACGCTTGTAAATAGTATTGATACGTTGACAATGTACTGATATGTATTATATTTTAAAGCGGCATAGATTTTAGTTTATAAAACTCTTTGAGAAAGGTACAGTGTACCACAACAATTGTAACACTTGTATTTTGTTCATAACTAGTGAAAGTTAACTTATAAAGTTGTTTTTTATTTATTATTATGCGGAATTGAATCTTTATCAAGTAATAATCAAAAGTGTTACATAACATTGCTAGACAACGAAGGATTTTTTTTTTGTGGTTCTTAGAGTGATATTTTTATAAGAATATCCGTTGTTTTAATTTATGTTGTTTACATTATGCTATACATAATCATATAATCATTATTGTTATATTAATACTATACTATGGTTTTGCTACGATTGTTTTCACAATTTTTTTGTAATTATTTAAAAAAGCTAATAAGCCATGACATTCTCTAAAAGTCAAATCTACCAGTTGGATAAAAGGATGGCAAAGAGGCAGCAAATGGGTGGGTAGGTGAGCAAAGATGTAAATCTTGTTAGGTAAAATCAAAGTAAACAAAACAACTATGCCAGGAGAGGCAATGGGCAGATGAGGGCAGATGAGAGGGCCGTAGCTACCATTCAAATCCTTACAACTACATAATATAGAAAGGTTTCAATATATATTTGCGTATTACATGGTGGTTAAGGTGAAGCATTTCACAATATTTTTCGGACACCTCCCTCACCATCCAACTCAATACGCCTTAAAAAAATAAGGGAAAATTCGGTTGCTATCGCTGTCATTTTAACCCAATAATAAAATATATAGAGCTCACAAAGTCTTTTTTAGAGCTATTTTCACCACCACCCGCACTATACTTGGAACACATTGCCCCATTCCAGGAACTCCTTAATTTTTGAGGAAATTTCATAGATGTGGTCTTTATTTCAACCCAATAAAATTATTCTGAATGTCTTCTTACTCTACCGTCCATGAAACATACAAAACTATTGTTATCTTTAGCCACGTATGGTTAGTTATTTTTTAAAACTATATTCATTACTTCATATGAACTGTAATAAGTATTAAATCTAAGATGCGTTAGATTTCTTTCGTTCTTCTTTTTCTTTTTCATACGATAAGTCTTAATTAATTCTGTGCTATCCTACGCCGTGATAGTACTATACATATTGATTAAAACTCAAGCATTAAACAGTAATAGAAACTGTTGAAGTCAGCACCATCCTATTATACCTTGAAGCGATCGAACACCCCGATATCTGAGTTTTAGAAAAAAAAAAAAAAAAAAAAAAAATTAATTAATACAGTTATTTGTTCACTTAATACAATTTTTTCAGTTACAGACTAAAAAAAATTTTGGTGGCACTGCAGCTTCAAATGTAGTATTAACTGTGTGCATAAAGGAACTTTAAAATAAATTTTAAAATTCAAAATTAATAACATGTTGATCATCATGAATAGTAGTAAAAAACTAATGACTGAACTGTATATGAAACACCAAAAATCGCCTTACAGCCTCAAGAGTAAATAGTAATACTGCCTTTTCAAAGGTTCTTACACTCTCTTTCTAGATGTCTTAGTCACCGTATTTTTCACACCTGGCCCTAAAGGAGCTAAATAAAACGATACAAAAAGGATTTTTCTAACTGTTTTGAGGATTGGAAAAAACATTGACATAAGTGTATTATATCTGAAATGAATAACTTCACAAGGAATACAAACACACATGAATAGATAAATACTTTTTAAAGAAACATAACATTTTTGATACTTTTTTAACAGTTCTCATATGTATACTTAATTTTAATTATTTTTTTTAAATGTTTAAGTAATATTTTACATTTAATACTCCATAATATGACATTTAAGTAGTTTAAAATCGTTTAATTTTCATTTATTCTTATAGTATCTAGTTCCTGGTGGAATAAAGTTTATTTTAATGATATTATTGTTGAGCTTTGTATAGCACATACTGTAATTTTCATATGTTTTTTGATGACATGATACTAAAAAATTTTATACCAGTTCATACTGATACAGTGTGGTTGTAAATTATTCTTACTTACGTAATAATAGATACCATAGAAGTATTACGCTCCTCAGGCAGCTCGTTTTTATGAGTTACCTTTCAGAGTCCTATCAATCCACAAAAAGACAGAATTTTTCGTCCTTCTGTCTAATAAAATTTATGATATCATGTTTTCAGCAATAAATTAACATACTATTATAATGATGCAGTACCTCTTATTCTAAAAGCTAGCATGTCTATTAACAATATCTTGGGCTCATACGTACACAAAAAAAACTCAGTTTCGTTAACTCAGTTTTACCCTACAACATCATCACGTCAAGATGTACTTAGTCTAAGACCACTTAATTTTACTGCAGTGGATCATAGCTGGTGAAACATCATGAATTCATAGTTATGACGTGAAAAATAGAACTTTTTACGCAAAATGCTTTAACGCTTTACATGTGCTCGCAGGCCCAAGCTAATGCACTGCTCTCAGCTTTTCCTGCTCTTCGCCTCTTTTTTCTCTGATTTTTTCTTAGCTATCTTCCTTACCCCCTCTCTCTTTTCCACCTAACTCCCCTAGCCTACCTGAGGTGGTCCTACGGTGCCTCACCGTTACAGTCTATAAGCATGTAAAGAATAAACTGCTAATTCCAAGTAGGTGGCAGATGGCTGATATAAAACGATATTTAAATGTTAATTTACGAAAACTAGGAGCGTTACGGGATTTAAAAAAATCTGATTATAATAGAAATAAAGGCGCTCTCAACAAGAATTCAACTTTATTCTAATATTTATATCATGTACTAAATATTGAGATGTGTACAAGTTACTGTATAAGTCGATAACTAAGCTTAAACGAAGATACAAAGCATTACGGGATAGCAATACTGGCTCTAAGTAAAAAAAGCAACATGATGGGCTCTTAGAAACTAGTTGAAAAATCAATATCGTGATGCACTTAATAGAAATTAAACTTCGCCCTTGCACTTATATTATGTACAAAACAGCTGAGTATATTTCTAACTTCCAAATCGACAACCAAGCGCTTCGTAAACATATACTAGATTTTTACCCTGTCTACAAGGATCATGTGATATGTCAGGTGTAATATCATGTTGTAGAGGAAGTAAAATTTTATCTCTGACAAATTATCTGACTAATCACTTGAAGCTTCGTTTTGCAATGAGTTATAGCATAAAGATGAGCTTTTCATAGATTTTATCAATAATATAGCTTAGACAAAAAGAATTATATATATTGGAAAAATTTCATTTATGCTATAAAATTATAAAATACGAAATTTATACATACTACTGCATGTAAATGTTGTATATATTTTGTAATAAAACTTTTAAACGTTTATTTTAGTACCAAGAATAGGGATAAAACGTAAAAATTATTACTGCAGGATCTTCTTTAAATTTTAGCAGGATCTTCGGAATGATGTTTAAAAGTAACACGTAAAATTTGAGATCGTTCCACAACACTGTTTTGAATACATATTAAATATTTACAAAATTTCAATCTATCATGTAACCTTATGGGGAAGTCACATGAAAGTTGAGTCCATACGAAAATAGTTAATTTAATTCTTCCAAATTTTTGAAGCAAAGCTTCTTATGTGGGGCCCTCACTTGACAAAAATGGGCGAAAACGTCACACTTTCTCTTGCCCCCTTCGTTCCTGTTTGACCCCTCACCACCGCATGTACTCTCGACAGTGAGAGTAGTATGTATGTACTGTACAGTAGCAGGCACGCGCACGTGCACTCGCTCTCTTTCTTTCTCTCAGTATCACCCAATGGTGCGAAAATTTAAAAGTGATATTGGACAAGAAACTTGAAAATAAAACAGGTAATGTACAAATTTTTAAAATAACATATAAGCCAGAAAAATATCGAAAAACCTCGATTGAAAATTTTCTGCGTGAGCACTCTATCTAGCATACATTGGCCCTTGTGAGGCAAATGCGTTGCGTTAGATGGTGGCGTAATGTTACGGGGGAAGATGTCGGCCCTACCTAGACATCCTAGTGTGTCTACATATATATGTAGTAATTGTATATACCTAAATAGGTACAGTTTTCAGAATAACTTTCCATAGAACTTTCAGAACTTTTCGAAATTTAAAGAAAACAGCTATCGATTAAAAAATTTAAATGATGTGTTATGTAATGGGCGGATAGAACTTTGATCATTTTTTAAAATATTTACTTTGAAAAGACCTAAATTATCCTCTTTGATTGTAGTAATTTTTTATATATATTTTTTTTATTTCTTTTATTTTTTGTATCCATGCATTTTTTTGCTAGTTAAGGACGTTGCCAACTTATATAAAATAATAATAGGATCTTATAAAAATTAAAAATGGTAATATTTATACTATTCTAAATCCTTTTATATTTTTTTGTACGTGTTATAATGTCATATATTGAGAAATAAGACAAAAAAAAAGTTCATGGGCTCCTATGGGATAGCTGCCGAATCAGCATTAAAAAATAAGATAGAAATTATTAAAAGTCAACAAAACTTATAGGACTGATACAAAACTATTCAAGGAGTAATTGGGCAAAGTTTCAACCCATGTTATAATACTTGTTTACAGATTTAAAGATTAGAATTATTAAAAACCCTTAAAAAATTACTCGTTAGGATAGTATTTTACTATGCTTATCCATTTTATTCATGGCATCGGTAATGTAGTTCCCTGCAAAAAAATCCATAAACAGTCCTTAAGGACGTTGCCCTGTTTATAAAAGTAATAACAAAACTACTTGAAACTTGAAAGTATGGTAGATTAGACTATTCTGCAGTTATTTCTAGATGACAAATTTTTTTTTTTTCAATTTATACTGCTATGTGTTTTTCTTTTCGGCATTACATATTATGGCTTCACCAATCCAAACCCCCTATCGTAAGGTCATACGTAAAACGACATGAAATGCCGTTTGGCTTTCCCGAAGTTTTTTGAATTACACATGGAGTTCTGTCATCCATTTTTCAGGTGAGAAGCCTTCTGAAAATTTCTGATAGGGAATATGCGTAATCGTGACGTTCCTAAACAGCGCAAAAATCTGATAGTATGTAAAACAAGATGGCAAAAGTACGGGCAATAAATTTTTATAAATATGAGATAATGATCAAGAATTTATAAATTAAAAATTTTTAAAATAAAATTATGTTAAATTTACAAAAATTTTATAATTAAAAAACAGTTTCTTTATAAAAATATAATCAAAGCTTCGTTTCTTTCATGGATCCTGCAACTGATTATTTTTTTTTTTACATGACGCAATATTATAAAAGTAAAAAAAAAACAGGTTTGTAGGTGCATGTATATAGGTATACTTGTTTATGGAACACAGTTACTGGTGCTACTGCATGTTTGTTCCTTCCTCGCCACTTTCTAATTTTTTCCCACTAACTGTGATGAACGTTGTTAAACTAAAACACAATCCAAGTTTTGGATGTATTTCTTATAGGATTTTAAAACGTGTAAAAATGTTGTTTATGTTAATAACTGTAAGATGCCGTACAAAAATTCAAACATCTACATTTTGATTCAAGGTGTCGTCAAAACTTTAAATTTACAAGTGAAACACGAGCCTGCAATACTAATTTAGTCTTTTTTGCATCTCAGACTTTAAGAATACTTTTTTATGATTTGAATTGTTGTGCCATCAGCAGAATATATCTCTTGATTGTTTTAACAAAACCTTAGATCGATATCTTCGTACAAGATGTTGAAATTGACTGGAACATGGAATGAACCGTCTTCGATAGAATGATTGACATCTGTAAAAAGATTATTTTGTTGTTATTATTACTTAATCTTGTTTCCCATTGTATATTTATATAACAAGGATGCATAATAAAATCTTTTTTTTCTCAAATTTATTTTTAGTCCATTGTTCCCCTGACATTGCAATGTACACTTTTGTCTGCTACTATTTTTCCAGGTTTATAAAAAATGAAAGTTTTCTCTCACCACTGCTTCCAGACTGCTAAGATATACTCTTAGTCTCCAAATTTTTTTTGACGTCATCTTAAAAACGGCCACTCAGTCACATTCACATATATATTTGGGGCTTTCGAAACAAACTTGTGAATGTTCAACAAAAGGACGTATTTAATCACTAGGATATATGCCATGCCTGCTAACTAATTGTTATCGAGTATCAAGTTTTCATTCCTGAAACATAGCCCTGTCATACTTCGTACAGCTCTATCGACAAAACGATGACCCCGATGAAAAATATCACGGTTCGTTTTTTCTTGCTTAAAATAACATTGAAACATTTGAAGTAGATTACTTTTCGTCAGGAAAAGGCTTGGGCTGCAATTGCAGGGATTTTAACCAAGCAGAAGCACCAATTACCAAAGAAAATGTACGTTAGGGGATAAAGTTTGGCCCGTGCGAGAAGAGTAGGCTTTTTTTACGGCATTGTTCTTATATGAGCGCCTATTTACCCCTTTGGTAAAGTTTCATAAATATGTGACTATCGTGCTGTTAGAGTCCAATAATTAATTATATTTATGTTTATATATTGCAGTAAAAATTTTACTTCTCGCTACTAGCTGCTCTCTCTTAAAAACAACCCAAGTACGACGTGTGTTGCATATACCGCATGGTATGCATACTTTATATGAACTTTGATTAATTATTTGTAAAAGCCACATATTTTTATCAAATTTCTTCTAAAAGGGTAAAAATTACTGAGTAAAATATTTTTTCATGATTTTTGCACCTAAAAATTATCAATTTTTTGCAGCAACGATTTTTTTTACATCACTTATTCGGATGGGCCAGGACAAGAGTAACCTAATTGGTTGGGCCAGAAAAACAGCAGTTAATTGCTTACATCTTGTGCTGTTTACAGAAAATGGGTAACTCGAATAATTTATAAAAGTTATTTGAACGAAATCATTTCCATGATTCATTAGGATATAATATCCAGTTCTAATTCATTTTTTTTAAGTTTTTCTTCTATAGGCGCGTTCTGCCCTACGGTGTAAATCCTTAAGAAAAAATATAACAGAAGAGGATTTTGCTTTGATTCTCCCCCTTTACCCTGCCCCTCTTGACGTACTTCCGGTCTCCAGTGCTACACCACCCAACGTCACAACGTCATATCACTACATCACACAACATCATCCTACCACACCACACATTTGAAATTTTACTTATTTCTTCTTTTAACCAATTTCTAAAAAATAAAAAAAATAAAAAAAATAAAAAACAGCGTCCAAAGAGATTTGAACCCCCGTCCTCCTTGCACACTTGGCGAACTCTCAACCCACTCTGTTATAAGCGAACCTGGCATAGGAAAACCAATTACTTCATTTTGTCTTACAGTTCGTAACGGATTTTCAAAGTAAATTTTCATTTATTGTAGATTTATTCATTTAGTTGTATTTTATATTAAATAAACAAGTTATTTAATAAAATATTTTTTTTTTGGTACAAATTTTTTTCAAATTTGGAACATTTGTTTATTTATCATTAATTTGTTACTTTCATAATCAATAAATTACTGTTTATACAATTTGTTCACATTTTTTCAGACTTTTCGTAATAGAAAAAAATAATTTCCGTACTGTATAAATACAATAATTGATTTTTATTGTGTTTTATTCTTTCACAATTTTTCCTTTGTAACTGAGAACAAAATTTAGAGGAGGGAGGAGTGCAAATATATGCTGCAAAGCTGAAAATTATTTTTTTCATAACGATGAACTTACATACACGCTTTTACGCATACTTGCCCCCTTTTTTTCGTGTGAAGAAAAACAAAAAAAATTATAGATCAATTTAGAAATGAAACAGGTTTATCGAATAGTAATCTTTCATACAAATAAAAAATGAAAGATTTATATAGATCTTATAAATCAAATTTTAAGTGATATTAAAATAATTATTAAAACCACACCCAACTAATGTAGGTATACTCATTCCAACAATAATTGCACCACCTTTGTACATAGTATTGTTTCATACGAGATATACTTATATTTATAATTATATTATTTGCCATATATAAGTATAACTTCTTACTTGGGTACCCAAGCACCCACTGTCCACTGGTTTTGTTTTAAATAGAGCTAATCGGGTTTTCCCGGAAGTTACAGGTATGTAGTATAAAAGAAAATGCTTCACATCGACAAAGAAACTTTCTTATTACTTACAAGGCAGAAAGTTAGGATTTATGTAAGCATTAACGCTCTATATCATAGACGTGTTTAAATCATGAGTTGTTTAAAAACAAATTCCGTTGTTTAAAAATAAATACAGTTGCCGTACAGTAACAATTATAGTGAATTTGGGATTAATCTTACAGTAACCATAAAAATTACCACAACCTACTGTAAATATTCATGTACCACTGCGGTAAGAATTTACGTAATGACAGATTTTGACAGGATTACCGTTGCTTTTACGGTAAAAATTCCTGAGATTCTTTTCTGCGTGTAAGTCATTCAACGGGATTGTTACGTTGCAGCCTAGTTATTAAAACATATCATCAAGTTACATCTTGGTCATAACGTCGAATTGATTTCTCATGGCAGCTGTAAAAAAAAGACACAACGTACTCGCGCTTTCAGAGTTTCAGTGTCAGTCTTTCTTGTACATTAAAAGCTCACCTATAGTGTAAGAGAGATAAACGTCAAGGCTTGGTTATTTCTTAAAGGTTAAAAAGGTTTTAAATAAGTTTTTTTGTAAGATTAGGCCGTCGTGCGGTAAATTCCGTTGAGGCTTTAGAGAGTCTAGGAAGGGGGCATGGTCATGACATTGACCTCGATATTAACGTGCGATTGATTACGCATCACTACGGAATCAGCGATCGCGATTACGTAGATGAGGGATGAGAATGGGGAGGACGGAGGCCGAAGTGTACTGAGAGATCGAAAAAGGTGAAAAAGGCAGCTTTTATATTCGGTTGGAAAGGAGCCACCAATCGCACATATATATACGAGCGAACGTCCTCAAGTTACTCGTTGAGCGGAATCGGGGCCACCCTTTGGGACGTTCGCTCGTGGCTGCTCTCTTGGTGTCACTCGTATTTCCATCGCACTATTTTGTATTCGAATGCTTGGTACTTTAGCTCTTATGGCTCCTTTCTCTCTCACTCCGGCTTTCCGCCTGTTTGTCACGTCAGCGGTGAATATTTACTCTAATTAGAAATCTTTTTGCTAGTTACAATTATTTTTTGATTATTATTTAAAATTAGTTGCAATTTTATTCCATTGTTAGGGCTTTAAAACTTTCTCCTTGGCCTGCGGTTTCCGAAGTTATTCAATCAAAATTAAATTAAGCAATATAGCGTACATCTATATTAATAAGTTGTATCTGACGCAGTGATATGAGAATTCTGCTGTGACTTTAGCGGGTTCATTGGATGCATGTTAATCAATTGATTTGCACGGGATTCGATCGTTGTAAATATAAAATTAATCTATTCTGTAATTAGATAAGATTTTTGTTAATGCCTTAAAGGCGAGAAATAAATAATTAGCCAAGAGAATACGGCATATTGATTTGTTTAATTTTAGTTTTCATGATCTTGATTTCCTTTTTGATATCTGCGACGTAATGAGAATAAGTTGACTCAAAGTGCTTCATTTCATAGTTAGATAAACTTTTTGTTAATTGTGAGAAATAAATGATTAGCCAAGAAAATACAGCAAATTTATTTATTAAATTTTAGTTATCTATGATCTCGACTCAGTTTTAAAAAGTTGTATTGTATGGCTATTCAGAATAGTCGATTCTAATATAATCCATCGTTTGATTTACGCACACATGAGTGCGTTGTTTTCATGCATACCACGTAAGCTTCCAAGTCGTTGAGGCAACGACACTCGTCAATTAAGGTGATTCGGAGAAGTATGATCGTATTTTTGTTTTGGGATTATCTGTTTTGCTCATGGCTTAAACTTTAAACGATTATCATTTGAAATATCTACATGGGAGATTCTCGCATGCGTCGGAACGTTCTACATGTATCGTAGTAAAGAAAAGAGGGAAGATTGTTATATTACATTAAGATCCTACCTTGTCAAAGGTTATTGAATAAAATGGTGGTGATTACATATGTTTAGCTATATTTTGTGTCAAGCCATTATTGTCGCCTGCAATGGTTCCAATAGAAGCTAATAAAAAAATCTCTTTATTGGTTTCGAATAGGCTTTCGTACCCGTTAAGACAGATAAAAAACGGTAAAATTAAAAAATAAATTTTCAATTTTTTATGATAACCAAGACATGATTGAACATAAGTAAAACTACATAATCAGATTCTAACATCCAGACAACAACACCAAAATGGTGGGACTGAAGTATTGTACATGTAAATTAAAAAATGTGAGCTAAAAATTTTTATTAAAACTTTGTAGAAAACATTTTAGTCCCTCCATTTTAGTGTTGTTATCCGGATGGTAGTGTTGTATTTTTATTCAATGATGTCCTCGTTACAAAAAAAAAACCAAACCTTTATTTTTGAATTTTATCGATTTTTATCTGGCATTATGGGTGTAAAAACCTATTAGAAACGAATAAAAAATTTTTTTATTGTTTTCTATTAGGTACATTCCATAGAATTATCTGTTTCTATTAGAGCTTTACCATCAGCAAAGTCTTAATGAGTAGTCTACTATTATTATAAGTCTATGGAGTTTACAGCATGTAGTATAACTAAGGGTTTAGCTAAAAATTCAAAGTCAAGTATTTTAAATAAAATTACTATACTTTTTAAATCTTGCTTACTTCACGATTTCTGTAGTTTTTGTAGGTTATAAACAAGAATTTACGGTAGTAACTAGTTGGTTCTTCAATGGATGTAAATTATAAATAATCAGCTCATCTCTAATAACAGATAATCGAAGAATAATTAGGGTGTGCATACTAAAAGCTTGATTCTGTACTCTACAGCTAGAGTTAACTCATATCAACAATTATATAAATAGCTATTTTGTACCTCGGACGATTTTGAGGGTCGGATGTGTTCTCACTAAGAAAAATAGGGTTCGCACCTGGTGCGCATCGTGCCACGGCAAATACAAGACGTTCCTCGAGCCCTGCTTTGCAGGTACCCCCGTACTTGCTCTGGCGACATGCACCACCAGTTACAAAAACTACTATTATTCAATCTCATCAATATTTACATATTTACTGACAAGTCTAAGGACTAAACAAAGTGTGACGAGAGAAACTGTCATGAATCATCGAGTTAATGACCTAAACGCAACTCGAATATGCATTTGAATGACTAAGACATAGTCTAAGCTTAGAAGTCATTAGCAATCTCTTATGGGCCGCAACTTGATAGCAGTCCTTTAGTTCTATTATAATTTTTAGAGGTCTTAGAAAAATAACAGAACTTATATATTTAAAAATTGTCTCGAATTTGCAATATCTCAAAAACTATACAATCAATCTAAAAATACGAATAATCATTACTATAGTATCAGGTATATGATTTCTTGTAATATTATCGATAAATTACTTGGAGTTACACCATACTTGTAAGTACGACATTCATTATGAAATCATAGTACGATTTTAACATAAAGAAATCTATTTTTATAATTATGCTATACTTTATATAACATTAAAAAAA
Source organism: Copidosoma floridanum (assembly GCF_036245765.1). Lineage (NCBI taxonomy): Eukaryota > Metazoa > Arthropoda > Insecta > Hymenoptera > Encyrtidae > Copidosoma > Copidosoma floridanum. The sequence goes on along the minus strand of NW_028321903.1, from coordinate 12,587,571 downwards.
ATAAGTTCTACAATCCCAACCATTATTGTTTGTAAACTCACACAATTTTGGGTCTATTTCTTATTTTTCAAATATTACTATATGAAACTGTACCCAATTAAATTTTAGTTGCTGCGTTTAGTATCATAATATTTTACTCGTTTATTTTTGTTTTAATTGCGTTATTTTAATCAGCTTTATTACCCAAGCTTTTTATGCTACGAAAATATGCTTAAGAAAATTTATAAAATATCAAGTGAAAAATACAAACATTGCTATGGAATCATCACTAAAAAATTAACTGATTAAATAATAAGTATGCCAAAGGTTTGAAAAAGCATATGTACATACATTTACTATCCTGCGATTTCAAAAAGTTTGGAAAAATTCAATTAATAAAAAAGTACACACTTACGTCTTCGTTTCCAAACCATCTAAAGGCAGCACACAATGGATCGTTTCTTAATTTCTGCATAAATATTGATTTGAGGCTAAGAGTTAATGGCTGTTCAACGATAATAAAGAAATTTGTTGTTATTCCAAATGTGTGCATGTAAGATGGACTAAATATCCATCGAGGTAGTACAGTAGCCACAATTTCTGCTTGATCAAACATGGAAAGCTTTTTCATCTTTGTTCCATTATCTAAAAAAAAAAAAAATAATAAAACAACACAATTATGTTTTAAAAAAGCGATTTTGCATAACAAACAATGTCATCATTTCAATGTGCACCTTCTGAGAACTTGCTTGGAGGAAATCGTACGATTGAATAAGCTGGACCTCTACTGGTAGTAGTCATTCCCAAGTTATATACAGTACCATCTCTCATTACATGCGGATGAGACGTATGACTAACTATATTGACATACTTTGCTAAATTAACCTAAAAAATTTTTACTTTAAACTTTTAATAGTTATAATGATTTTCGAAAATTTATTGCAAACGTATCATGATATACAGTCAATGGTATTTATTTTACTGTACTTCATGCTCATAAGAAAAATTGAAAGTTTTGTTCATTTATAAGAGCACAATTTATTTTTCTATTTCATGTTGTACTCATATAGTTTTAAAAGGAAGATAGAAAAATTTTTTCAAGTAAAAACTTATTCTGCATACAAATTTTTATCTCAAAGCAATGTGTCACATGTATTAAGATTACCTGTTATAAAAAATTCACTTAACACCTATTCACGGATTCCTAAGAGACACAATATTATTACTCTAAGACGAGTGTTATAACAAAAAAATAAAAGTTCATGAAACGTAACCATGTATTTTGTAACATGAATGACACGCGTTGTATCATGTTAAATATTGCGTGTTATCTTTTGCTAAGCTTTGGCATACGTTAACTAATGGTCTAATTAGAGCCGAACATAAGCTATGAAAACAATCCAAACTTTAGTTTTTTCCTAAACAATGATTGACTCAAGCTTGGCTAATATTAACCTAAACCTTGCGATACAAAAAACACTGCAGTTAATCTTTACAAAAATAATAATGACTAAAATTGATCAAAATTACATTAAGAAAAAAACCAGTGGACAGTAGGTATTTGTGTACTTAAGAATAAAGTTATACTTCTATGAAATTATATGGCAGACAATACAATTATTGGCCAGGTGCATGTCATGCAGCGCCACTCTAGGTGTCAAAATCATGCAACCGCGGGTACCCACATTGTACGTCAACAGCATACACCGATGCACACTTTTAGTAATAATCAATTAATTAGCAAAAAATTAGTATATCTATTCATCTGATAATGGATGTTATCATAAAAACAGGCTTTAGGAATATCACACACTCGATTTGTTTTAACTCTGAAGCCTTAAAAAAAGGTAAACAGTTGGTTGAAAGTAGTTATGCGTGCGATGTTACAGAATTTTAAAATGATGGAGTTAGCACTTTAACAAGTGCCGTCGTCATCAGGCAGACCTTGGTTGACTCCAGCTCTCTACAAAGTTTACCTGCATGTACGTTTTATTCAGATTATTTTAAAAATTGTCTAAGTTGCAATGCATATGAAAATTACTTTTATTTACAGCTGGATAATCATCGAAATTTATGTAATTTTACTCCATGTGTCTTTGGGCTACTGTTACACAGAACAACAAAGCACTTTCTTACACCCATATTTCATAAACGTTTAAATAATAGAAATCACAATGGTCATGCTTTATTTCGCTTATTTGTCTTTCTCTCTGCCGTCTGCTTCTGAGAGTGTGCTGTGGATCGAAAACTAACGAGGCTTCATTAATATATTGTTACTGTTTGGTTTCGCGCCCGAGCGCGACAGCCGAGCAAGGCGCTGCGTGCACTTCCGCCATGCTCACGGGCTTCCACCTTGCCGGGAGCCGCCTCTGCGTTCGGGCACTTGAGCACTGCTCTCCGAGACGACCGGACGCTTGTCCCGCTCACACTCACGACGCCTCTCACGCTGTAACTAACCCTCTTGTACAAGATCTAATAAAGTGTTTTACCAAACATTGGTCCTTTGAGAGCCGGATTCCGCGGAGATAACCAGCGACCAGCAGCCCAGAGGACAGCTGGTGGTTCCACATTATTTGAAGCAATGTAAGTATAAGTGACAAACAAAGCGCGAACATGGCCGCCGCGGTCGCCATAGTGCCCGCAGCCCGGCACCAGTCGTTCGGCCATGGCAATGTCGAAGCCGTGTCGCCCTGCACGCGTGAAATGTTGTGAGGGACTGCCGCGCGGCTGACAGAGCTCGCGGTCCAGTCATTTGGCCCAGCCACGGCGGCAAGCAGGCTGTGTCGCTGACGGCCAAGGTTAACGAGTGGTATAGACGTGGCCCGGCATCGAAGCTCCGCCACCGGAAAAGGCGTCTCGGTTGGTCCAGCTGTACACTGACGTGGAAGCGCACTACCTCGACGCACGGTCTTGCCTCTACGACGCGAGAGACTCCCTGGCGCTGGCACCTGTCCCTCCCGGGCCATTTCCAGGCCCAGGGAACCCGGCTTCGGGCCGTGGGCCTCGCTTGCCGAGAATCAGCATTCCAAACTTCTCCGGGAGACGAGAAGACTGGGAGAGCTTCCGTGATCTCTTCCGAGCGCTGATCCACGAGGACTGCCAACTCATCAACGTCGAGCACCTGTTCTATTTGAAGTCGCTCGCTCAGGGAGACGCTAAGACGGCCCTCGATACGGTCCAGGTAGCCGAGACCAATTACTCTACGGCATGGGCTCTGCTTGAAGCGCGCTACGAGCACAGCCGCCTTCTCATCCACGACCATGTCACAGCCCTGCGGAACATCAAGCCACTCAGAAACGAGTCCGCCCGCGGGTTGCAGAGCCTCTTGGACACCCTGGAAGAACATCGCGACCAGCTTCGCGCCTTAGGTCGTCCCGTAGCCGGCTGGGACGATTGGTTTGTCTCATGTGGAATGACTGGCATGGATCCAGCGACGAGGCGTGCATGGGAGGAGGAGCTCCAACGGTTGGAGAGTACCGTCTCCGGCTCCGAGGTTGACGTCGCCACATTCGCCACCTTGACCGACTTTCTTCGGCGCCATTGCCGCGCCGCCAGCTCTGTCGAAGCCTCGCAGCCCGCACGTCCCTTCAGCGGGACAGCCGCACGCTCGAACCCCTCGACATCAGGACGCAATTACCACGCCCTCGCCACGAGCAACGATACGCCGTCGTGCCCGGCGTGCCACGAGGGCCATTATCCTGGGCGTTGTGTGCAGTTCCAGGGGCTTGATGTACGCGCACGGAGGGAGCTCGTCTACCAGGCACGGCTGTGCTTCAATTGCCTCCAACCCGGGCACGCTGTGAAGTACTGCCCCTCCCGGTCGGCTTGCCAAAATTGCCGAGAGCAGCATCACAGCTCACTGCACGACGGTGCCCGTCGCCGCCGCTCGGGGCAGCCCTACGGCTCTACATCATCAAAGCAGCCCCGCATGGACCCACCCACCTCTTCATTGGGAGAGTACTCGACTGACGCGTCACCTCAAGCGTGACTAGCCATGCTTCCGACCGCCCTCGTCCATCTGAGCGGTCCTCCTGGTAGTCGAGTTCCGGCCCGAGCGCTGATCGACGCGTGCTCCGAGGTCACCGTCATCTCTGCGACTCTCGCGCGCCTGGTCGGCGCACGACTGGAAACCATCGAAGCCAGCATCTCCGGCGTCGATGGCGAGTCCGCCGTCCGGTCCAGAGTCCAGGCCCATCTCCACCTTGAGCTTCCAGGGCCCGCACCACCGGTCGCGCTGACAGCGCTGTGTTTGCCCAGGCTCGGCCTGGTATCCCCCTCCACCCCGCTGCACCCGGAGGCAATCCTGCAGTGGGCTGACTGCGAGGGCCTCGCCGATCCTTCGTTTAGCACGCCACAACGCGTCGACTTCCTCATCGGCGCCGACTACTACCACTTGCTGCTACGACCCGGCTACACTCAACGAGGAGAAATCGTCAGGCAGCGCACAGTCTTCGGCTGGGTAATGTCAGGCCGTGCCGTCGGGCTCGCTCCAGGTACGTCGGCCATCTGTGCAGCCGCCCAATCCGACGTGGCTCCGCCTTGGCACAACGAGCTAACTGCTCTGCTACAGCAGTTCTGGGAGATGGAGGATCTTCCTCAGGCTCACCACCGCTTAGATAAGGACATCGAGTGCGAGCGTGCGTTCGCAGACCACCGACGCGCCGCGGACGGACGGTACATCGTGCGCTTCCCGCTGAAGGGCAGTGGTTCGCTTCTTCTTGGTGACAGTCTTCAGAGCGCCAAGGCCTCCTTGGCAGCCCCGCAACGCCGGCTTCGGCGAAACCCCGACATGGCTGTGGAGTATAGTCGATTCATGGCTGACTATCTCGCGATGGGCCACATGCGTCCGTTCACCAGCGCTGAGCTTGCAGCTACAGCTGGGCCCGTCAACTACATCCATCATCATGGCATCTGGCAGCATGCTGATCGCGGGCGCAAGCTCCGAGTAGTCTTCAACGCGTCCAACCCGACTTCCAGTGGCCACAGCTTGAACGACGTCCTCCACGCTGGACCCAGACTCCAAGCCGCGCTCCCATCGGTGCTCATGCGCTGGCGGTGGCACCGCATCGCCTTCTGCAGGCGACATCCGCATGATGTTCCGGCAGATTTGGATCGACTACCGTGACGTCGACCTGCAGCGGATCGTCTGGGCTGCCGATCCCAGCCAGCTTCCAACCCACTACCAGCTGCTCACTGTGACTTACGGCGAATCGTGCTCGCCTTACCTGTCGCTGCGTACCCTCCAACAGCTATACCAGAACGAAGGCCACAACTGGCCCGAAGCTGTGTCAGCCGCCCTGTGTGACCGCTACGCCAACGACTTTCTCTCCGGGGCCAACGACGTCACCGTGGCTTGGCGCCTCCGCAACCAGCTGAGCGGGCTCATGAAGGCCGGCGGCTTTCCCCTGCGGAAGTGGGTGGCCAATGTCCGCGAGCTGCTCGACGATCTGCTTGAGGACGTCCGCTTACGTCCGACCTGGGGGCAGCTCAGCGCTGAAGGCCTCGTCAGCGAGCTCGGGGTCAAGTGGAATCCACCGTCGGACTGTTTTCAGTTGATGCCTCCACCACTCCAGCCGCAGAGCACAAAGCGGACGATGCTCGCGGCGCTCGCGGGTCTGTTTGACCCATGCAGCTGGCTCGCGCCGATCGTGTTGAATGCCAAGCTCTTGCTCCAGGATCTCTGGCGCGCCAGACTGGGCTGGGACGAGCCTGCGCCGATCTCAATGACTTGCCGATTCGGCGGAATTTACCGCCGAGCTCCAGGCCATCTCCACCTTTACCTTACCGCGCTGAATCGGAGTTGGGCCTTCTTCCGAGCTTCACCTGCACGGCTTTTCGGACGCCAGTCGCCGCGCGATGGCAGCCGTCATCTACTCTCGCCTCGCGCCCGGGGCTGGGCCGGCGCTCTGCCACATTCTTCTGGCTCGGACGAAGCTCTCGCCGATTCGCTCGCTCAAGCCGGCGCCAGAGACATTCGCGCGCATGGCGATTCCACGCCTCGAGCTCTGCGCCGCACTGATTGCCGCCAAGCTCCTGCGGGCCGCTGCCGACGAGCTAAGCGTACCTGTCGACCACTGTCACGTATGGTGCGACTCACAGATCGTTCTGCACTGGCTGCGTTCAGACAGGCCAACCAACAACGTGCTGATCGACAACTATGTCACCCAAATCCAGGAAATCCTGCCTTCGAGCGTCTGGCGATACGTGCCGACCCAGTCAAATCCAGCCAACCTCGCGACCAGAGGTGCCGACATGACCGGCCTTCGCTCGCAGCGCACTTGGTGGGAGGGCCCCGCTTGGCTCGCCGAGGACGTCAATTCGTGGCCCCTAGACCCGCTCCCCACACCGAACCAGCATTCATCCATCTGCTGCGTAGTGCAGCAGCTCGACGCTAGCTACCTCGAGCAATTCTCCAACTTACGCATGCTACTAAGCTTCCTCGTACGCATTCGTCGATTCGTCCGGAGCCGCTTGGGCAGGGGCCCCGTGCTTTCGGTCGCTTCACCTCTTACGCCGACCAAACTTCACGACGCTTTTCTCGCGTGTGTGCGCCTCAGCCAGGAGAGATCATTCTCGGCCGACCTCCAGTGTCTTCGACGGGGCGAACGTCTGCGGAAGACGAACCCCTTGGTACCGTTAGCAGCCTTTCTCGATGACGACGGGATTCTGCGCGTCGGCGGGCGGCTCGAGCATTCGCCGCTGACCTACGAGGAGCGGCACCCGCCGATCCTCAGCGGCGCCTCTTCTCTCGCTTCCATGGTCATCGCCTGGGCGCACTCTCGGGCGCTACACGGTGGATACCGTGTCACCAGTGCCTACGTCTGTAAGCGCGCATGGCTCCTCAGTGGGCCCCGGCGGATCAAGGCTCACCTTCGCAGGTGCGTCGTCTGCATCCGGCTGCGAGCGCGACCGGCGACTCAACTCATGGCCCCACTGCCGTCGTCTCGAGTCTCCCCTTCTCGTGCCTTTGCCTGCACCGGAGTGGACTTCGCCGGCCCTTTCCATGTACTCTCCGCCGGAGGACGAGGAGTCCGGACCACGAAAGGCTACATCGCCGTTTTTGTGTGCCTTGCCACCAAGGCCCTGCACCTGGAGCTGGTCGGCGATCTCTCAGCTGCATCCTTCTTGGGCGCCCTCCACCGATTCGCTGGACGCCGCGGTCGGCCCGGCGAGATATGGAGCGACAACGCGACTTGCTTCCGCTGCGCTGATGTTGAGCTGCGCGATGCCTTGCTGACAGCCGAGCTGGACTGGGGATTGGTCGCGGGCTCTCTCGCCGATCAAGAAATTGCTTGGAAGTTTATTCCACCGGGTGCTCCTCACTTCGGTGGCTTGTGGGAAGCCGCCGTCAAGTCAACCAAAAGTTACCTCCAGCGCGTCATGGGGTCACGCTATCTCACCTACGAGGAATTTTCCATGGTGCTCGTTGGCATCGAGATGGTCTTAAATAGCCGACCACTGACACCGCTATCTGGAGACACTGGAGACCTCGATATTCTCACCCCAGGGCACTTCCTCGTCGGTGGCCCTCTTAACTCCATCGTTCTTCCCGGCCCCCCTGCGGAGAGCTTAGATGCACTCGCTCACTGGGAGCTCGTTCGGGGGGTCCGCGCCCAGTTTTGGTCGCGCTGGAGCCGAGAATACCTCAACACACTCCAACAGCGGTCAAAATGGACTACTCCTCGCCGGAACTTCATCGTCGGCGATGTGGTCGTCCTCCTCGACGCTACACTTCTGCAGTCCAGCGGCCGATAGCCAATCGGCCGTGCCATCAACGTCCACCCGGGAGCCGACGGCTTTGTCCGCGCTGCTACCCTCAAGACGGCGACTGGCGTGTACGAGTGATCCATCACCAAGATGGTCTTGCTGCCTGTGTCAGCGCCTCCCGCGGCTCCACCGACTCCAGAAGACTCCCCGACCGACCCCGGTTGGGCGGGCGGCACGTAGTTCTTCAATCCAGGATCGAGGCGGGTGGATTGTTTGGTTTCGCGCCCGAGGGTGACAGCCGAGACGGGCGCTGCGTGCACTTCCGCCATGCTCACGGGCTTCCGCCTTGCCGGGAGCCGCCTCTGCGTTCGGGTACTTGAGCACTGCTCTCCGAGATGACCGGACGCTTGTCCCGCTCACACTCACGACGCCTCTCACGCTGTAACTAACCCTCTTGTACAAGATCTAATAAAGTGTTTTACCAAACAGTTACATTCAAACATTTTACAACCGTTCTTGGCACCAGATAGTTCATTTTTTTACATTTATGTAACTGCAATTTCATAATATTGATACTATTTATGCATACATGATGATAACATCTGTAAATTTGACGAAATACTGTTATTCTTTTCTTAATTAAGCAAAAATAACAGTAATTTGGTACCCCAGGTTTCCTGTTTTCGCCACTACGCACGCTGGAGTCGACTCATCCATCCCCTCCCATCACTTTCACCTGGCCAATAAGTATAAATATACCTTCTCTGAAACGATACTGTGTACGAAGGTGGTGTATTTACCGTGGAAATGAGTATACATACGGGGATAAGGTATAGTTTCAAATAATATTTTAATATTTAATACATTAACAGATATACACAGTACATAATGGCACAATAAAATGTTAAAAATATATAGGCTGACCAGTATAAGACTGTGCGCTTCCATTAAATCTTTCTTTGATTTCATAACAACTTTCTACTGCTTACGCTGATTACAGCTCTAACGTCATGCTCACATTTGTCATATATGCTCATACAGTTATTTCTAGTCCACAGTGAATACCCAAAATATAATTGTGTTTAAAAAATTAAGACAAACCATCCTGTAGTATCGCTGTCTTCAATAGCATAAGCGTACATGCCAGCGAATGTCTCTTCAAGTCGTTCATCACACATAGGTTTTCTTGACAGATATTATTCAAACATCAAACATATCATTAGCAAGAACTCCTGGCCCAATCTTTAGCCGGTAAGTCGTTTAGTTGCAGGTGTGGAATCGCAGTAGCTGACAAGTCGGTAACGAGGCTGTACGGGTGTCCTGGTATACTCAGCGAACGAGAGACGCACGTGTGTACACTACCTATACCTTTTTTTTTTTTTGTATTGTAGTGCTTTACGTCCAGCTTTCTTGTAGAGGCACTACTTAGGGCACTTAGCACTTAAGATTGGAAATGAATTGATATGCGATTAAAAGGGGGGAGGGCCTTAACAACTGCTCCACATTCGCCTATGGTGTTAGTCATGCGGATCAGGAAAATCCCGGGAAATCTCCCGTAGGAAATAGCTGATCCGGAACAGCCCGGTGTATCTGCATCATTTCTGACATAGTGTCTAAGTTGCAGACTTAGACAATGGGGCAGAAATTTGCCACATCTCCCGCTCATGATGTCGAAGAGACAGAGAAATAGTCAATCAACCTACGAAGCGAACAGCAGAGGCGAAACGGCGAGACTTGGACGGTCATCCATTCAAGTACTAATCTCGCTAAATGCTGCTTAACCTCGGTGATCGACGGGACTGCCACTCTGTCGCTGAGCCATTGTGTCAGTTAACATTACCTATAACTAATCTCTTTTGACCTAATGGCCAAGAGCCTCTCTCGCTAATCTTCACATCAAGACGTTTGTCTCTCCTTTCTCTCTTTTTCTCGTATGCATTATGACGCCCCCGCTTCTATCTCTCTCTCTCTAGAGTAGATGATAAAGTACATATCCTCACACAAACTCTGACTCATGTACTCGATCGCCATGCGCCCTTCCGCACAATCAATATAAAAAGTAAAAAACCAGCTCCTTGGCTTACTCCTGAAATTCGAGGACTCATCAGAGAGAGAAATTTAGCGTGGCGCGACTTCAAACGCCACAGAACTGAGGTGTATCACACCACGTATAAACAGTTACGTAATAGAGTCAAAGTTGCCATCAAATACGCTACTCAGGATTACCACCGTCGCAAGTTTCTCGAGTGTAAATCCTCAGCCGAAACCTGGAGAACTGTCAGATTGTTGGGCATCGTTGGTAGGAATGACCATCCTTGTCAGCTTCCGGTCTCGCCAACTCAGCTTAACAAGCATTTTATCGAACCTGAGGACCCTACGCCCATCCCTCTGCCACTAATACCAAGGATCGCCCCTGATGATCGCTTTCACTTCAGACATGTTGAGCCTTCAGAAGTAGTGAAAGCCATTAATTCTGCACATTCAAATGCAAATGGCTCAGATGGTTTGAATCTAAATTTTTTGAAAATCTGCCTTTCAATGATCCTTCTCATTCTAGTTAATGTATTTGACTCATCATTCCAATCGGGGGTTTTTCCTAGCTTATGGAAACATGCCATTATTGTGCCCATTGCTAAAATGAAAAACGCCACTGCCGCACGCGACTTTCGGCCTATTAGCATACTATGCACCGCGGGTAAGATACTTGAGTCTGTGGCTCTCAACCAGATTATGCAGTACATAGAAAGCAAGAGCATCCTCGACCGCTTCCAATCAGGCTACAGGAAACTACACAGTTGTCATACTGCTATGATCCGGATCGTTGATGATATCAGAAAAGCTATGAATGAAAAGAAGGTAACACTCCTCGTGGCAATTGATCAAACCAGAGCCTTTGATCTCGTCAACATCGACTTACTCATAAGCAAACTCATTGCCATTGGCTTCTCTGACACGGCTGCTGCATGGATCATGTAGTGTATGTGATCCTGCGTATATGTTAGCCTCGCTTTGAACGCTTTGCTATATGTATATATGTATTACAGCGCCTGAAATAAAGTCAGTCTATCCTCACAGCTCCTTGAGTGTACACGTCATTTATTGAACCCTGCCTCACATATAATACAATGGCGACGAGGATATAGGAACAGAAACACGTGCACGCAACAATACACGGATATACGCATGAAAAGCGCCACGTAATTTCAAACGTCGCAATCGATTTTTCGGGCAAATGAGTCAAGAAATTCAAGTAAAAGGAACGACGTGGATACAAGGTTTAAATAAAGACCAACTTGTCGCACTCTGCATAGAAAACGATATCGAATCGTCATCAGATAAAGTAGGCGAGTTACGAGCATTATTACGCGAATTCGTTAAAAATAAATTAGATCAAAATAATACCGCTACAATAAAAGGATTAAAAAAGACTCAAGGTAATGAAAATATAACCGGAACAAATACAAGTGAGGTACAAAGTGAAAACGGTGCGATAAGTGTAATAAAGAAAATGGAAGTAACCGGCAACTTGGATTTTGATATCAAAAAAGACGATTGGGAGCAGTACGTAGATAGAATGGAACAATTTTTCATAGCAAACGACGTAACAGACACGAGTAAGCAACGGGCAATCCTTTTAAGTAAAGTTGGAGCAGAAATGTATGACGTCATTGCTAAAGTATGTAAGCCACATAAGCCAGGTGCTAAAAGTTACGACGAAATTATTAAACTGGTAAAGAAACATTTAAAGCCGCAAGCATCTCATCTGGTATACCGCTCCAATTTCCGCCAACGAGTGCAAAAAGATAACGAAAGTATAAGTGATTACGTGGCTGAGTTAAAAGATTTAGCGAACGATTGCAAATTCGATAATTTGGAAGATCAAGTATTGGATCAATTAATAAGTGGTTTGAAGAATAAAAGTGTAGTAGCCGAGCTGCTAAAAATAGATGAACCAACACTAGAAGTAGCTCTAAAAAAAGCATTAGCCACAGAAGCAGCAAACAAAGGAGCCGAAAAATTGCAAGAAGCCAGCAGCAAGAAATTTAATGATGAATTCCACAAGTTAAATATGGCGTCGAAAAATTCCCGTGGCAACAGAGGCGGACGCGGGCAAGGCAGAGATAACAGACAGTATCGAGGCGGGAGTAGAGAACAAGTACAGCAATATCAACATCAGAGCGGACAAACATCATCAGGAGCAATGCAGAGGCCTGCGTCGAAACCAGCTACACATCCAGGGTATACGACGGATTGCTATTGTTGTGGTAAGCCAGGTCATTACGCGCGAGAATGTCATTATAGAAAAGCTACATGTAATATTTGTAAACGAACGGGTCATCTGAGCCGCATATGCTTCGAGCAAAGACCACACAAATCAAACGATCGCAAAAGCACGCGTGTAGGTTTTCTTAGTGCGAATGAGGAAAATAGCGATAGTGATAGCAGCGTCAACTCAGAGATACGTAAAATGTTTTCTTCCGAAAAGCGCGACGCACATTACTTAAAATTACATACTCCAGCAGAGTCGCGAATGTTCCATTATTCGAACCTTTATATTCCCGGTAAAACCCGTGTAGAGCCGCAATATTTACAAGTTAGGATTATGGATAAAGTCATTTCGATGGAAATTGATTCGGGAGCGGCAATGTCAATTATCACGTTAGATCTTAAAGATAAATATTTTGCTAATATTGAAATGTTTAAAGCTGATATCACTTTGATGAATCACGATGAGTCTCTGTACGAACCCATAGGTATGCTAAAGTGCGTTAAAGTAGAAGCAAACGGCAATACAATTTGGACTGATGTTTACGTTACTAAATCAAAAGGCCCAGCTATCATAGGTTGCCCATGGTTAAAAGCTTTGGGAATTTGGCCGTTATACAAAAATTTAAAAATAAATTCAATGGAAACAGAAGCAAGTATTACGGAAAAATTAAAGGCAATTTTACGTAAACATGAATCATTTTTCTCACCCGGGCACGGTTCATTTACGAAAGGTACGGCTAAACTCGAATTAAAAGAAGGTAGTAAGCCAATATATATGCTTCCGCGCACTATCCCATAAGCATTAAAAAAGGATGTAGAAAATGAAATAGATAGATTAGTTGGACTTGGGAAATTAGTTCCGGTGGATAATAGCGAGTGGGCTACGCCTATTGTACCCATTTTGAAACCAAATGGCAAATTACGAATGTGCGCGGACTTTAAAGTAACTGTAAATCCCCAACTAGTAACTATGCGATATCCAGCACCTAATTTTTAACATGCCATTGCTAAATTGCAAGGTGGGGCTAAATATACGAAAATTGATTGTGCAGACGCATATTTGCAGGTACCGGTCGACGAAGAATCGCAAAAATTGTTAACAATTAACACACATAAAGGCCTGTACCGTTATAAATATTTAGTTTTTGGCATTAGCTCAGCCCCAGGTATTTTTCAAAAATTTATGGAAGAAGCACTAAAAAATATACCTAAAGTAGCGATAGTAGCAGACGATATAGTAGTCACCGGCGATACGACGAAAGAACACTTAGAAATTCTTGATAGAGTATTAACAATTTTAACAAAATGCGGTCTTAAAGCTCGCGCGGAAAAATGTGATTTCTATAAAGATAAAGTAACGTATCTGGGATACGAAATTAATCAAAAAAGAATTGGAATCGATTCAAAGAAATATCAAGCTATTGTCGAAATGAAAACACCTACATGTAAAAAAGACGTACAATTATTACTAGGAAAAATTAACTATTACAATAGATTATTTAAAAAACGTGCAGAAATTTTAGCGCCATTATACGACTGCAATAATAACGATGAATTTGTTTGGAATGAAGCGTGTAAAATAGCTTTTGAACAAGTAAAACTGGCATTGAAACAAAGCGTTGTAAATTACGACCCGAATTTACCACTCATATTAACCTGCAACGCGTCACCACAAGGTCTAGCAGCTTTCATCAGTCAACCATATAGCGATGGTGACAAACCGATTGCATTTGCTTCGAGGCGCTTAACAAAAGCTCAAGAAAATTACTCACAAATTGATCGGGAGGCAGCAGCAATTATATTTGGTGTAAATCGGTTTTATGATTACTTATACGCGAGAGAATTTACATTGAGAACGGATAACAAACCTTTGTCCAGAATTTTTGGCCCAGAAAAAGGTATTCCTCGTATGGCGGCAAGCCGATTGCAAAATTGGGCATATTTTCTAAGCGCATTCAATTACAAAATTGAATATATACGCACAAACGATAATGTAGTTGCTGATGTCCTCTCGAGATTGCCCAGTGAAAATATCGCCGATGATAAAAACATTAATAAATTTTCTGATTTAAATCATAAATGCACTTATCTACACTATGCTGTACACACTAATATTGTAAATTTTAATTACAAAACAGTAGCGCGCGAAACGGTAAACGATAAACTTCTGTCTATTGTGAAGCGATTTGTCGAAGAAGGTTGGATTGAAACCAAAAATAAAAACCGGAGCGATGAACTCAAACCTTTTGCTTTACGTAAAGACGAGTTAAATCTCGAACGTGGCTGTCTGATGTGGGGACAACGAGTTGTAATTCCCTCTAAGTTACAAAACTATGTAATAGATAAATTACACGAGACTCACTTTGGTATTGTAAGAATGAAAGCTTTGGCAAGGTCGGTCGTGTGGTGGCCTAACATTGATAAAATGTTAGAAGAAAAAGCAAAGTTATGTAGGCACTGCGCTCAAGTAGCAGATAACCCTAAAAAAATGACATTAACTCCGTGGCCGCGACCTGATCGGCCTTGGCAGAGACTTCATGTAGACTTCGCTGGACCTTTTTTAGGTTACAATTATTTCTTATTAATAGACGCATTTTCAAAATGGCCAGAAATTTATACAATGACAAAGACATCAGCAAACGCAACAATAAGAATATTTAAAAATATTTTCGCAACTCACGGATTACCTAAAACTATAGTTACTGACAACGGCAGACAATTCGATAGCGAAGAATGCCAAACTTTTTTCAAACAATTAGGAATTAAACACATATTCACAGCACCATATCAGCCGGCAACTAACGGAGCCGCAGAAAATCTAGTGAAAACATTTAAACGCAAAATTAAAGCGATGGTCAACAGCGAAAACGTTAGTGTTGAAACGGCGATTGAAAGATTTTTATTCGCATACAGAAGCTCAAAGCATACTATTACTGGTGAGTCACCGGCAAAATTACTATTCAATCGCGAATTACGAACACCTCTCCAATTATTGCGTCCAGATATAAACGACATTGTCACTGCTAAGCAAGAAATGCAAATTAAAAATTATATTGGTAACAGAACTGATAAATTTAACGTTGGTGACATAATAATAGCGAGAGATTTTCGTAAATACCACGATAAAATGTCGGAAGCAGTAATTGTCAAAGTTTTATCACCACATAACTATTTAATAAAATTCAAAGAGGGGGAAGGTGTGCATAAGCGTCATGGTAATCAGTTAAGGGCTTGGGGCGAACAAAAATCACAAGAAAATGTAAAAGCGGTGATCGACAAAAGCTCGACTGAAAACTGCGACTTGAGCAACGAGCAAAACCCTTTATATGTACGACGTTCAACGCGTCAGTCTAAAGCTGTTCAACGTTACTGCGCTAACGTTAGATCTGTAAATAATGTACATATCTAAATAAAGTTTGAAATCTTTCTAAGCATTAAAAATTAAATAAAAGGGGAAGGATGTAGTGTATGTGATCCTGCGTATATGTTAGCCTCGCTTTGAACGCTTTGCTATATGTATATATGTATTACAGCGCCTGAAATAAAGTCAGTCTATCCTCACAGCTCCTTGAGTGTACACGTCATTTATTGAACCCTGCCTCACATATAATACAGATCAGATCTTACCTGACTAATAGATCGCAAACAGTACGTGCACCTGATGGTGAATTGTCCCAAACTCTTTTCAGGAACTTAGGCATTCCGCAAGGCAGCTTACTTGGCCCCATACTCTTTTCATTGTTTATCAATGATCTTCCACAAGTATGTAGTGATTGCAACCATCACGTATACGCCGACGATTTTTGTTTCTACATCCACGGTAACGCCAGTGAAGCGAAGAATATTGTACTGCACGCCAACAGCATTCTCAGCTGCATCTCTAACTGGGCCAAGCTCAATGGACTCATCGTCAACGAGCGCAAAACTCATGCAATCTGGTTTGGTACCAGAGGCATAAGCAATCGACTGCAAAAGGCTGGTACACTACCTGACTTGGTACTCAATGGTACGATCATAGAGCCTAGTGACACTGTGAAACTGCTCGGCGTCACTCTTGACAGCTCGCTTACGTGGCGATCTCACTGTGCATTAGTTGCTAGAAGCTGTTACTCAACGTTGGCTAGACTTAAGCGTTTAAGCTGTAGTCTACCCAATGACACTAAGCTACTTCTCGTTCGCTCGCTGATATTCCCTCACTTGGATTTTTGTGCATCTGTACTATATGGGCTCTCTGCCGAGATGGAAACATAAATGACCAGATGTATAAATGCAGCACTCCGTTTTGTGGACAACCTACGCAAGTCTGAACACATTACTTCTGTCTATAAAAAATATGGCATCGTCTCCTTCTCTAGCAGAAGGCTATACATTATGCTTGGCCTCCTTGAGAATGTACTCAAAACTGGGTCCCCTTTATATCTTGCCGAACTCTTCGAATTCAAGACTAGATCATCTGACGCCATTGCCCTTCGCAACACCGATTCACTGGAGCTGCAAGTGTCACCAGTCAATTTAGACATCTACAACTACTCTTTTACCATTGGAGCTGCTAGAGAATGGAACGCTCTGCCTCCTTCTCTACGCCACCCACCGCTCACCTGGACCAAAAACCGACTCTTAAAAGTCATTAAAGAACATGACAGCCGCTTGAATTCTTAACTGTCTTTCTTTTAGTTTTAATTTATCCACATCAATTATTTATAAGCCTAGCTCAAATTTTAATATTCAGTATTAATTCAGCATCTACGACGTATAGTTTGCATTATATTTATCTTAATATTAAGTACTATTATTATTATTATTATTTATTGTCTAACTAACAATTTACTCATCTGTATGTGACATTACTTGCGTACACAATGTAGTAGGACTCGCTCCTTATTAAACCTCTGTAAGCTGTCTGAAACAGCTATGTATACACTGCAAGGCTACTTTGGACCGCTGGTCCTTAGCCTAATAAACTCTACTCTACTCTACTCTACTCTCTCTCTCTCTCTCTCTCTCTCTCTCTCTCTCTCTCTGGCCTTTCTTCCTCGCCCCGTCTAGGTGAGCGTAAACAGTGTTCAATTATTAACTGCCCGTTACACTATAAATGTAATTTATAATCAAATCAAATAAATTAATATACAGTTAATAAAAATTATTAATAAAAGTGAGTTCCAAACTATAAGATAAGATTCAGTAATTGACATTCCCAACGTAGGGACCACTCATAGTAGAGTGGGTTAGCCCTTTGGCTAGTGTGCAGTGTTCATCAGATATGTTATTTATTTTTTTAAATTGTGGGTAACAATTTGTTTGGAATGTTTTTTTTTTAATTTTAATTTAGTACGTTTGTAATAGTACATTGCGATACTAGTGAGCGAGGAAGGCGATTGCCGCACTTGCAAGCGCTTGTGTGCGAACTGACACGATTGTGTCAATAACCTGATCTCTCGCACGTGTGGTGTACATAACTTTTCGACACATTATGCGCAGGGAAAGAAATTATGAGCTCATGGCTAGCCATCTAATGTGGCTCTAAAGACCTCGATTTACACACATG
Organism: Copidosoma floridanum; assembly: GCF_036245765.1. Classification (NCBI taxonomy): domain Eukaryota; kingdom Metazoa; phylum Arthropoda; class Insecta; order Hymenoptera; family Encyrtidae; genus Copidosoma; species Copidosoma floridanum. The sequence continues at coordinate 12,570,071 of NW_028321903.1, read as the reverse complement.
ACTCACAACTCCTACTGTGCACTCGTGTGTACGTCGAGATCTTTAGAGCCACATTATATGGCTCATTATCGAGGTCCCAGCGCACGGCGTGTCGAAAAAGGTTTTGGAAAATTTTTTGTGTACTTCGGATTAGAATAAAACAAACGAGGATTGTGTTTTGTATGAGGACCGTAAAGTATCTTTAGTGACGAATTTTGTAAATTCTGCATTACCCATAGAAATTTTAGCAGAAATAAGAGTATAAATTTATTCAGGCATACTTTTTTTTTAACAGGATGTAGAGTTATGATAATGTGTGCATGAGGTAAACCATGTTCCAGAAATTCAATTGTGTAGACGTATGCCAACACTTGACCAAAAATACAATTTTTAACGTTATGTAAAACCGATAGTAATTCAAAATTAAATAATCAAACTGTAATATTTTTAATATCATTTATTGTCGTGTTTTGTAAATTTTAATAAAATTTACTTTCAAAACTTTTTTGATTAAATCTTAAATTATTAAAAAGGATGTATTTAATTACGATATAAGAATTTATAAAAAATTTATGAGTTAATCTCTTCCTATTTCATAATAGACTAAAATTCTCGTAAGCTTGTCGTTAGACAGTCTGTACCGATAATATTAAAATACTGTAAGTTTTCCATTTTTCACAAAGTTATTTTTGATGTAACCAGTACTTTAGTTAAAATCTTCCAAAAAAAAAAAATTGGATTTACCATCTGATCAATGAAATAAAATAGTTTATTAAAAAATATTTTCTTTGGATAGTTATTTAGTAATCCCTCAGGATAAACACTTGAATTAAAATGTTCCGAAAGTTTCGAATTTAAAACTATAATAGCAAACACATCCTGCTGTTAATGGTTTATTGTATGCATGTTTTTATAACCATTTTTTCGTAAAAAAAATCCTCTTATAGTTTGATAGTTTTGTCATCGTATGTAATTTAATATAAATCTTTGTACTTTTTGGCTAAGGTAAAAGCACCAGTACGTGAACACTTCCTAAAATTGCACCAGTAGATTGAACAGCTTGAATAAACTATTTTCAATTCAAGCGGATAAAAAAAAAAAAATTTCTGATATCCTTTGATCGTTCTTAAGATAAAAAAAATTTATATTTCAGTAAGTCTTTATACTCAACGAGAAAAAAATTATTTATTCGTGCAACTTGTATGAGGTGGCTTGTGAAACTGTTCAGGTACTGGTACCATTAGGTTTTACCTATGCCCAGTACTCGAACACATAAAAACAATTGAAATCACTGTTAATCAATAATAATAGTATGTCAAGCCAGTCGTTATAGTTTTCATAATATGTTACCAATGAAATTAGAAAGAAATTTTTCGATTTGGTTATTTGCAATACATAATAAAAATAGAAATCAGTAGAAGGCAGCTAACATAACCTCTCTCCCATTTAATTAACATGGGATGTTTAAGTACTCGGTCAAAAATACGTATCGGTACCAATACCTAAACACGCTGTTTATCTACTAGGTTATTGGTAAAAAAACTTTAAAATTAATTTATTAATTGTACACATGACCTAGAAAAACTTTTTTGTTTTTTTTTTAGAGAAAAAAATATAAACTTACTGGCGCAATGACTGTTTTGTTGTTATGCAAATCAGAAATTCAATAAAAATGAGAAAACAAAGACTTTATGGAAAAAGTGTTAACGTACTCGTGCTTTTACCTTATTCAATTTTTCTTCATAATCTTTGTCAAAGTTTTTAAATGCACTTTAATAAGGTTATAGTTTTTTTTTTAAATTAATCTACTTAATGTATCTTATAATGAGGATAAGTAGGATTTTTGTGGGTTTGTATGGAATGCCTTACACAAACGACTCTTTAATATGGGTAAATACCCAAACACTCACATTTATATATATATACATATATATATATATATATATATATATATATATATATATATATATATATATATATATGATTTTTATCGGTGGCATTTTCCAGGAACAGCGTGTAGAGCAATTTTTTCTGAAGCGAACCCCGTTATAATTAATTTTTTGGGGCAAATAGCTTTTGAATGGAAGGTGATTGAAAATACGTTCCAAACTACCCCTAAATAGGATGAGAAGGGTATGGCGCGCCCGCATGAATTCGCGACGTTGCCACATTGTCATTGAGCTTATTTGGCAAGCAGTGAAAACTGTATACATGGGTATATCCATATGCGCACGCACGAGCGTCTGCTATACTATACTGCTAGTAATTTGAAGGTTGGATGTTGCAAGATAAATATTGTGTGCTCCTTATGCTGTCACCGTCTAAAGCAATGCATCAGATGTAATTGCATGAATATTTCAAGGATAACATGTCCAATCATGTAACAATAAGAGTGTAATGGGATAAACGTATCACCTACTAATGATCGTAACAGTTATTAAAATTACATTGCAAATATTATAACGATAATATTTTAAATGTGATAATGTCAATTAAGTACTAGTATCCCTTGTGACGTGGCAAATCGAAGGTGTGTATAAGCACGTCACAGAGCCCTTATCACCGCTAATAAACGGCGAGAGTCTCAAAGATAGCTCTCTCTCTCTCGTGCATGTTGCTTACTAAGTATAGCACGCGGAATTCCGATACAAGGCCTGGAGGCCATAATAATATAAACAATCTAAGAGCTCGGCTTGACTCTCCCCCCATGGTCCTACAAAGGCACCTTAGTAATGTGTATATGAGAGGTATTATGAAAGTAGGCTGTAGGTCCATGAGTAATAGCTGTCAGTGTATTGGGAGGTAGCTTGGTTGCGGTGGTCGACCGGTGAGGCCGTGTCGGGTAGTGTGTGTGGCAGACCGTAGAAAGTACGTTACGCCTGCGCAGCGAGACAAGGATAGACACTTGGGCTCGCTGCGAGGCTGGTACTGGTGCTGCACGACGTGGCAACGTTAGACTCTCGCCTGTTGAGCCACCAAGTAGCCGCAACACTGCAAGCTGTGCCAACACACAACCTCGTACACTCGACGACGTTAACCAGGTCGCCCAAGCTCTCCACTGCCCGTGACGCACGCAGCATCGCCGGGAACAAGACGATTAGTCCGGCCGAAATATTGTACTGGTAGGTGACACCAAGTTATCTTAGTGCTGTGCATGCAGTGAGTGAAAGTAGTCCTCCTATAACTAAGGTAAATGTCCCTATTCGTGAAACGTGTCCCTATTCATGGAACATAAAAATTCATGTACTTGTTATACAACTAACCTGATAAAAAAATTGTGGTAGTTGCATATTTTATGCTTCTTTATGAATTCACAAGAAAAATTTCATTTTACATACAATAAATGACCAATTTTAAAGATAGTTCCATAAATAGGGACAAAGCCGTACATAACCTATCTTTTTAACTTTACGTAGTATGGCACAAACTTTAACCAGAAATTTTTGTATTTCTAGTAAACAAATAAACGATATAATTATTTTGGTTCAACAAAATAGTGTTATGCAAGTAAAAAACTTTCAATTGTCTTGAAATATTGTAATCAATTTACGTTTTTTAAAATGTTTCATAAGTAGGGACATAATATGAAACAATAGGTACAACGTTTCATAATTATGTACATTTTGGTCTTAGAATCTCTTTATAAAATAAAGTATTTTAACAACTAAGAACCATATTCAAAAATTAGAATGATAATAGTAAATTTATAGCGCACCAGCTAATACCAAAATTTTTACTGTTAAAGCTCACAGTTAAGAAAAAAAAATCAAAGATGTAAGTGTGATAAAATTTGTTATCATAATAGGGACATTTACCTTACCTATCCCTAAATATATAAATAGAGTCAAGCCAAAGCACCCCTACAGAAGGATATCGCGTATACAGCTATTAGAGTATAGCAACAAACGAATTAGTAAGCCACATCATAGGGATCGTCCTTGTGGTGTGCCACTAGAATCTTATTTCAGTAACTTCGTAGATTTTAATAAACACTCTGTTCACAACTATATGCAAAGTGTTATTTAAATTGGTAGTGCGCAGTGCTGATTGTAGTGGCAGCAGACTAGTGCCGTTACGTAGGTCATAAAAAGCTAGTCCACGATACTTGTTATATTGCTTATATTGCACTACGTGCTGCTGCAATCAGCGCTGTACACTGCCAGCTGAATCCCGGTCCCTTTCCCTAGTAGAATTTAATGCAATACTGTACTTAGTGTGACTATAAATAACTAAAAAGATTAATGTAAAAATACACACACACGCTAGTCGTAATTCCCGGCTAGCGTGTCACAAAATGGCGCTCGACACTGTTCTCTCCACGTAAAGGGATTTAGTAGAGAGAAGCGGGAAGACTACTTTCACTGCACGTAGACGGCCATTGTTGGTACAAAACGCTGCTACTGTAGCACGTTTGTTTTCATTCACACATTTTTACATACACACAGTATACAATAAATATATAATTTATAAATATACACGTTTAATTTTACGTAACAATAACAATTTTATTTTTTAGATGATTAAAATATTCATTTAAAAACAGATTAATTGTACTATAAATATACTTTAGTACATGTTGTATATATATATATATTTTTTTTTTCTCTTTTCTACTCTTTACAAAAGTAGAATTTTATTTTAGTTACAAGCGTTATGTATTTCATTTTGAGTACAGATATATATATATATATATAAATATAAATATACATAATCGTTATCTATCACTACTACCGACAAACCCTTACCGTCACCCGTAATTAAATAATAAAAAAAATTAAAAAATTTTTTTTTTGTGTTGTCTCCTTCTCTCGTTCTCTTCGCTACAACGGGTGATATTTCCGTTAAATAGTAATAGCCCACTATTGATAAGTTTAAAGTTGTATATGGATTTTCTGTCTCTTTCACAATTGTTCTTTTTCATTCTTCTTATCTTTTAATACTGTAATTAAATTTTGTTTCATTTTTCATCAGTTTATTAAATCTAATTTTTTTTCTCTCTCTCTTCTCTTTCTTTTTTCTCTCTCCTACTCTCTCTAGTTTTTCTTTCTGCTATACCTTACAGAATAAAATACCTTACAAGCACAGAACAATGGAACTCAACAACAGCGATTTGGATTTTAGTTTTAATAATAGTTTTGAATTAGGAGACGAATTCGCGTCACTAGACCCAACAACAGGGGGGCAAGTAATTAAACGAACAGTAAATGCATTATCGGAAGAACACGTTAGAGAGTATCTAAAAAATCTTAACCTAGTGTATCTAGGACCGTTCTTAGATTTCAGAGATAGACTTGTACGATATTTTGAGAAACGTTATTACAACAGTCCGACGACTAGATGGTCTCACTTAGAGGATCAACTGTACCCTACAGGTAGGCTCGAATTACCTCGCCTACCCCTACCGCAAATAACTAGCAGAAATAGAAGAAGAGCAATAGTCCAATTAAATACGAATAATGAACGTGAAGAGATAAACACTTTGAATAGGGACAGGAATACTTTTGAAGATCTAGTCAGACAACAAGTTAAAAGAAATTTACAGAACCGGATGTCACTAATAAGATTGTCTGAGGACCCACAAGATGAGCAAGGAGCGTCAAATGGAATGAATAATTCTAATACTTTGTACAACAGAAACCAACAGGATTTGCTTACCGATGACATCCAGAGTAGAAGAGCACACGTGGAACGACGTGATCAGGTAGTATTAAGTCAGTTGTTGCAAGAGAGAAGAAGAAGACAAACTGCCATCATAGGAGATGCAGGTATGGAGGGAAATGACGACTTAGAAGGACGTAGAGAGGATGTGTATATGGAAGATATAGAAAGAGGGAATCGATTGAGAAGCGAGTTGGACCCACAAGCCCAATCGACGATACACCAACTAAGAAGGACACAACAACAATCGCTTCGCCCAGATACACACCAACAAGAGTTACACGAGGCTTCTAGAAGAGTATACGAACGGAATCCAAGTCTGTTATTACCGCCAATAAACCTCGAGAATACCGATAAATCTAGACAGTACGTGAATATAGACTACACTTCAGATAGAATACGACAACGTCCTCCCCCGCATGAGTTAGAAACGTCCAGGAATTACACAACAGATCACGGACAAAATCAGCAAATGTACAGACAGCCAAGTCTGTACCAAGTAGATAACTTGCATTATGAAGTAAGCAGGCAACGGTGCAGTACAGATTTCAGACGTGAATTATAAACAGTAGATATATTTCATAAATGGGGAATAGAATTCCGTAATATTAGTAGGGACGATTCTGAGGGGTTTATAGCAAAATTATGCGAATGTACGCTAACCTATAGGCTAACATTAGAGGACCTAGTACGTGATTTACCTGCAGTATTGGATGCTGAGGCAAACCACTGGTTCCGTAGAGAGAAATTTTTGTGGCGGTCGATTTGGAAACTGGCGGATGCCTTTCGATTACAATTCGGGGTTGGGGAGTTACAGGAGAGACTATTGAGAGAGATCGATAGGCGCACACAAGGGGCAAACGAAGAAGTAGTAGCCTACCTGTCAAAAATTCGAACTCTCTTGGATCAAGTCAACTCTCCCCCTTACCCTAGAGCAGCATGTAAACAGAGCGTATCGGAATCTACATCCTAGCTATCGAGGCAGAATCAATAGGGCCCATATTAGAAATTTCACAGATTTCTTAATTTTAGGTAAAGAAGTAGAGTTGATCAAAAGCCAAGATAAAGACTATAGACCCCCTCCCAGACCTGAAGAATCTCTCTTTCCCTTTACTGCATACCAGCCCCGCCGACAAGTAACAACCAGGAAAGTCGCAGCGGTAGATTCCATAATAAGTAATAATAATGCACTAAGTCCTATCAAAAACGTAGAATCAATGACCAAAATTAGCACTAACGATCAATTAAATCAGGCATGCACACCAACAAACCCTACGGCAAAGCAGGATCTTAACGGAAACACCTCTAGCAGAGAAGGGCAAAAGAGCACGAAGTCAAGCGCATGCTTTATTTGCAAGCAAGGTGGACACTGGCGCAGGGATTGCCCGGAAGCCATCTACTGCTGAAAGTGTGGTAAGATTGGCAGCAAGAGAGTCAAATGTAGGAATTGTGATGATCCTAGGCCGGAAAACCTGTAGGAGGGGACGTGTTAGGAGTCGGTGCTACCTCTCCGAACCGACAAAAGGCTCAAATACTATATAAGGCTAAGTTACCAATCGATGTTAAGTATAATGTAAATAGTTTAGTTGATAAGTTTTCTTTAGTATGCACTAGATATACGCCCATAATTGGAAAGTTATGGTGGTTCATTATACAAATCCTCTGGGGGTATACGTTAGGCAACTTAATGATAAAAGGATTCGTAGGAAGAGCATATAGTGTCGTCCCCAAACGAATAATGGAAATTGACACAACCTGCGCGAGTCTTGTTAATTTAGGTAAAAGTATAAGCACACAGATAAAAAGGATGCATTCGACAGGCTTAGGAATATGTGGTGGCGGAATATCCCCCATATTCCGAAGCAGGCTTCCGGGGCGGCAGCTATTAGGTAATAGCGGCACAACGCCAAAGGATACGGGTAGGTTAAACGGTAACAAAATAAGTCCGTGGACACTTACAGGTGCTAATGGGATATTAGAAGTATTGTTATTAAACAGTGACCCAAGGCATTTTCTAGTGAGAAGTGTACAGTGGTATATATTAACGGGACACGAGTATCCGTGTTAATTGATAGTGGGGCGGCCCATTGTTACTTGCGTAACAATTTTTCAAAAAAATAAGAGAAATTTAATCCATGTCAGTCCACAATAACAGTAGCAAATGGTATGCCCATCATGTTACAAGGTACGATTAAGGTAGACCTTGAAATAGGTCGTATAAGGGAATCAATCGAGTTTGGACTGGCAGATGGACTGAAGTACGAAGCAATTCTAGGTATTGACTTCCTACGCCAATTTAAATTTCAGATAGATTACAATACTGACTCATGGAGTCAGGATAAATTGACATGGGAAAGGTTCTATCCAATAGCAGAGGATTCTGCTTGTTGTTCAGCCACATCATCGGTTGAAGGATTACATTCCCTGTCCCCTACAGAATTAGATGAGTTGACCCAAATTTTAGATGAACTGATATCACCACGTCCCAAAAAGCTAGGCGTTACGACCGTTGCAAAACATCGGATAGATGTACAAGGACAAGCACCAATCAAACAACGACCACGAAGATATGCACCTAAAGTATTGCAAATAGCATATGACGAGATCTAAAGACTCAAACAAGAGAACATAATAGAGGAGTCTGAAAGTGCTTGTTGCAGCTGTCCACTATTAGCCCCCAAAGCTAACGGGAAATTCCGATTTTGCATCGACTACAGGAAGCTAAATGAGGTCATAAAAAATAATGCATACCCTATGCGTCTGATAGACGACATTCTAAATAAGCTCTGCAAAGCAAGATTTATCTTAAAAATAGACCTTAGCGAAGCGTACCATCAAATATTATTGGAAGAGGGCAGCAAAGAGCTAACAGCCTTTGCAGTACTGGGTCGAGGTCTCTACCAGTACGTACGGATGCCTTATGGCCTCACGAATGCACCTGCCACTTTTCAAGCAATCATGGACAAAATCATCAAGCCAGAATGGGAGCCCTACGTTTATACATACATGGACGATATCATAATCGTGACGGAAAACTTCCAGGATCATAAGAAATAGTTAAAAATTGTCTTGAACGCTTTAAAAGATGCCAACTTAACAAAAAATCGTGAAAAATTAGAATTTGGCTGTGCCGAAGTTAAATACTTGGGATACAAAGTGGATAAATATGGACTGAGGGTAGACCCAGACAAACTCAAACCAATTGTTGATTACCCAGTGCCAGTAAACTTAAAACAACTGAAGCGGTTTATTGGTATGGTTGGTTGGTACTCGCGTTTTATTAAAGGACTTGCTGATTTTAAAACACCCCTAATGAAGCTAATAGCTAAGGATATTAAATGGGAATGGTCCAGCGAACAAGAGAAAGCATTCGAAAACCTAAAGAAAGCACCAACCGAAGTGCCAGTACTGGCTAGACCGGACTTCTCTAAGCCGTTTGTGTTACAAACAGACACCAGTGACTACGCCATTGCTGGTGCATTGACTCAGGAAGTCGATGAAGAGGAGCATCCTATTTTCTATGTAAGCAGGACTTTGAGTAAAGCCGAGCGGAATTATACGGTGACGGAGAAATAATGTCTAGCAGTACTTTGGTCGGTAGATCGTCTTAGAGGGTATCTGCAAGGAGAAAGTTTTACGGTAATCACGGACCACAGTAGCCTATTATGGTTAAACAAGCTAAAGGATCCAGTAGGCAGGTTAGCTTGATGGAATACTGCACTGCAGGCATATGACGTGAAATTCATGCACAGGAAAGGGAAGTTACATCAAGTTCCAGACGCGTTGTCGCGAGCATATGAAGGCCAGGTAGCTGCAATAGAAGAGATAACCTCAGCAACCCCTACAGATGATGACTGGTATAAAAGGCGGATAAAATCTGTAAAGTGAACTCCCCAAAAATTCCCCAATTGGAAGATCTCTGAGGGTAAACTATGGTACCATAAACCGAATCCCAGGTGGGGTTTTCGCTAGTTTCTCCATACCGGGCGCTTCCCCAGGTGGCGGATAGGGTCATCCTCTTAAAATAACAGGTGACGATGGGCAGCTGGGGTGGCTCTCTGTGGTGGTGGTCGGGGGCGTGGATCGGGATGCGTGTGTGGCGTTGGCGTGTGTATCTGCGGCGATGTGAACGGGGGACTAGTGCCCCATGCCTCCATCGGTGTGGATGCATGTGCCGGCTCTGCTTGTGCTTCTTATTCTTCGTTTTTTGCTGCTTCCGTAAGTGGCACTCCATTGCTTGATGCAGGCCAACAAAAACTAGCACCCGTCGTGTATAGAAGTAAGCGGTGGTTAAAACATTCTTCTCAGATACATGCATCACACACTCTTACTAAACAAACACAGGGACACTTACGGATTGTTCTGGGTTGCGTGTGGCGGGTCCTTTTCCGGGCTTGCGTTGGGGGCCCAGCGACGGGTGAAGCCGGATGATGAGGCCCGGGTAAGTCTGGGTAACCACATTTGATATGGCTGTACGCCTCATGAACAAAAAAGACGTGGTGGGCCGACTAATATAGGCTTACTACCACTGAGGAGGCTATGTGGCGACACCTTAGTGCCTTACGCCAGCCCGTTTTGTTGGGTTGTCTGCGCGGTCTCGGGACTGTACACCTGCCGCTCGTCTCACTGGGATGACCATTGTGTACCAACAAATACATACATTACACACGAACACCCTTCTTACACTGGTTACTCAACGCCAGGGCAGTCTCCGCGGGTGGGACTAAGGGAGAGTGGCGACTCCCGGCCGGCCCGAGCAAGTAGCGGCTCTCTCTGGTAACAGAGTGGGCTGCTGCCCTGGTTTTAACCCTTTCCAAATGCTTATTTGTAGAAAAAAAGGGTAGTGCTGGCCTTTGCGGATCAGTACGACACTAAAAAGATGCCAAAATGAAAAACGTCGATGTAAAACAGGTACCCCAGGCGGTAACCTCTCTGAGGGAATCCGCCGTCAGTTCCGATCCGGTGAAAGCCCGGGTGACTGACGCAGGCCCCACGGATTCTGGGGGGGGCCACAAAGACGTGTCTCATGGCCAACAGGGACGGCTAAATGTCCCATGGCCTTTTCTAACGGACAAAGAATGAAGAGGAAGCCTGTCGAGTATAGGCACTAACGACACCGAGGACAGCAACGTGTCAGTATTTAGGAACCATACAAGGGAGGAGCTTGCCTCTTTTGAAGAAAATGGTGCTAAGCTTAGAGTTAAGCGACAGCAATTGGCTGATAAAGTCAAATCAGCAACGAAAGATATAACAGAGACGCTACAATTAATTAACAATAAGTATGGCAACACAGCAATCGCTGTTAAGAATGGGCTAAAAGCCGCGCTAGAACACCTTCAAGAGGCAGAGGTGCTAAGAAAAGGCTTTTTTTTATGATGAAGAAATTTACGTAAACGCTTGGAAGGCATTATTTAAATCCCTGCAGTGGAGGGAACAAAGGCGAGATAATTTTCAACGGCATGTTCAGAAGAAAACCCTGAACACTGCCGTAAAACAAATAGAACATAGTAAAAGAAACAGGAGCCCGTCGGACAGCCCTGAAAAACGCCAGCATACTATGTCTTCAAAGAAAAAGAAAACAGTTAGTGGCAAACAAGAAGAAATTCCCCTGAATGACAAAACAAGCCAGAAGAAAAAAGTAGACGCCACAACAACAGTAGTAGTGGAGATGGCTGGAGGACAGACTTTTGCAACGGTGCTGAAGACGATGAAGGCGAATTTTGACCTCGATAAGACTGACGTGTCAATCCAAAGTGTTGTCACTACAAAAAAAGGAGACATACTTATTAAGGCCGAAGGTGTAGAGAATGCTACTGCATTCTCACAGCAAATTGAAAAGTCGATAGCCAGACAAGGTACTGTCAAAATAAGCAGCAGAAAAGTGACTTTAGAGGTCCGAGACCTCGATGCCATTGTTGACGAAGATGAGGTCAAAAAGGCTTTCGCTAGGACTTTTGGACTTAAGAGCTAGGAGCCAGAAGTAACTTTCTTAAAGCCAAATGCCAGAGGACAGAGGCTGGCTTTAATCAAGGTGGACAAAACAACTGCCAGACAAGTAGAAGAGGAAGGCAGGTTACGAGTTGGCTTCGTAAGCTGCCGAATACGAAGAAGAATTGAAGTAATAAGATGTTACAAATGCCTGGGATATGGACACGTCTCGGGCAACTGTGAGAACGAAAACAGATCCAAGCTGTGCTTCCGGTGTGGAAGCTCAAACCACCGGAAGAAAGAGTGTCCAGGACGAGCACGGTGCTTCCTTTGCCCAACAACGGACAACAAGCACGAAGCAGGCAGCGGAAGCTGCTTTTTATTTAGAAGAACCCTGAAAGAGGCCAGGGATAAGGCCCAAGCAGGAATTAAATAAGGCAAAAAGGCCTTGAGTTGAAAGACAGGCTTATGTGGACCCACGCTTCGCTGGGTACTTTTTACCTCTCAGCAAGGAAAAGCATGAAGCTTATAGTGGTGCTGGCTGAGTAGGCGGCCTCCTATGAAGCACTAGACAAGGTGCTGGTCCTCAGGGACCATGAGTCCTTTTCAGGACTTGAGAGCATCAGCACCTCTAGCAAATGGTGGCGAGTTAGCTCGTTAATGCTGTGAGACGCGATGGTCTCCTTGGTGGCTCCACCCTGAAGTAATGCTAACGCGGTTCCGGGGTGGATCAAAAGCCACGCAGCATCGGGGGGGGGGGGGTTTAGTGGGTATGGGTGGTCTAATAAAAAAAATCCACCGAGTCCCACACGACCGCTGTCCCTGCGGTGTGCCTCAATGCATTTCCCCTCCCTCCACAAAAAAAAAAAAAAAAAAAAACCATAAACCGAATGCTCTTAAAGACCCGGTAATGCCAGACCTCAATGCATGGAAGATAGTTCTCCCGAAAGAAGTAAGTTGTAAAGTCCTACAGGAAGTCCATGCAGAGCCTCAAGCTGCACATTTGGGGGTTAATAATACCTACGCACGGTTAATCATGTACCATTACTGGCCGGGATGCTACCATGATGTCGCGGAATATGTTAGGGCGTGTCAGGAATGTCAGAAAAATAAGGTCTTGCAGCAAGCCCCGGCAGGACTGATGGGAGAACGGAATATCGAGCATTCGTGGATGGTGGTGGCCGCGGATATATTAGGGCCAAAACCACCATCTAAGACTGGGAACCGATACGTCATAGTGTTCCAGGACCTCTTAACAAAATACGTGGAATTGCGACCGCTTCGCAAAGCAGACGGAAAGAATGTAAGGAAAGCGTTTGAAGGACTGATCTTGAATCGGTGGGGAACTTCCAAATACATACTTACAGATAACGGGACGGAATTTATTAACAAAGATATAAAAGAAATGTGCACTGACGCAAATATCGAACATACAACAATTTCACCATATCACGCGCAAGCTAATCCCGCCGAGAGAGTGATGCGAACGTTAAACCCAATGATCAGTTCATTCTTAGAAGAAGACCACCAGATGTGGGACGTTCACCTACAAGAGTTTGCTTTTGCCATGAATACCATGGAAAAAGCGTCCACAAAAATGACTCCAGCCTTTTTGAATTTTGGTAGAAATCCATTGCCAGTAAAAAATTCTAGCAAGCCAAGGAACGCAGATAAATTAGACACGAGGGACACAAAAAACTGGAAAGATCAAATGCAGAGGTTGACTCTTATAAGAGATTTAACTAAGAAGCATGTCAACGAGGCTAGGGTTTGCCAAGAAAAATATTACAATAAACACCATAGGCCCGCACAATTCCAGATAGGAGAATTGGTATTACGAAGAAATCATGTTCTGTCTACGGCAGGCCAAAAATTTTCAGTGAAATTAGCTCCCAAATTTATAGATCCATGCGCGATCGTTAAGGCATTGTCGGAAGTGGTGATGGAGGTAAGAGACATAAACACTGGGAAAACAGTCAAAGCACAAGTGTCAGATCAAAAAAAGTATACCCCACCCCTAACGACTACCTTAACCCCTACAGAGAATGCATCCGAGGAACACAAGGTCGGAATGGTCCTGGCTGGCCCACCAGCGCCGGGATCCCAGGGTCCAAACTCTACAAATACAGAGAATGCACCCGAGGAACACAAGGTCAGAATGGTCGTGGCTGACCCACCAGCGCCGGGATCTCAGGGTCCAAACCCTATACGAAGAGCCAGGAGACGACGAGGAGGCCGAGCCCCATCCCTTCGCGCCCAGCAGAGGCTGGGTTCCAGAGCCCTGGGAGACAACACCGCTTCCCGACCTGGACGAAGTCCGAGACAGGCAGCGACTGAGGTGGGAGAAGCGGCGACACCCAGCACCATCCAACCCAATATCGCTAACCCGGCTGATTGGAATCGACGATTACGATCCCAGAGAATATGCCGTGAATCCAACCCAGCCTGATCAAGTGCCCTGTACTCCCCTCAACACCATCGAGGAGCAGGCAGAGCCAGAACAAATACAAGTGGGAGGAGTGGAGGAGGCAGCCCCGAAGTTAATGAACACCGAAGACGTGGTGGACAGACCGGCCGAAGAGGCTATCCATCCAGCCCCGATTCCGGCACTAATGGCCTTAAAAGTTACATGGCCGAGCGACACCGCGCATCCAAGCTCAGGCAGCACACAGAATTCACCCCCACTCCCAGAAGAGGAGGTATTATCTCCGGAACCAGCTCCGGAAACTGCTTGCTGGGGTTGTGGACGAGCTGGGCACCAGTTCGTACGATGTCGCTACACCCAAACGTGGAAATTTTGTTACCGGTGGGGACTCAGGAACGTAACCGTCGCACAGTGTCCGTATTGCCGCGAGAGCTGGCTGGAAGAAAGGCGATAAAACTTGGCCGAGCTGGCAAATTGCCACCCCTACCGACCCCCTACCGCCCCCTAATATTTTTGTTGTTGTTTTCTTTTCACATGTTTTATTTTTTTTATTCTCTTTCCTTTACTTTTCTCTTTCTTTTCTTTGCCCAATTTAAAATAAATTGCTTAAATAACTTTATTTTTTGTTAGTAAATTTTTTTTCCTTTTTTTTAACTTTTTTAAATTGCCCTGAAGGGACACAGCGATTATAGAGCAAATAAATGAATTTTTTTTTTTATCTAATTGAAATAATTTATTTAACAACTAGTAAAATCACATACATAACAGTAAACTATACTACAATAGCCAACATGTATAGCACTGGTAACCTGGTCGTACAAAATACGACGAAATTCGTATACAATTACACGCCAAGGTATTGGCGAAATTTGAGCACGGGGAGGCTGGGCGATCAGGTAAGCAATACACATGTAATACACTATGGCACTAGTACCTGAGAAAGAAAGTGAAGTGGTCGCAAGATTTATGGAATAAATTTTTCATTTCAAATAAATTTTCAACAGTAAACCAATAACCCTTCACTTTCACCTCACTTATATAATGATTTTTATATAACTTCCATTATTATTAATATATACTTTATAGTTCTTACCATTCAATAAAAATAATACTGTAAACGCCTGTACATTTCTCAGCAACGAATAATGTACAACCGTCTATTTTTTTTGTCTTTGTTTCTTTTGTAACGATTTTTAAAAATTATTTTTTGTAATGATTTTTTTTTGTAAATGTATTGGCACACCACAAACTAGTAGGAACAATAGCAATAATGATACACTGAGCAAATGACATAACAGTAGCGTGACATAACTACAAATACATAGAACAATGCAATATAATGCCGACCAGTATATCCTGAAAAGATCCGGAAGAACAAGACGGTACATGACACTACACAAACAACTACGCTTTACACACTCACACCAATGCACACTTTCATCAAGTTTTTGATAGTTTCTACGATAGGACCTACACCTGCAGATTAACTTGAACTGCACAAGGTGGATGTAGGGTTTGTGAGGGGGGATTTGTGACGTGGCAAATCAAAGGTGTGTATAAGCACGTCACAGAGCCCTTATCACCGCTAATGAACGGCGAGAGTCTCAAAGATAGCTCTTTCTCTCTCGTGCATGTGGCTTACTAAGTATAGCACGCGGAATTCCGATACAAGGCCCGGAGGCCATAATAATATAAACAATCTAAGAGCTCGGCTTGACTCTCCCCCCATGGTCCTACAAAGGCACCTTAGTAATGTGTATATAAGAGGTATTATGAAAGTAGGCTGTAGGTCCATGAGTAATAGCTGTCAGTGTATTGAGAGGTAGCTTGGTTGCAGTGGTCGACCGGTGAGGCCGTGTCGGGTAGTGTGTGTGGCAGACCGTAGAGAGTACGTTACGCCTGCGCAGCGAGAAAAGGATAGACACTTGGGCTCGCTGCGAGGCTGGTACTGGTGCTGCACGACGTGGCAACGTTAGACTCTCGCCTGTCGAGCCACCAAGTAGCCGCAACACTGCAAGCTAGTGCCAACACACAACCTCGTACACTCGACAATGTTAACCAGGTCGCCCAAGCTCTCCGCTGCCCGTGACGCACGCAGCATCGCCGGAAACAAGACGATTAGTCTGGCCGAAATATTGTACTGGTAGGTGACGCCAAGTTATCTTAGTGCTGTGCATGCAGTGAGTGAAAGTAGTCCTCCCATAACTACCTATCCCTAAATGTATAAATAGAGTCAACCCAAAGCACCCCTACGGAAGGATATCGCGTATACAGCTATTAGAGTATAGCAACAAACGAAATAGTAAGCCACATCATAGGGAGCGTCCTTGTGGTGTGCCACTAAAATCTTATTTCAGTAATTACGTAGATTTTAATAAACACTCAGTTCACAACTATATGCAAAGTGTTATTTTAATTGGTAGTGCGCAGTGCTGATTGTAGTGGCAGCAGACTAGTGCCGTTACGTAGGTCATAAAAAGCTAGTCCACAATACTTGTTATATTGCACTACGTGCTGCTGCACTCAGCACTGTACACTGCGAGCTGAATCCCGGTCCCTTTCTCTAGTAGAATTTAAATACAATATTGTACTTAGTGTTACTATAAATAACTAAAAAGATTAAGGTAAAAATACACACACACACTAGTCGTTATCCCTGGCTAGCGTGTCACACTCTTTTTAGATGAATAAACTCATATCTTATACATTTTATCACAAATAGAAGTTTTATGAGATTATTAAATCGAGACTAACACGAAGTTTAAGATAATAAGTAAAAGTAAAGACACATCGTTATGTTCATG
This sequence comes from Copidosoma floridanum, assembly GCF_036245765.1. Lineage (NCBI taxonomy): Eukaryota > Metazoa > Arthropoda > Insecta > Hymenoptera > Encyrtidae > Copidosoma > Copidosoma floridanum. The sequence goes on along the minus strand of NW_028321903.1, from coordinate 12,553,277 downwards.
TGTTCTTATATATATTGATATTTGTTTGTCCACGTGCTTTCTGTCTTACTCACTCTCATCTTTCGAAGCACTGAGAGTGATCCCTGCATTCCATGGGCAAGGACGGACTTTTATAGATTCTTCTTCCGAGTGCATGCGGCGCGACTGTGGAATGAATTGCCCTCTGATCTGCAAGCGCTGGTGTCTCGTCCATGCTTTAAACATCTGTTGATGGGGCACTTTTTATGCCAATACTTTGGACGGTAGGCATTGCACGGGATTGTCGGTGGTACTCGGTGCTTACTTGCCAGGTACTTGCCAGGAACTTCCGGACACTTGGCAGGTACTTACTGGGTACTTGCCGGGAACTTGCCGGGCACTTGGCGGATACATGCCGTGCACTCGGCGGGTACATAGCAGGCACTTAACTGGCCCTTGGTGGGTACTTGCCGGGCATTTGGCGGGTACTTGCCGGGCACTTGACGGGTACCCTTTTTTCAGTTGGTGGTGCTGTTTCAAAGTATTTCACGGAGCGAATAACACGAGTTTATAATCTATCATAGGCTCTTAATTCTTGTTTTTTTTTTGGTACTGTTAGCGCATGTATGTAATACTTTACATAACCTCAATTTTCAGTAAACTGTCAATTCAGTCTACAATAAATTGTATAAGAAAGTGTAAGATACGTACTTTCATAGTCAAATAGAATTGTACGTGCTTCACAAGTGTTTACAGTAACCTCTTTCGCTTTAGTTTTCTTGGTGCTTTAAAAAGATTTACGTACTCAACGATTAATGTTAATTATAACACGATAAATTAACTTATAATTTTTTACACAGTTCAAAAGAGAAGCTTTACGTTCATTGATACATGGGGAGAATCACGTCAACTGTCCCAGCGCCGCGGTGGACGGCCCGCGCGGGCGTCAAACACGACGTTTTCAACTCGTCGTTTAGGTGTCAAAACTTTGATAAAAAAATTATCTAAAAACATATTCTTATGTATTTTTTCCTCAGCTTTCTAGTGGTGGCATCAGTTTTTCGAAAATTTTTTCCCATAACCTCGAAAAATGCACTTGTTTAAAAAACACGTTTTATCTCCATGATCTTCAACTTTTGTAATTTTTTTGATAGTCTAGATCGAAAGATGAGACATTTTTACGTAGATATCGACAATAAAAAAAGAGGGGTTTTTCGTTTTTATAACGTATTTAAACGACGAACGAGACGATGCTAGCCGTGGCGGCCGGGCCACGCGCGGCAGCAGCGTGTCTGCCGTGTGTCTGTTTGGCTATATAATATATAATGTAGTAGTGGCGATGTATACAACAATTAGTTAACCAGGGTTTACAATGGATAAATAATAAATGTTTTGAAAAAATTTATTTATATATACAACAATTTTATAATAAAGAAATAAATAATGATTGATATTGATAAAATATTAGATATTTACATAAATAAAGTAAAAAATAAAAACAAATTTGTTTTACTTCGTTCTGTTTTTTTCTTTAGGCATGGTAATCGAAGTGACACTTGTGTTACGTTCTTTCAGTTTCGGAAAAATTTCAAACTGGTTACTCAAAGAAGTTTTCTTCAACATTAATTTATTATCCTTAATGGGGATAAGCGCATGATAATTCAGTGTCCCTGGAATCAGTTTCGCACTGGAAATTTCGTCTTTTAATCTCAAGGAAGTTTCTTCGTAGTCAGATTTGCTACTAAAAAAAACCTTCGTTTTTTTGCAGTGTTTTTCCGCCCAGTGAAAAAGATCTTGTGCCGTTAGAATATGATTTCCGGAAGAGAGTTGCAAACTCGACCTTCTAGCTCCACGTTTTAAATTCGCGCCTACCCCATCACATCCTTCTTTCCCGGGAGCAGTCGCGTGAAAGTGCCACTCTGCTGGAATCCCAAACTCCTTTTCGTGATTCAACAGGAAATGAAAATTAGTTTTGTTTTTAAAGTGTTGCTATGCGCCGTCGCTCACGTAATAAATTTTTTTCGGATTGAAATCTGTTTTTAAATAATTGACGATAATTTTTTGGTAAACTTGTACGGCAACCGTGTCGTGCAAAAGGTTATCCGATATCACTGCTAAGCTTTTGTGTTTTAATTCATTGTTTTCTTTATAGTACACAACGCACGTAAGTATCGTAGCCTGGTTGTTATTCCAGTGAAAAGACTGTGCCGAGTTTTGAACCACGAATGGGTAATTTTTCGCAAAATCGAAGCTAACAATAAATTCATCGTCAACCAAATCATTTTTCAAATTTTTTACGAATGATGCTTGTTTTTTTGCGAAATGATCATGTGTCTTGAACTTCATTAACTTTTCGCCAAGTAAATCTAAAAATTCACGAACTTGGATTTCATTGGATGTTATCGTGCACCGATCAGTTTGCGTCCATGCGTCATAATTGATTTTAAAAATTTCTTCAGCTTCTAGCGAATCTAATAATAATTTTCGAAGTTTTCCGAAATTGGGACAATCTAAACATTTTCCTAAAAAACAATTTTCGGAAGGATTATCGCAAACAATGGCGTTTAAACAGTCCGTGGAATTTTTAAGAGGTGTTGCCATGGGTTTTGTTAATTGTTCTAAATTTAGTGCATCTAGCATCAGTTTTACGTTTTCGTGATGCACGCATATACAAACGTTATGCGTGCCACTACTTCCGGCTAAGATACAGTGAGGAGGTCTGAGCTGTACGAATTTCGTGAGACCCACTTTGACATTTTCATGCTCTTCTTTAAATAAAATGAATAGTTCGTTCAAATTTCCAAGTAATAATCGTTTTTGTACATGAACACGTTGACCATTATCCTGTTTCACAGAAACATAATCTTTTAATCCAGGCATCAAGCGGCTGACACTGTCACGCTCGTAAAAATTTTTTACGCAGACCTCAACATCAGCAGATAAAACTTTTCCTTTTTTTTTATCGGGCCATGAGAGTATGCCACGTTCTGCAACTAAATTTAAAGCTTGCCTAGCTTCTCTATCTGTGCAACCAAATTCTTTCATAAGCTCTCTTCGGTTCCAAAATTTCGGGGCAAGGGTGAGCAATGTGATTCTCTCTCACTTATCGTTAGATGATGCAAATTTCTCTTTAATTTGCTCCAATACTGCGATGCCTGCTTTACGATTCTTCTCATCTTGAATACTTTTTACAGATTTATACTTACAGGCTTCTACTTTGTACTTTAGACATATCAAAGCATTATTTTGAACAAGCGGGAATATTTCTTTCAAAGATTGTGGAAATGTAATCAAACTCTTCTTGACGTTATGGTTATCTATATTCAATGGATTGCAACATTTCACCATCTTGAGTACTTAAAATTGAAAGCGAGTTATAAAAAATCAAATCCCTTCTGAAATATACTCATGAATGCGTAAATATAAAGCTCACTTTGATTCTCTATTGCAATCACATAACCTACGTAAAAACGTTAAAAAGAATAACATTACGAATTAAAAATAATAATAAAACCTACGAAAACTTCGACTTACGATAGCACAACCTCAAGTCATAGGAATAATAAATACTAATATTTAATTAATCAATCAAAACTTCTTGCGAAGTGCAAACCGTCACGGTTAGGTGTATTTGTTTACATCCTGTCAGAGAGACGGTAGCAGACGGCGCGCTGCTGCCGTGCGTGGCCCGGCCACCGCGGCTAGCATCGTCTCGTTTGTCGTTTAAATACGTTATAAAAACGAAAAACCCCTTTTTTTTATTGTCGATATCTACGTCAAAATGTCTCATCTTTCGATCTAGACTATCAAAAAAATTCCAAAAGTTGAAGATCATGGAGATAAAACGTGTTTTTTAAACAAGTGCATTTTTCGAGGTTATGGGAAAAAATTTTCGAAAAACTGATGCCACCACTGGAAAGCTGAGGAAAAAATACATAAGAATATGTTTTTAGATAATTTTTTTATCAAAGTTTTGACACCGAAGCGACGAGTTGAAAACGTCGTGTTTGACGCCCGCGCGGGCCGTCCACCGCGGCGCTGGGACAGTTGACGTGATTCTCCCCATATATTATTGAGTTTACAAAAAATTTCATTTAGTTTTTTACGTTTTGTACTGTTTCTACAACTTATCTACGTTTTAGGCAGTTTCTTACAAATCTATCAATGATAGTATCCCGGGATGGCTTTCTTAAAAAATTTTCAGTATTCTATTGTATATTCGTAAGAAACTATCAAAAACGTATAAAAGTCGTATATAACGTAGAAAACGTAGAAAGCCGAATTAAACGTTTTGTAAAAATTAAAACGATATAAAAATGGACGTAAAGCTTCTCTTTTGAACTGTGTACGAAATTATAAGTTCATCTATCGTATTATAACTAATATTCATCGTTGAGTATGTTAATATTTTTAAAGTACAAAGAAAAATGAATCAAAGAAGGTAAGACAAACACTTGTAAAGCTCGTAAAATTCAATTCGACAACGAAACCACATATTTAACACTCGCTTATGAAGTTTACAGTAGACTGATATTACGGTTTACTTGAAATTAAGGTTATGTGAAGTGTCGAGAACTCTATGTCGATTACTACGTAGAAAATACATAAAAATGAAAAAAAATGTAATTAAATGAAATATGAAAAAAAATAAAACAAGAAATGAAAAAAAAAAAAACAAAAACAAGAAATAAAGAAAAAAAAAGAAAAAAATGTAATAAAATGAAATATGAAAAAAAAAAAAAAACCAGGGGGGATGAATGGGTCATGGGACCCACGGTAAGAACGAAGTTATTTAAACATGAGATGAGTATAGACACAATTTCTTAGGTAACAAGGGGGTCGCCAGACCCACAGGAAGAACGAAGCTCTGTAAACGTTAGTACTGCATTCATCTTGTTTACTAAAACAAAAACTTGAAAAACGAATAAAAAAAAAAAAAAAATTATTTTACTACTCACGATGGTTGAACTTCGTGAGTACTGTATTTATGCACGACGTTCTCACGAAGTTTAACCATCATGAGTAGTAAAATGTTTTTTTTATTTTTTTTTTATTCGTTTTTCAAGTTTTTGTTTTAGTAAACAAGATGAATGCAGTACTAACGTTTACAGAGCTTCGTTCTTCCTGTGGGTCTGGCGACCCCCTTGTTACCTAAGAAATTGTGTCTATACTCATCTCATGTTTAAAGAACTTCGTTCTTACCGTGGGTCCCATGACCCATTCATCCCCCCTGGTTTTTTTTTTTTTCATATTTTATTTTATTACATTTTTTTCTTTTTTTTTCTTTATTTCTTGTTTTTGTTTTTTTTTTTTTCATTTCTTGTTTTATTTCTTTTCATATTTCATTTAATTACATTTTTTTCATTTTTATGTATTTCTTTTATTTAATTTCTTTCTTATTTTCATATTTAATCTTTTTTTTTCCTTCCCTTTTTTTTCATATTTAATTTCATTACTTTTTTTTTCATTTTTTTGTATTTCTTTTATTTTAATAATTTATTTATTTATAAAATAATTTATTTATAACAGTAATTAGTAGCATTACTGTAATGCCAAAAAAAACCTCAGGTTCAATAAAAATCGGTCGGTATTTTATGCATCAAATGCATAAAATACAAATATTTAAGGCGTAATAACGCGCCTTATTATGTTTAATCTACATAACCATATTTATGCTAATTAAATTTTTTTTTATTTTATTTTATTTTATTTTATTTTATTTTTTTTTTTTTTTTGTATCAGATGTATTATTTAGAAAACAAATACACAATTTATAAAACAAATACATAATTGAATGTATTATCAGTGAATACATTTAAAAATGGAATGTTATAGTTACGAACACCACCATAAGTACAAGAAACCGAGTTACCGTAGTCGGCAGCGCTCGTAGCAGAGTGGGTAAGGTACTGGACTCATATGCAGGAGGTCGAAGGTTCAAATATCTTTATTGGAAAATGTTTTTTTTTTTTTTTTTTTTTTTTTTTTAGAATTGTAAAAGAAAAAAATTCAAAGTGAAAATTCAAAGGGGAATGGTGGCTAAAGGTGTGTAGAAGAGTAACACGGCACGGTTGGCAGATATACATATATAGTGGGGAGAGGGAAAGTGTATGGAGAACAGTTGGTGAGGGTGACGGGGTAAGGGGGAAAACTTGAGAGGAAGAGACTCTGGGTAAACGAATTTCGTTTCAAAAAAAAAAAATCTGTCGGTTTTAAAATTCCAGCCCCCCGAGTAACGCGACATAAAGAACTTCGTTCTAAAAACCTTCAAATTTTCTACAGTACTTGAAGTATTTGACGTGGTTTCTACGCTTAGAAAACTTACTTATTCGACACCCAGTTTTCTGTATAAAATTCGTTAAACCTCACAAGTGACATCTAAAGGGTCGTTCGTAGTGCTACAATTGCTACATGCAATACAACTCATCGATTACAAAAAACAGTTGAAAAATTAAAATTCATCAACACCGTCAAAAGAGCGTATAAAAATTATTTCGGTAATATCTTGTAAATGGTGAGAAATAGGATGAAAATAAAAATACTATCGTGTAGAGTGGAAAATTCCCTACCAATTTGGTCTTTAAATTTAATTCGAGGTAGCATTAATTATAAGTCTAAAAATATAATAAAGATGAGAGTGAGTGAGACAGAAATGGCGTAGACAAACAAACATTAATATGTATAAGTACACATGTACATGACGATGTGTGTTTACTTTTACTTATTATCTTAAAATTTGTGTTAGTCTCGACTTAATCATCTCATATAACTTCTATTTGTGATAAAATGTATAAAATATGAGTTTATTCATCTAAAAAGGGATACTAATACTCAATTGATTAGAATATTATCGTTATAACATTTGCAATGTAATTTTAATAACTGTTACGATCATTAGTAAGTTATACGTTTATCCCATTATACTCTTGTTGTAACATGATTTGACATGTTATCCTAGAAATATTCATGCAATTACATCTAACGCATGGCTTTAAAACATGACAGCATAAGGAGCAGACAATATTTATCTTGTAACATCCAATCTTCAAGTTACCAGCAGTATAGTATAGCAGACGCTCGTGTGTGCGCACATGGATATACCCATGTATATAGCTCTCGCTGCTTACCACATAAGCTCAATGACAATGTGGCAACGTCGCGAGTTCATATGGGCGCGCCATACCCTTCCAACCCCATTTAGGGGTAGTAGTATTTAAAATCGCCTCCTAGTTAAAAGCTATTCGCCCTAAAAAATTAGTTCCAACAGGGTTTGCTTAAGAAAAAATTGCTCGTCACGCTGTTCCCGGGAAATGCCACAGATACATATCATCCTGTATATATATATATATATATATATATATATATATATATATATTATAGTGTACTATCCAACTGTGGGTATGTATCCTTTCCTTTCCTTTTTTCATAGAACATTTACATAGGACGTATATTCGTGGTAACATATCATTTTTACATATTATAATTACCTAATTATTCACTTATCAATTTACATTGTCTTTAATGTACTTATTCGATATTTTCTTACATATTATCTATCTTATCACCCCCGTCACGCATGACCAGATATCGAGAACTCATCACAATTTTTCTTTTTGTACGCATTTTATTTTTCTTTTTTCATTTAAAAGTAATCCTCAACCCTAAGTCGGTGTCGTGAATTTGATTCCGGAAAAGACAATGAGAAAAAATCTGAGTGCCGTGACTGGGAATCGAACCCACGACCCCTTGAGCTGTGTTGTTTTAGTGACTAGCACGCTAATCAACTGAGCCAACGACAAGCTCTATATATATATATATATATATACACACATATATAATATTGTACAGACAAAAATGAGTTTCAGATCCCTCCACTTTCCTTTATCTTCTCCAGCTCTCACTCTCTAAACCTAGTTATTTATTTATTTTTCTGTAATTCTTAACACAATTATACGCTAGCAAGCTTCCCTTGCTCCTCATTTGCCTCCCCTCCACCCCCCACTATTCGTGTGCACTCTTTTTGATGCATGGTCTTAACCTTGCTATTTTTTTATTAAAATACTTTACATAAACAACGCGGTAGAACAAAAAATGTACTATTCAAGATTTAGAATCATTTTTGTGATTTTTCTGGTGGTTGATCACAAATCTAAAATCAGGTTGGCATTATTTTAGCCCCCCAATTCTTTTTTCATAACGCCAGTGGTTAAAATTCTACGATTGTTATTAAGCCCGTTTCCATGGTTTTTCAAGTTACTAATTACAGCTTCCCCTTTGTGTGCTGCTGCATCTTCCCCCTACCCACTCACTGTATTTCCCTTAAATCATACAATTTATTTTACGTTGTGTAACCTTATTACTATTAGATAATCTTTTTCTGATCCATGTCTTCTTCTCCAAAGATAAGAAAAAAACTCTTTACACAATGCAGAGTACCTTGTAAGTGATGTGGAAATTCACTGATAAATACATAACTAATACTTAATGATGTAAATAAAAAAAGAGTTTTGTGTACTATGATTTTTTATTATTGTAATGGCAGTATAGTTAGTCATTTAAAAAAATCTTATTTGATAATCTTAAGTTAATTAAAAAAAAATTGAAGTAGCATTAAAAATTTTCAGTGATAGAAGTCTTAATTTGGTGAAGCATAAAAGAATTTTTTAAGGTTATGAAAGTTATAAAGATTATTAATTTTTTATTGTTTTCCATTCTATTTAGAGTGATCTCAGTTTAAAAACTTATTTCTTCTAACCCATCGATATTCTCAGTGAAAAAGAGAGTAAACTGTGCATATAATATGCTTTTTACCAGGTTTTATGACACATAACCTCAAAAAAGCTGTATATGACCCGTTTTTTAAATATATGTGAGAATTGTAATTGTGATTCATTTTTCTCATTATCGACTCAAAAAAATATGAAAGCAAAACAGGCTTATATAGTGATTTTTCTTAAATGAACAGAATTACAGGTCACTAAGTGCAGGAATATTTACTAGTAAACACCCAATATTCTTATAGGTTAAGAAATTGACAAAAATCATTAATCTTTTGAAAACTCCATTCCAATCAAAGCAATTTTAATCCAAAAAATGGAACCTTTTTAGTTTCTCCCTCCCTATCAATAATTTTTGCAAGAAGAGATCAAACTATAGGTGCACCTATAAGGTGCACGACACCTTGATAACACATAACCTCAAGAAAGCTGTAAACAAACAATTTTTGATTTTCGATGAAAGAAATCTGACAGAACGAAATTAAAAATAAATTAAGATAAAATATACCCGAGAATCGCAAAATAATTTTAGTCATTACGAGTATAACAATTTAAAAAAATTTTTTTTTTTAAATATTCTTTAACTATTGTGATTAAATAAATTATGCTCTATAGTTATACTTTTACTAGTAATAAGGATGAGTTTTTTAGTACAGAAAAATGACGAAATACAGAAAAAATTATGTGTGGATTAAAAAATTTATAGAAAATATTATTTTGTTTTTAATTTTATCCTTATCAAAGCAGTTGTTATTTTGTTAAATCCATATAAAATTTTTTAGAAATTTAATTATATATTATGTAACACAAACCTTTTTTTTAACGTACTGCTCCATTTCTTCTTCAATCTTATTTCCCTTTCTATTATTACTCATTCTTTCTTCTATATTAACCAATGATATCTGTGTATCCGATAATTACAGATTTCTAATAAATACGTCCATGAGCCGATCTTTTCGGCTTGTTTGTCTTGCGTGGTTTATCATATTTTTTCGATTAATCATATGCCACGCTTTGCTTCCATCCTCTGAATAAAATATCATTGGCATTTCAAGTAATCTTGCTGCTTGGCACCCATTTACAAGAAGTTTCTGAACAGATGAGCCCATGGATATAAATCGAAATATGAACGGTATGTTTTAAAGCACAACTTTTCCAATTTATGATAACCTAATTTTTTTCTACATCTAAACAATGATAAAATAAGAGATATGTTTTAAACAAGGTCCTTATTAACTTCGAAGACTTTAGCAAATTTTTTAGGCTCTTTAAAACATTTTCTTGACAAATTTCCAGTGTTTGTCGTGCCTTTTCTTTGTAATACTTTATTTACTTTTACTCCAAATTCATCGTATAATTTTTTTTATATCCTTTTTTTTCTGAGCATCAAATTCACCTAAAAATATAAGTTTTTAACTACCAGCTGATACTCATACAATAAGCTATTCAAATTTTTTAATGACTAAGCTTGCAAAAGTTCAGTATAATAAGTAAAACTTACCAAATTAAAAACAACTTAATTGGATAATCATGTAAATTACGAAAATTATATTTTTTGACCATTTTTTAGAGGTAACAAAATGAAATTTATACATTTTTAGAATTTTTTTACTAATATTGGGTAATATTATAAGATAAAAATAAATTTTGTGACAAACAAAAGATTTTACAAATTTCCTTCTTTGTCTTTGGTCCAGGATTTAATAGTAAGCTTGTATCCTGAATTTAAAAATTGATTAAATCATTCTCATAAGTAGTGCAGAAGTCTCAATCCAAGTTGTAAACAATCTTCAATTTTTTTCCAACAGTGAAATCGATACTTTCCGACCCAAAATAATTCATACTGTACAAACACATTGGACATCTCTGGGTGGCACAATTTTCCACAATAGCATTAAGCATTTACTGTTGAACAATGTTTTATGTATTATAAATTTTAAAATTACTTTTTTAGTATTTGACGACGTAAAATGGTATTTTTTCAGTCTTTGTATTTCATGCGTTAATCTTTTAAATTCTTGTGGAATAGTTTCTTCAGTCTCTTTCTCTGCAGACGTTCGAATTGTTCGACAAAAGCGATGATAGCTCTGTGGAGTCGGATTCATCCGTTTTCTTTATCTACTCGAGAATACAATCTATTCATCAATAAACTATAATTAAACTATAATTAATTCTTTCTGGCAAGCACTCCATCATTGCTTTTGAAATATAGTCATAGCAAGGATTTATACTACAGTTTCTATTTTGCGTGTTCGTCACTAACAGTGAATAACTGTTTTTGCTTAAATCAGCGTCTAAAAAATAAGCTAAAGCACTTTCGTTCATGTGTTTTGGAAAACTACCTGAAAAATTAAATTTTAAGGCTAGATGTTTATAGTACAGTGATATCATATTTCTCAACAAATTATTGAATACTTATATATTTAATTATTAATAATTAATGTTCAAAGTAATATGTGTAGTGTAGTTCAAAAAATATAATTACCTACACCTTGCTTTCCATCAAGTTCAATTTCTTTAAGAATCGCTTCTACTTTATTATTGCTACCTACAAGTTCATCATAAGTAGAGTTTGTTTTTCTTTTTTAAGCGATACTTAAGGCTATTTGAAGTACATCAATGCCAACATCTGGATTTTTAACAAATATCAAACTCTATTGCGTTTTGTTTGAACACATGCATTTTCAATCTTCACCTTTTTCAGCCCACTATTAGGCGTCTTGGATTTTTGTTTGGGACGACTAACCGTTACAACTTTAGATGTATCCATACCAGATTTTTGTATTTTATTGGTAAATATACATCAGAGAAACCAAGTTTTTCAGAACACGGTCACTTAAGACGAGATGAATCAAATAAACATATATCAATGATTATGTCACAGAAACATGAATGAATTCCAGATTGACAATATTTAATAATAACACAAAAAATGATCTTAGAGTGCGGCTAAATATAAGCATCATTTTAGGCTTCTGTGTAGCGTGATTAGTGTTTTTCAGGTTGTAATGGATCTGATTCGTGATACCCATATAAAATAAGAGGAAAGAAGAATATTAAAAGTTTGAACAAATACAGTAGCTTTTATCTATATGTTAAGGAAGATATATTAGCAGAATAGTGAGCAGTAGCAACTATTTGCATTACACGAATACTCTATGCTGATTTTGAATTTCAGCATTTAATAAGATTCTACTAGTGTGGTGGCAGTTAAAATGTATGGTGGTTATTAAAAAAAAAAAAGTATTTTCAGCAAACTTTTTAAAAAGCTTTTTAAAAACACTTGTAGGGTATCTTTATTTATTTTTTTTAATGGATATTGATGAGGTCATGTATTAACTATTTATTTGATATCTTTTTACGTCTCTATCAATACAATTTTATTAAATGTTGAATTTGAAAATCGGCATGTGAGGGTAACCCAAGTAAGTACTACTACATGTACATACTCTAACTTACTTTACCAAACTATTCCGCAAGAACACCTGCAAAGTTATTGCGCCTATTTTCTGCAGAAAATCCTACATAATTTTCTTCGAGAAATTCTATATAGAAGTTGTGTAAGCATCGATGTTTTTAAACATTAATTTTTTTGCGGACGATGATGCATCCCTACGTAAGTGACCTTCAAAATATCGATACAATTTAGGGATTAGTCACGTTAAATATGGTGTGTCTTCTTAATGACTTTAAATGTGTTTTACCATTTATTGTATTTGTACTTCTCATTGTATATTTTATGTGTCTTTGAAATATATTACTCTAATGTTATACAATTGTAGCAAATTATATTATTCGAGCGTCACGCACTACAGTAATGTTTTGTTGATTGATGTAATTATATACAAAAAACTTACAATCAAGTAACTTTCTATGTGAATAAGTACATTATCAACATATTTATATGTGTTATAATTACATAAGCCTCTCATTAGGATTATTTTTTAATAGTACAAATACATACTTATAATAAATCCTGTGGTTTCTAATTTCTTGTTTCCACAGGATGTATTGTGATACAATTTTATATCAGCAGTTCTCGAAAAAACCAAAAAAAGCTGGTTTTTTTAACCTTACACGATACATAAACTAATAACATTTCTACTTTTATATCAATAATATTACTTCAAATAAAAATATATTTCAACGCAACAATAGAGAAAATATTTTGTATAAAAAGAATGCATCGATTGGAGTACAGTTTACAAAACATCAATGATTTCTATCCATTTCTTAGCCTAAAATAAACTTTGCACATTTTCGTGAATAATTCTGTGTATGACAACCCGTAATTAAAAAAAAAAAAAAAAAATTATGAAGTAGGTGTTTCTTGATTAATCACATTAGTTAGAAAAAAATTAATAAAAAAAAAAGAAGTGTTTTCTATACTTTTTTTAGATTATGATGACTGAAATTAATATGCAATTCTCGGGCATACTTTATCTTAATTTATTTTTAATTTAGTTCTGCCAGATTTCTTTCATCGAAAATCAGAAATTGTTTGTTTACAGCTTTCTTGAGGTTATATGTTATCAGGGTGTCGTGCACTTTATATAGTTTGATCTCTTCTCGCAAAAATTATTGATAGGGAGGAAGAAGCTGAAAGGGTTCCATTTTTTAGACCAAAGTTGCTTTGATTGGAATGGAGTTTTAAAAAGATTAATAATTTTTGTCAATTTCTTAACCTAAAAAAATTTTGGGAGTTTACTAGTAAATATTCCTGCACTTAGTGACCTGTAATTCTGTTCATTCAAGAAAAATCACTATGTAAGCCGGTTTTGCTAAGTCACGTAATGTAAAAAAAGAAAAAATGTTGAAAAAAAAAAACACTTTTTATGTTTTTTTGAGGCTATAATGAGAAAAATTAATCTTTTACCGTACCTTTTTTTCTTTTTAGTGTTTTAGGCGTTATTTTTTAATCTAGAAGAAAACGTAAGAAATGGTTCATATACAGCTTTTTTGAGGTTATGTGTCATAAAACCTATTGAAAATCACATAATACTCGTTTATTCTCTTTCATAATAAGAATATCGATGGGTTGAAAAATAAAAATTTTTAAACTGAAATCACCTTGACTGGAATGGAAATTATTAAAAAATCAATAATCTTCATAATTATTATAACCTCAAAAAATTTTTTATGTATTTTGAATAATTTTCCTCTATTCTATAACACATTACCATTATCCTCTGAAAAGAATTATTATTCTGCTATATTTCATTAGAACACAGTTGATTGTTTCACGAAAAAATCGAAAATCTCCCACTGTGCGGCGTGGGGATGAGTGAGGATCCACGCTCTAACCCAACCCCCACTAACAGATTAAGCTACAAGCTTTTTTTTCTACATAAGTTTTGTATAAATTAAAAAAGTTAAATGCTTTTGTACGTACAAAATTGTCCGAAATTCATAAAAATTAAACTTAACTTTGAAGAACTAATATTTTTATTAATTCTGGCGGCAACTTTATACAAGAAGCTTAAGATTTTTATTGAGTCGTTTTTCTAATAAATAGTATGGCAACATGCAGTATACAAATATTCAGATTAATAATTTTTTGGTACCTTAATTGTTAAATTTAAAGCACCTAATGCTGTTAACCGCTAATTCACTATTCAGTTATATATTTGCTGTTATATTAGATCTGAATCTAATGGCTATTATTTGGAGGTTAAAGTAGTGGGTATTGGCACGTGGAGCCTCACTAAAATACACATTAGTAGGGCTTCACTCCCCTGCCTACTTCGCACGCCAACTCCCGATAAACAGATTGTAATTTTAAGTTGAAATCATTGTCAGGAAGTCTTCTTTTTGGTTTTGGTTATCTTACTAACTATCACTGTATTATTCTAACCATAATTATTGTAATGTATACATTACAAAAGTTTTCTTAAAACATTTTTTTTTAATTTCTTCATTTCATTTTGTTATATGAAGCCGTACTTCTCAATATACACTTAATTCTAATAAAAATATTTTTTAATGTTTCCATAACTGTCTATGGTTTTACTCAAAATTAAATTTTTTTTTCGATTGTGTTTCTTAATTTAAACAGATAATAATCACTTTATAATTAAATTTCGTAAAATAGCATTCTTTAAAAATGTTTCTGTAATATTAGTTCTTTGATATACTTAATTTTTAGATAGAACCTATGTATGCATGTGCCTTATAACTTTGTCAGAACAGAAAGTATAGCCAGTTATAAATTGTCTTTTTTTAGCATAAAACAAATTTTTAACCTTGTATAAGTGTGATCTAAATTGGTTATACAGTGTACGTGTGGAAGTTGTGTATGTATGTCATCAAGTTTTTCGACTAAGTAGATGAGCTGAAATTTTGTTCATCACTTCCAGTTGGATGTTTAAGCTCATGGTTAATATTTCAACAAGTTTTATTAAAAGGAAAAATTTTGACAGCTCTTTTAGTACAGCGTTCTGAGACAAAAAAAAATAGTTTTTCAGCGATAACGTTTTTCACGTTCCAATCTTACGTTTATGTTCGAATAAGAAGTTGTAGACCTCATTAAATTTAAACTTTTTTTTAGTATATACTTAACTCTAGATTGCAATGCAGATGCTATACGAAGCTAAATGTATGCAAGAACAGCAAAAAAAAGTTTCGTTCTTGTTACAGAAATAAATTCCAATTCCATAACAAAATGTTGAATACCAAAGTTTTGGAACTGATTAAAATAAAACTTTTTCGTAGGGTAAGCTTTTTTCTAAAGTGCTATCTTAACAATTTAATCGACAAAAGTCGTTTTAAAATAGCTAAAAAGTCGTTTTACATCATCTTATTTTTGAACAGTACATTTTGGGACAAAATGTTCAATACGAATATTGTAGATCTTCTAAAAATACACTACTACATGTTGACTAATTTCACCTATAAAGTTGTTATAAACACATTTAATATCAAGAGTTAAATATAATAATGCAATAATATTAAAATTTCATTCTGTTACTTAAATAACTCTTTTTGCTCTGGCATCTTATAGATTGGTCTTGCTGTACTTGCAAGACATAGCGTTTTGCATAAATCAAGCCACTTATTTATGAACGTTAGCTTCGTGGCTTTTTAAGAAATCATTTCACGAAAATTAACTTCCACATTTTAAACATATTTTTAAATTTTCAGGATGACTCATTATAATCATACAATGATCATCAGTTCCACACTGTCCATCAGGCAGATAGACCAGCTTCATAGTTACAAACAATGTTAAAAAACCTTTTATTTAAAATGAAAATATATTTTAATAACTATGCAAATAGTATCGAAAATAAGATTTTACGCTATTCCTAATGATAAAGTTTATAATGCGTTAACTTTGATAAAATTATTATTATCATATAAATATTGAAAAATTTATAAAATCACGTCTTATGTGATAAATGTTAAAACTTCATTTAATGTAAAAATGATTACATTTTGATAATTAGCATATAACGCTACGTAAGAGAAAGTAAGCTTTCTCTCTCGCGTATGGACTACCACCCAAGGTGAAGCCAAGGGTGGCATATACGTGAAAGAGGAAGCTTATTTTCCACTAGAGTTTCGAGTGTTTATCGTTTTCTCTAATACAGCATATTTTGCAATGAAATTTTTTAATCAAGAAAGTTATCGAAATAAAATCTCTGTCGTCTGCTTAGAATGCGCATGTGTGTATATCACACAGGTGTAGGTTATCGGTTAAAGGCTATATTGTATATGTGGTGCATTTTGTGTGTATATCACTCAATTATTTTATACCAAACGAACTCAGCCAGAGCCGAAAGGTTCGATTTTTATAAAAATCTCGATTAGTACTCAAACCAAAACCATTCGTCACTTAGTAGGAACAGAAGTAAAAAAAATGACAGGTACAGTTGCAAATTTTAATGATCATCTTACTAATATATATAGCAAAGTCATTGAAATCGTTGTAATCGCTAACTGCAAAAACTACTCAACCGATCTTGCTGAAATTTTGCATACTGATTCTTGACACTTCCTAGATGCTTTTAGTAATGTTTTAATCTTGAAAAAATAAATAATAATAGCAATATAAAAGCTCAAACTTTTGCAAAAATACCTTAGCTTTCCACTTCGGTTAAGTAGGATCCACTAGGTGGCGTAAAAGTAAAATCGAAGCTACCTTCAATAGAACTGAGTAAGTGTGGTTATTATATCCCCGAGAAAAGTACCAAACACCACAATTGATCATTAACAGTGCATGGAGCATAGAACTGGGAGTCGTGCAGCTGGGTATTAAAGCTACCGACAACACTGCCCTCTAATTAATAAGCGATTTTTAACGTCAAACTCTATCCTGATCCACCAGGATTGGCAAGTGCCACCAATCCAATGGCATTCTAAACGCAAGCGTCTCCAGCGAAATTCCAGAAGACGTCTAACCAGAGCACAATCTGTTCTAGCATTTAAGGATTTCATGGCCATTCTTTCAACCAACCTAGTGCTACTAAAACAGAATTTTCTACAATAGCAAGCCAGGAAAAACAACTCTGAGGAGTTCAGGTAGCCACAACGGCCTTTTTCTCAGTGGTTCGTCCTAGCGGCATACCCACAGGGACGATATTCTCCAGGCTTACATTCCCAACCAACAATAAACGGTTGGTTATCCGAGGAACGATCCGAAGACGAGATATTCTCTAGTCAACGAAATACCTCCCAAGTAACCCTTAGAGTCAAGTAACCCACAGCCGGCTCTCCCGAATGATAATAAGTAGCTGGAAGTTTCACCACTGGCCTTTTTCAGGGCCATTATATGAATTTACGTTCCCTTCTTAACCATCAATCTCATTGGTTCTTTTACGGCCCACATAAGGTTAAACTACCTTGCCAACAAATATATTTTCATTACCATTCCCAGTAATGATTCGTCGACTAAAAGACTATATAAAGCCAGCCACTATTAAACCAAGTCAGTCGTTCACTGAAAAACGTCACAAAACGAAATGGGTCTCTTTTCTCCCGAAAAATAGGAAGAAAAGGGGTCTTTTACTCTGATAAATGCCCCACACATCTAACTATATAACGAAGGAAGATATTTTATAACTATATATAAACTATCTCATTTTTTCGATTCTATGGTGTCCTTATTATTTTTTTCCTAAGGAACTTTAGAAGAGAGTACTGATTATCTAAATAATTCCTCGATTAAAAGCAAAAAAGTAAGTGTATAACGACATTATGTATCCACTGTCTTACAAACTAAATGAAATAGATTTTAGTCTACTATTATATGGGAGATAATTTACACAACAATTTTTATTCATTCTTACATAATGATTAAACGTTACCGTTAAACTTATTTGAGATACAAGCAAAAAAAATTTTTTAAATTAATTTTACCATGTTTTATTAGACAAAGTTGTTGATAACGCATCCAATATTTCAAAAAATTTTGAAACAAAGAAAAAAATTGGAAATCTTTTTATACTTTTATGGAAAATGTACAATAATAAATGAATTATTGTTATTTGTGCTTCCTATTTTATTATATTATACTAACATTTATTATTTAAATATACATGTGATCAGTTGAGCAACAGCTGAATTGCTGTAAATGCGAGATGTCTCTGAATGTAACTTTTCAGTCGGAATGTGTTGTGCGTCCAACAACTGGTGTGGGCACTATAAAAACATGTTCAGAATCAGAAATAGTAATTGCAACAGTTGTAGAAACAGGAAAAAGAACAGATGACAAAGCTTTATCATGAAAAATAAAACACGTGTGGATCGTGGAACCCACGACAAATGTGAAACATTAAAGAAAATGTTATTGAACTCGGTAGTATTTCATTATCTATGATAAAAATAGTAGTTTTCGTCAGATAAGTGCCATCGTCTTCAGGGCTATTTTGCGGCCTAAGAGACCTTCGCAACAGGGCCCGAGAGACAAGGCAGCCACGGAGCAATGTCGCTTTTGTGGCGAATCCTATTTTTTCTACAGAGTGCACACCATCCTCTCAAAAACGCACGAAGTAGGGAAAATATTAATTTTTTTGACTCTAAATAATCTTTATTCCATATTTTTACATTAAAAAGACAGTTCATTTATGAATATGTATTTTGATCAGTGAATATTATAGATTAGGAAAAAGCAAATTGTGTTAATTTTTTTTTGTTCATTAACATATAAACAACGAGAACGACGAAGAACAATAATAGACAGCGAAGAGTATTTATACTGCCTACTTACACAAAGGTACATATATTAGTTGAACAAACGTTCGTGTGTATTACTTTCTCTGTCTCTCTATCTCTTCCGGATTCGGATACCCGTTTACTGTGCGTAGTTGGGCATGTTCGCAAATTTCGTTGGGTTGGCTCTGTACTAAGGACGGGTTAAGATGGAGTTTAAATAAACACAATTGGAAGAACCCGGGAAAATTTGCATCATGGTCAAATATTGATATTTTAAATTAATCCTGTTTACTGAGAAGAAATTTTTTCTAAATGATGAAAAAATAATAATAATTTTAATACTAATTAGTCACATTCTACAAGCACAAAATATTTAAAAAAGAAATGAAAAGGCTTACCTGTATGAGTTATATATATATATATATATATATATATATATATATATATATAGAGAGAGAGAGAGAGAGAGAGAGAGAGAGAAAGAGAGATGGAGGACCGAGCTCAAGAGCAGATGATCAATGGCTCCCTCTATCTCACTTACTTTTTTAGGTACTGCGAAAATGCCTTTTTCATTTTCTTTGTTATTATTTTGCGCTTGTCAAAACAAAATTAAAAGTGCTTATTGATAGAAATTTTGTCGCCCTACACGCTGGTATTTTTATTTTTTTCTGTACGTCAAACCCTTAAAAGATATGTGCAAAAAGAACTTTAAAACACAATTTTACACAGTTTTGACATTAATAGACCACTTCAAAATAATTATAACTATTTCTTTTGAAATTCGCGGGCTCAATTAAATATAATATAAAAAACGCCCAATTATAGATCAATTTTCTAATACAAAAGTTTCTCAGTTGGTGTCCATAAATAATAAGAACAAAGATTGGATTTGTGTGCTGCATACCACAATCAATAAGCTGCCTGACTACCAATCCTAAAGATGTAGTTCGATTCTCGGAGTCAGTAAGATTTAAAAATTTTATTTACACACATACACACACACACACACTCACACACACATTCGTACGTATATGTATAAGCTGTATAATACAATACATATATGATATTTAATCATTATGTACCTTTCTATATAGCTCTAATAATATGGGTAGTACACTTGACAAACGAGAGAGGCATGGCGGTAAGCGCGTGAAGAAAGAAACAGAGAGTTGAGCCGAGCCGAGTTTAACCGAAGATCGGCCGTGTTCTTCGATTCCTTTTACTCTCTTATTTGCACACTCTCCTATACAGTATACTATGTATGCAATGTATATCAATATATTTTTCATAATGCTTCTTAGTTACGCATCACTCACGTTAACTTACCACGCTCACGCGCGCCTATAGATGTTTCACATAAATAAAAGCTGATTTAACACTGTCCATTGCAACTTTTACCAGATTGCCACGAATTCTTAAAGTGACTGTTGGTTGGTTTACTTCAATTATTTCATGAGGTCTGATTTACGGTGGCTGTAAAGCTTTCAGAATCAGTCTTTTCTTAAAACGAACATGGCTGCAATCCAATAACTCTTTGAATACAAATACACCGGATTGACAATGTCTTGATACCTCTCCTGGTCGTAATCGTGAAATAAATTCTTTTAAGCTCGGAAGGAGACTTTGTGGATCATCAAGACTTTTCCTTTTAAATTAGCGATCTAAACGTTCAACCAAACTATCTGAAGTGCCAACTTGTAGTAAGCTTTTGCTGCATTTCAAAAAGTCTTAGAAGATCCTTGAAAAAAAAAAAAAAAAAAAAAAAAAAAAAGGAAATTGAACTTCTCGATTTGAAGTTATAGTTAGAGGAAAACCAAAACGAGAAATCTAACAATTTAAAAGTGCATGAATTACGTAATTTGCAGTAATATCTTGTAAAGGATAAACCTCTGACCAAGGAGTACAACGATCGATAATGGTCAAGCAATATCTGAAAAAACGTGCAGGTAGAAGTGGACCAATCGAATCTATGTGAATGTTCATGAATCTTTGAGTTGGAGTTTCTAATGATCCAAGAGGAGCACGAACATGACGAGAAATTTTTGATCACTGACACTCATTGCAATCACGAGCCCAACTTCTGCAATCTTTATTTATAGAAGGTAAAACAAAACGGTCACTTATCAACTTGAGTGAACGTTGGCATTTGGATGGCTTAAGTTATAAAGTTGATTAAAAACACTACGCCTTAATTGAGCTGCAATGAATGTCCAAGATTTTCCTGTTGATCTATCATAGAACACAGTTAGTAAAGGTGCAGGAATTGGTACTCGTTCGATGTGCAAAGAAGAATTTTCATCGATTACATTCTTGAGTTCTGTGTCTTCTTCTTGAGATTCAACCAACAGCTATGAATCAAGTGGTGTAGAAACAGCTTTGATTTGCGATAGAGTATTAGCTTTAATATTGTCAATACCTTTTAAATATTGAATATCAGTTAAAAATTCCGATGTAAAAGACAATTGGTTTAACTTCACTAGTTGAAATTTTTCATGTTTTTCTTGAAAAGCATACATCAATGGCTTGTGATATGTATAAATCGTGAAAGAATGCCCTTTTAATAAATGCTGAAAATGCCAAATTGCAAATAAACTGCTAGAAGTTCACGATAATAAGCAGGCCAAGAGCTTTTTTTAAGACATCTTCTTAGAAAAGAATGGAAGTAGTTGCCATATATTATTAACAAGCCGTTTTAAACGTGCTCAAACAGAAAGATTCGAAGCATCTGTAATTAAACCAAGAGGTGTGATAATACAAGGACGAACAAAAAGTAAAGCAGTAGTAATGCAGTTTGTACAGGTTTCGAAAGCTTCTTCTAATTCAGACGTCTAAGTGATGGTTGAGAGCCTTTTAAAATTGGTTTGCTGATTGCATTATGCAGTGGAGCTTCATATTCATAGGCATGAAATATAAATCTGCGGTAAAAATTTAACATACCTACTAAACCATGGAGGCTTTGAGCTATTTTTGGCAAAGGATAGTCCTAAATTGCCTAAATGCATTACTATAGAATTCGAATATCAGTAGAAGATATAGCGTAACCTACAAAATTAACCTCAAAAAACTCCAAAAGTACATTTCTTTAAGTTTACTACCATTCCACATTTTACGAGTCATTCGAAGATGGTTTCAAGGTGTAGTTCATGCTCTGTCTTTGAACGGGAAAAAACGAGAATATCATCTCTACACGCAAAACAAAAACCAATCTATGTAAGACTTTGTCCATGAACCTTTGAAAGGATTGACCAGTGTTTCGGAAACCGAATGTCATGAACAAAAATTAAAAAAAAGCCAAATGGAGTTATAAAAAAGCAGTCTTACAGATATTTTCTGTAGCTACTGAAATCTATTGGTAAGCTTTTACAAAATCGATTTTCAAAAATTCTGTACAGCTATCAATGAAGTAAGAATCATAGTAAATGTGGCAAACAGAATAATAATTCAGAATAGTTCAAGCACTCAACGCGCGATAATCTCCGCAAGGATGCCAAGTCGAATCACACTTTAGAGCTAGATGCAAAGGCGATTATCAAGGGCTTTCAGATGGTCAAGTTGTACCAGCTTGCAATATGTCGTCAAATTCTTTACGAGAAATTTCTAATTTCTCAAGACCTCAACGGTGCACTTTACTTGTAACTGGTGGTCTAGAAGTAGTGCGAATATAATAAGCCAATGATCCTTAATTACTCGCAGTAAACCAGGTGGGCGAGTAAGTTCAGAAAACTGAGAAATAAGAGCCAAAAAAGACGAATAATCTTGAGTTGCTTAAACAATACTCTGCGTCGAGGGTTGAAACACATCTAGAGCTTGAAATCTAGTGTTAACATCGATGATGCGTTTCGTACGACACTCAGATGAAAGGTAGAAATGTGCTAGAAAATCTGAACCAATAATTGGCAGATCAACATCGGTAATGACAAATCTTCGCAAGAATCTATGTCAGAGTTCTAAGTTGAAATTTAAGGTTAGAAAACCATATGCTCTGATTTTGCTTCCATTTGCGGTGGACAAATCGTAATTGACAGAAGCATGACGTTCTCGTAGTAAACTTTGAGGAAAACAACATAAATCTGAACCAGTTTCAACAAGAAATCTTGGTTTTAAATTTTTATTAGCTACAAAAAGACGGCTATTAGATAAACCACAGTCATATGCCGTTTTTACAGACTGCTTCGATCGTTTCTCGAAAAACCGCATAGAAGAATGCACTTTTTATCTTTCTGCTGAAAGTTTGCATGATGCCAGCACAAACGGTTTGTTCTTTGCTGCAATTCTGCTCTAGGACGTGACTTACTTCTCTGCTTAAAATTTCTGTTAGGACTGTAAGAATGTGAACGAGAAGTTGATAATTCAGTGACTTGCTTTTGTAATTCATCAATTGCATTTAAAAAGTTATTTTCGGTACCGTTATCTTTAAATGCTGCATTGACAGCAAAAGTTGGTACCCTTGGTGAAACTTCAACGATTTTATTAGCAAACTCTGCACGTTATCAAGCGATAACCCATATTGTGTTGCTGGAATAGCACGGGCATTTGACGAGAGTCGTTGAATCCACAGCTGAGGTAAGAGGTTATCCTGCACAACGGTTGCACAAGCAAGAGAACGGAGGTATCGCAGGAACCTCCACCAAGCTCTTCCTCACTGATCAGTTTGCGGACGCATTATTTTTCTGACGCAGACAATCGTTCAACTAACTTAGTACACAAAAATGTGTACGGCTATAACTGAGGAGGATTCAAAGTGACATCCTCGATTTCCACTGTGATGCGTGCGTCCAACCAAGAAACAACATAATGAAATTTGGTTAACTTATTTAAGGTATCTGAAATTACAAACTGAAAATTGGAGGATGCGAACCACAAGCTTGATTCATCAGACCAAGAACGTGGCAATTTAAATGCCACTCTATAAACCACGCCGTGATGATCTGCAACATCAGCAGTGAGGTCCTCAATTTGCTGTGGTTATTCTTGATTTTGTTAATGCTATTGTTATTTTTGTTATTGTTATTGCTCTTACTGTTGTTGTTGTTATTAATCTTCTTCTTGGTGCAGTTGTTCAATCTGACGTTGAAGCTGCTCGTTTCCTTCACGTAAAGCGGGAACCTGATCAGAATCCCAAAGCATCTTGAGATGAGGTTGTTACTTCTTTTATTTGCAACGCATTACTCCTCAATGTTACCAATATAGGAAATATACAATAATTAATGAATTGTTATAACTTGTATTTTCTATTTTACAATATTAATATTTATTATTAAAATATACATGTGATCGATTAAGCAACAGTTAAAGGACTCATCAAATTTGTATATTATTTTTCATCACAAATTAGCGTTGCTAAGCAAACTTCACGTTCCACTGCGATGTTTGATTATATAAATCGCCACACTTTCATTTACATACATGAAAAGTCCAAGATACATGCAGAAAAATTTTCAAGATACAATATCTATAATGAGAAAATGAGGTGGATCAGATTTATTAATAACGCTAACACGTTACCCCAAATGAAAAGAAATGGAGAAAATTTTATCAAAATTTCCTAATAATACGAGACCAAATAATTTTCTTAAAAGTAATGTCAATTTTGGATGACATAATTACAAGTGATACATTAGGTAAAATATTAGCATACGTCTATACCATTGAATTCCAAAAACGTTGTCCATCTCATGCACACATTTTAACAACATTGTATTAAGATAGAAAAATACACTTTAACAAATTAATGCAGTTATTTTAGCCGAAATTCTTTCTGGTTATACAAAACTTACAAAATTAGTGATCAAACGCATTCTTTACAGATCTTATACAAAAAAAGTCGTTGTGTAATCGATCAAAAATGTAAGAAAAATCCTCCAAAAACTTTTACAAACGTAACTTTATTTTAAACGAATGGTATTCCAAATATAAAAGTTAAAATACTACTTTTGAATAACATGTTAATTAACTTCAGAAAAAAGATAAAATGTTAGTAGATAATTCAATGATTGTACCGTATAATAACTTTTTGTTAATATAATATAAGTTCCATATTAAAGTCGAATTCTATGTATCTATTCAAAGTATGAAATATATTTATGACTACATACATAAAGGTAGTTTCAGTATCAAAATAAAAATTTAAAAATTAAAAGGCCAAGATAAAATAACATTACGAAATTAATAGTTACGTTAATGCTAAGTATGTAATTGAGATAGAGAAAACTTGGAGATTGCAAGAACTTCTAATTTGTGGTAGAAGTCATATAGTTATAAATTCAGCTATTTATCTTAAAAACAAACAAAAACTTGTATTAGGAGGTCACATTAAAAGTGTTGTGAAAAAGTACAAAACTACGTTAATAGCTTGGTTTGAACTAAATGAACATTATGATATAAAATATTTTATAAAAAACTTATTCATATAAAACGTTGACTTATTACTTTATTTTTCCAAATGAAAAAAAATTTGTTACTGACATGGACCAGCATAATATAAATTTTGCTTCGGAAAGGGATAACAAGTCATAAAACTTTTGAACTTTTTTCTAGATCTTAATAATATAGAGAGGGCCTTTTTATGATTTGAGTCAGATGAACAAAAATTTAAAGAATTTGATTTAATTTTGAGAATAAGGCCTTAATAATTCCAGAAAAAAGCATTAGAAATAGGAAAGAAAATATAAAGAGAATTATGTAATACTGAAAAATATTTTGAAAATAAATTACTTATTTTAGGAGGTGATTTTCGTCGAATTCTCCCACTGATAAAAAAAAGTAACAGAAAAATGATAATCAAACAAATTATTGAATCTACCTTCTTATGAAACTAATTCTTAATTTTCTTACTAGAAATCAACATTTGTTTTATCAATAAAGAGTTTTTAAAATTATAATTGGAAATTGGGAAATGAGAAGTAGAAGCCTTTGGTATTTTTAAAAAATAGGTGTCAAATGATGTATAGTCTGAAATATTTTTTAGTACATAAATATGCTTGATAAATAGTGTTGTACTTACATTGCATCACGAGTACATTTGTTGTTCAAATAATAAAATTCATACAAAGTTAACTGGAGGCACTGAAATTTACTATAACGCAACTTATAAAGGAGTTGATAAATCAGACGATAGTATTTATATAAATTTCCTGGTTGAAACGTTGAACAATATTTAGGAAGAATTGTAACCTTATAAACTAAACCTTGAAATTGATAAAATAGTGGTAGTAATTTAAGTACATCAGATGGACTATGTAATGGAACACGATTAAGAATCCCGTAATTTTAAAAATGTAATGTCAAAGAAGAAATAATAACTACAGAAAAAATTAGAAATAGACTGTTTATTCTTAGAATAGCTTTTAACACAGAAAACACCTCATCATTACCTTTTAGTTTGTGTCGTAAGTAATTCCCAATCGTCGTGGCATTTGCTATGATAGACAAATTTCAAGGTCAAAATTCCGAGAATGTAGGTTTACATTTTAAAAAAACCTGTATCTTTTCATAGTAAATTATACGTGGCTTTAGTAAGATTCAAAAATAAAAATACTGCATCTATTTAAGTAGAAAGAGAAAAAATTCGGAAATAAGAAATATTGTTTGGAAAGGAACTTTTACATGATAAATTAACTTGATAATTTTTAGGAATTAATTGACAAAATTTGTGGCAATACAATAAACGTTACTGTGTTTATTTATATTCTGTCTTTCAATAATAATACACAATCTAACACTTTTTTATAATAATCCTTTTCTGGTCAAAAAATTCGATCTTAAATTTTTTAGAATAAAAAATTTCTAATTTTTTTAACAGAATTTAGTGTAATATTATACTATAGCTTGGTACATCCGTTATAAAAAAATTATCGTATCGTTGTTTTTACAATATCTAATTTATTTGACTATTATTCATATTTTAGACTGCAGTTGTAGAAATAAACTTAAATTTATAAATTAATAAAATGCATACAGACCAATAATTACTTTGAAACACGTATACGTTGAGGGAAATAAGTAAGAGACAGACGGATTTTTTAAATTAGGATAAACAGTTCATTAATCAGTATTAAGTTCTTGGTGCATTCAATCTTTTTTGTGTTACTATGATTATAAAACAATGTAAAATTCATTATTAATTACATGTAAATATGAGACATAATGCAATTACATGTTTAAACAAAAACGCTATATAATTATAAAATAATACTAATTAGTTAAAACATTTTTACAATTTACTATTAACGATTTGAATATGTTATTTACTGATATTTATTTTTTTAAGTCGTTTACTTGCTCAATTGTTTCAGTGAAGAAAAGGAGAGCCTTGAGTAAAATTCGACATAATCAATGAAAACTAGTTTATCATTTAATCGTTGGGGAATTTGAGAAAAAAATTTGGACATGCTTAATAATTATTGACTTTTGATACGATGACATAATAATACTAATTCATTAAACTGAATTAAACACAAGAAATATTATATCAATTCGATTTGAAAAGGATATCTAACTATCGCGCTTTTAATTTTTTGAACTACAGCTGCATCAATTAAGTTTTAAATAAGAAAAAAATAATTTAGTCAAATAAAAACTAAAAAAATTAGGCAAAGCGAATTTAGAAACAGTCGTACTTATCTTGTACGAAGCGATTTTGAGTGAGGTGCTGTAAAATTCAGACAAAGCGATAAGCAAGAAAATGGCTTTACAAAACTGAAGTGGCCACTGAGCTGCCTGGATTGCGATCAAAAGGTTGCGATGAGGTTATCAAAAAAGTGCTAAGAGCTACTGCTAGTAGCAAGGGTGAACGGCGACTGTGCCAAGTAGCTTAGGTGCAGGCGACTACAGGTCAGCAAACGAACGTAAAGGGTCTTATCAGGGGACTTACACACATAACCATCAAGCTTCAATCACATATTAGGAAAATTTTGAAAAGCTAATGAATACAAATAGTCAATTACTTTCGTTGTGTGCTTAGTTGTTGATTGAATTTTTTTTCTAAACTCAAAATTTAAAAAGTTAATAAATTTCAATTGATAAAAACAAAATTTTACTTTTTATTAATAAATTATATACAAAATAAAACTAATCAGACTAACGTACAAAAAAAATTATGTGATAGTTTTTACAACGACGTGAGATAAAGAGACGAATTGAAATATGCAATTACTGCATTATATTAGACAAAAATTCATACAGTAGGCTAACGTCAGTTTGACGTATGACAAACTTGCACCACTTCATGCATACATATCTCAGTAAAACCTAACACTATAACGCTGAGTCAACTATTTGAAAGAAAAGAATACTACAAGTAAGAGAAAATAAGACCTTCAGGCTGACGACTGGTTAGTGACGAACAAAAATTAAATTTATTTGTTTGTAGAACGAATCTACAAGCTCAGCCCATCGGACGGAACAACATAAATTAGGGAAGAATTTCAACTAGTTATCTGCTGCAGCATCGTCTAACTTACAAATCTCAATAGCTCAACCTATTGTTTTTTACCTATAGATATAGTGGCGTATCAATTCTGTGCGGGTATTTAAATAAACAATATTGTTACTCAAAATATTGTTGAAAACATGGTGCAATTCTTTTTGGTTTCTGATTATTTATAAAATGTATCTTACTTTTATTTATAAGTGTACTCATTTCTGTAAAACAGATGTTACGTCTACCCTCTTGTTTTCTTGCATAGGTTATAGCCCACTACAGTAGATAACTGGTTGGTATTTCCCTTTGGCCTACAAGATCCTATATGCTAAAGCTACGTATTCTTTGAAGCAAAATTATTTACGAATTGCCTTAAAGAAAAAGCTATAGTAAATTCCGGATAAGTTTTACGAGCACTATAAAAATTATTGTAAATTGCGGTGAAAATCCATGTTCAACTGTGGTGACAATTCACATTATGACGAAGTATTACAGTAGTGTCATTGCTTTTGTGATAAGAGTTAAAGTGATAATTTTCTCTGTATACTACCCACAAACGCCTACATCTAATATGCATCATATACATATAGATATATTCATGGAATGTCTAATTAGTAAAAATGACTATGCCGTGATCAAAAATACCGTAGTTTTCTGATAATAAGCAATTATGATTTTTGAAATTATACTTCTATAGGCCCATTATGTGTGAGAGTAAATGTCAATGATTTCAGATTCTAACCTTAAGAAAACGTGTGACGGAAGTGGATTTGCATGTTACTCCCCCTTCACACTACCCCTCGTGACGTACTTCCGGTTCCTTTCGTGCCACCGTTTTGAACTTTATAAGTTTTATTTATTCTTTCTTCAATCAAATTGTGAAAAAAAAGAAAAAACACAGTTCTCATTGGGATTGGAACGACCAACTTTGCGCTCACTAGTCGAAGCCCTTAGGGTGCCTGTACATGGGCGTCTTAATGTCTTAAGACTGTAAGCCACACCTATGGCGGGTGATTCATTCAAACTGATGTTAACTGAATACCTATATAATTTGTTTTAAACAAGGAAATAGACACTTTATTCATCATAAAACTATGTAACCTGATTACATTATAACGTTAGAACGTTTTTTAAGGCATCAATTAAAAAGTTTCTACAATTCATGTTAATACAATAATTTTGTCAACATAACCTCTCTTTTGAACGACTCAGCTTTAACAACATTTTTTTTAGTTTTGGTGGCTAAATATCTTTCCAATATCATAATGCAATCACGTAACATAGTTTTGTTATGAACAGGATGCCTATTATCTTGTTTAAAACAAATTATGTCAATATTCAGTTAACGTCAGTTTCAATTGAATCACCCACCATAGGTTTGGCTTACAGTCTTAAGACATTAAGACGCCCATGTACAGGCACCCTTACCTACTCTGCTATGAGCAGCCACGACATGCAAATCTAATTTTTGAATCTTATCGTGTGGTTCGTAACTAATTTTTAGTGTACATTTAATAAGTAGTATAAATAGTGTAAATTTGTATTTACTGTATGTTTATTCTTTTGGTTTTATTATAAATTAAGTTAATAAATAAACTTAAATAAGCAATCATATAACATATATATAATACACTAACTTTTTTAGTTAATAGTTTTTTTCGAAAACTTACAAGTTGGTATATTTGAGCAGCGAAGATTTCCAATGTAATAATGAATATTTATTCTTATCTAATAAATTCGTAACTTTTACGATAAATAAATAATCGTTCATTCAACTTTCCATATTTTTTCAAAGTTTTTAAGAATTAAAAAAAAATTTTTTTTGTAGAGTACAAATAATATAACTGATTTTTGTTGTGTTTTATTCTTTCACAATTTTTTCAGTCATGATTAAAGTAATTTTTTAACTTAAGAACGATCTTCACATAGTTGATGGGGAAAAAGTTTAGAGAAGTAAGAGGAACTCTAATATCTGCAGTAAAGCAAGCAATTGCTTTTCTCATGTAATGTACTCACATACATGCTTATACGCACACTTCATCCCCTTTTTCTACATTCATTTAAAAACTAATTTGTAGGTTTATTTATGAATTTGATAGACTTATCTAAAAGTAATCTTTTGTACCCAAAAAATTGGGAGATTCCTACAAATCATTAAAATGCCATTGAACATGAATTTTTTTATAAGGTTACTTATTTAATATCGATTTTTAAAAACTAAACATACATAAAATATTGGTACAGGCAATCGAGCTGCTATTTTTGTGGGTATTTGTTATACTAGTTTAAGTATACGTTTAACATTTAAATAATATCCATCAAAAAAACCTATGTGTGATGAACGTCCTAAAGGAACATTCACTGTACTGGCATGTACTGCTATGCTGTTAAAGAAAGCGGAACTACTGGATGGTTTTTCTTAATTTTCTCAATACAATTACATTACCGAAATTAAATATAAACGAGGGATAAGTGTATAAGCGTATGTGATAAATGTAAGCGTTACATTGCAGATGTAATTAGCGCAGGCAGTAGGAAGTTGTTTTGAAACCATCGGAAGATTCGACGAAACTGCATAGTCTTGTACTGGCCAGCCTATATATTATTTTTATTACATTGTGCCGTAATATTTTGTTTATAATTGTTAACCCACCAAACAATAATTAATATCATACTTAATAATCGTGAGTATACTCATTCCCACAATAATTGCTCCAACTGCGTACACAATACTGTTTCATAGAAAGTATTTTTATACTTATAGTTATATTGTTTGCCATATAATTTTACAGAAGTATAACTTTATTCTTCGGTACCCAAGCACCCACTGTCCACTGGTTTGTAAGGTACATCCTTTAAAGTAGAATGTGATTTTTTAATGTAGATTACAAATTATGAGCAATATAAGGTTGAACATATAATAAGGTGTGCTGTTTCATAAAAGACAATGGTTATACCAAACCCACAGAGCTCAGAGCTCTCTTGGTATGGACTAGATGATCTTTCGTTCGAAAGAGTTGTACTACTATTATTTAGACATTTAAGACAGCAGCAGTAACGATTCTGTAAGATCATTGCTTCCATGCAGCGCTGCTATACAAGTAAAGCAGCAACTTGTCCGCTACATGGGACAGTTGCGGTATGCTACGTGGGACAATTGTTCTCAAAAATGATAAAGTTACAGACACTAATGTGTGAGTCAATTGCCATATCATTACGTGCCTAGCACCTCTTCCAAATTTTTCTCTGTGTATTAGCTTCGAGCATAATTTCAAAGCAGCACTTTCATCGACTATCTTAAGAATAATCTGTTTGGAATGGAAAAGGACAGTACTAAGTTTATTTGGGTGTGATGATATCAACTACCCAATCAGGAATGGTAAAGTGGCATTTGTTATGCCCTCTATAGGTTGCTGATTTAGTTAGCGAGGACCTAGTGAGGCAATTAGACGGGGTAAACAGTAAACCAATAAACAATCTCTTTAACCCAGACATAATCAAATATGAAGCTTTAGTTGACAAACACTCGATGTATGAGCTTGAGAGATAAAACCACGAACTAGATCATGTGTAAAAACTTATTAATGTAGTTAGTTAATATTGTACGACTATTTATTATTATATTTTAAAAAAAGTTTAAAATGAGTTACTTCATAGGCTCTGTGTACAAAACACCACTCAATCAAAAATTATTAGCAATTATTTTAACTATAAATTATAGCTGTATTTACAGCTATAAACAGCTACAATAATATAGCTATAATTGACTACAATGTAGCTATAATCATGTACAAATAACAATTATAAAAAGTAGCTACTGTTTACAGCTATAAATTTCTACCGAATTTTAATCAAAAGAATTTATTCAATCATCTTTTTTTTGTAAGGTATATCGTTCATGTAAGATGATATTATCCGTATAATAACACTAAAAGTGGGGGGTTCAAGTATTCTTAAACAATAAACGAAGAAACAAAAAAATGTTACTGTTAAAATTTTTTTCCGTTTATTGTTCAATACTTGAGCCCCCTGCTTTTAGTGTTATTATACGGATAGTATCACCTTTTATGGTTGATATAGCTTACAAAAAAAAAGATTATTGAATAAATTCTGTTAATTAAAATTCGCTAGAAATGTATAGCTGTAAACAGCT
Organism: Copidosoma floridanum; assembly: GCF_036245765.1. Taxonomy (NCBI): domain Eukaryota; kingdom Metazoa; phylum Arthropoda; class Insecta; order Hymenoptera; family Encyrtidae; genus Copidosoma; species Copidosoma floridanum. The sequence goes on along the minus strand of NW_028321903.1, from coordinate 12,520,816 downwards.
ACTTTTTATAGTTGTTATTAGTACATGATTATAGCTACTTTGTAGTCAATTGTAGCTATTATTGTAGCTGATTATAGCTGTAAATACAGCTATAATTTAAAGTTAAAATAATAGCTAATAATTTTTGACTGAGCAGTGCCAACTTGTGGCTTGGTGCATGGTGAGTCTGCGTAGTAACGAGAATAATTAGAGCTGTATGGTTGCCTAAAGTCAATTTTTTTCATTAATATTATGAACCTTTCTAATAGGCTGATTATCCCAGTTAAAACCTCTAACTTCTTAACCTACGATGATATTTCTTTCAGCATGAGAGTTGGCTTTAATAAAATGTAAAAAAAGATATGTATCCCTTTGTTACTCATACACTTAAGCTACATTGCATGTGTAGTAATACTAAGTATGCTATTCGCTCCGAGTCGACGCAGAGGTTGTGCCCTCTCTCCCAAAAATTGGCATACTTGGCACATTGGCAGGCTAGAAAGAGAACGACGATCCTCTCCTGCAGGTTTCGTTCAGCCAATCACAAGCAGCTATGCGCATGTATATATGCTCTAAGCCGTTTGTTTACGTGCAAGCATTCTTGCTCAGCGTTGGCCGCGATGGTCAAAAGTTGCTTTTTTCGTTTAAGGCTTTCATATGCTGCATCATATGAATCGCTGTCTTGCTTTGGTGACTTGATTAATATCTTAGTTAGAAACCATTAATTTAATAAATGTGCTTTATGTAGAGCACAAAATAGTTTTTTCTTTTCAAAATGGTTTTGCCCATGTGTAAGGCATACTGGAGAAGAGACCTTGTATTTGAAGTATTAGAAAGGACGATACATTTAGGACAAATCGTGAACTTCGTGCGTCAGGATTGAACTTATGAACTTAGCTTCATCACTTCCGTAAGTGTAAATTCTTTTGAGGTTCTTAGCAATAGTTATAAAATGATACTTTAAGTCATTTAATTCATTTGATTTTATGGACTTCTCCCATCTAGTGATGATTATACTTTTTTATACCCACTGGTAAATCATTGACATTGCAAGGTGGCTTGATTATCCAATGGCCAACAACGTTTCCTTGCAAGAAAACCACTAAAAATTCTTTCGGTATCAATGGTATCTATCAGCATTATAACAGCTGTGAATACTCATGATGAAATCCATGATGTGTTTGATGAGTATTTTTAAATTGTGAATATTAAAGTTAAAAATTATTTTTCCTTGTGTATTCTTTATTTGACAAGTCTCTCTCTTTTGCCGTTGCTGTTACTACTTGTATTACATGCATGGGTAAAACTGAGTTAATAATAAGATAAAACCTGTGTTTATAACTTCTCTTTATAACAGCTTGTGACATCTGCCCAACCACAGAGGTGCGTAAGATTGCACAATCTCTCTCTTCATGAGCGAGTATGAGATGCAGCTTTCTTTCTCTCCGAGTGCCTGAGCCGCTCTTGTGATTATAATAGGTCAGTTGGGTCGCTTAGAAGCGCAACTTTACTTTTAAAAATTAGTTTTATATCTTATTCTTGAATTATAATTTATATGTATTCTAACAGTTCTTTATTACTATTGTCGAAAAAATTTTTAGTTAGGAACAACTACTTTATACATTGAACTAAGTACATTTTTTTGATTTAATTATAAATGTATTCAATTTCTTACTGCAAAAACATTTCTGATAGCACATAAAAAGTTAATGTGAAAGGCATGGTATTTGCATGGCAAATAGACTTTGTTGAGTTTTAAAAACGCTGGGCATTCATACTCCTCAATATTCACAACTCTAAAAGTGTAGAAAACATGAATGACTTGCACCTTTATTATATTTTATCGTACGTGTGTATATATACACACTTGCATGATAGTATTTCTTCAAGGTATTTTCTTTTACGTCACTGGTACTCTGTACGTAAAAATAAGATTTTTTACTTACCAAGCACCAGGAGACGTAAAATCGTATATGCGCCACGTTTGGAGGTTAAGAAATGCCCTAGATTTCACATCAACCGCTCTCAGCTTCGCCTCAGGAGTTTATTATCTATACTCTTTTCAAGACCCTTGACGAAAACCGTTTCTGTGTCAACAAGTTCAGTTTTAAATATATTAAGTGCTGTTTTATAGGAAATGTCTCCGACATTCTAGCTTATACCATGGAAATTGGTTATTAACCAACGATTTTGTTTTTTGTCCAGATGTGATAAATTTTTTCACTCGTAAAGTGGCTTAAGCACTATTACAACTACCATGAAATCCCTATTTTTTCCAACTTTAACATAAAAAATGCGTTTGAAAATAAATTCTTTTGTGGTCTTCAAATCCTGAACATCTACAATATACTCTATTAATAAAAGGAAAATGATATGTGTTCTTTAATCGAGGGTAAATGAATTCCACGGTAAAGCACATTATTCTATATACCTAATAAATCACCCCCTCCCCTTCCTCCGTATCCCCACCATTTTCCAAAAAATTTTGTAATATAATAAGATTGAAGCTGCTCAAACAGCACATTTTTAAGTAGTCCATGAGTAAGTAAACTTGCAGTTTCGAGTTAGCTATGGCTACGGCTACTGCACAATATTTAAAAAATGTGGCTCACCAGCTATGGAAAACGTATCAGCAAACTATAAATAGATGTGATGCTGCTAGTATCAAAATTCAGTTAGATAGCAGTCTTACAGTTCTTAAGGATAATCATTTTTTTTTTAGTAAAAAAAAATGACTTAACAACTTCTGAATTGCAAAAATTTCAATCAGCGGTAGCTTTACTAAAAACTTCAATATAACTACTTTATGATCACTTAGAAATAGTGGAAGCAGCAAAAATATTCATTAATGGGTCTGAAGTTCTTGTATCAGACAGTAATTGTGAAGTTGAGGCAGTATTTACAGCATTCCAAAATGAACTCAAAGTGTTTGTACCAGAAAATAATATAGAAATCGCATCAACTAGCAAATTTGAAAATAATTCCACAAAATACAATCAAGGTGGAGGTATAGCTGCAGGGACATCCACAGCAGCAGTAATACCGTTAACAACACTTTCAGTTGCTGAGAACGATAAAACAGTTAGTCTCCAAGATGTTAGTAATGCTTTTAAAAGACGAATCATGACAGCATTGATTGTTAACTTAAAACATTTAGATTAGAGAAATTTTTTTAAAGACGCAAAAAAGCAGTTTTTTAACCGAATATAACAATCTTTTAGCAAATAGAAATATGTTACAGTCAAAGATAACATCGAAAGTACACATATAAAATTCTTTAACACAAAGTCACAACCCATTAATTAAACAACTTATAACTTTCAAAAAAAAGGTAATACTTATAATGTTTGTCCTTCCTAGTCGTTTATCAGGAAGCAATAAAGAAAATTAAGTAAATCTTTTACTTGTTGAAAGTTTTTATATTAATGATGAGGAGGATGATATAACGAGTATAGATATCATTACGTTTGGATTAAAAATTTGTCACGCTTAATACGCAAAAATTTGTCTGAACTACTGACCGATGTCTTTATTACTTTTGGTCTAAAGATAAATTAAAAGCATATGAAGAAGATTGCAAAAATATGGACAGTTGCAAGATTATTCCACTTAAAAAAAAGAATGAGAACATATTTGAGCACAGTTATAAAAGTATACAGTATAAAAGTTACACACAAAATAATATAAATAATGATAAAACACCTGCTAAATGGTTCATTCAAGCTTCGGTATGTCATATATGTAACCATCCCTTCAGTTCAGTTGATAAAAAAGTAAGAGATCAGTGTCATCTTACTGGAAAGTACGCATATTTTTCAACTGTGATAATTATTACTACTTCATAACCCAAACAAAATAACAATTTTCTATTGCAGGTTTCGAGGTCCGGTGCATAGTAAGTGTAATATTAATTATCATGATTCACAAATGATACCTATATATTCAAAACTTAAGCGGTTATAATTCTTATTTGTTTTGTGACAGTGAGATACCGTCGAGCCATCATCGGTAGGCTAGGACTGATAGGGAAAGAAGGAAAAGGGAAAAACGTAGACGACAGTTAGGAAAAGAGGGAAAAGGAAGAAAAAGCCGAAAAGGGATTAGATTAGCGAGAGGCGACGACGTTCGAGGTCACCGTGATATTTGGCCCCTGCGGTGTCTCGGAGAGAGAGACCCGCGTATAAAGTTTATTGGAAGTGTCACCGGGGTACTTGGGCAACACAGACCCGGTCAACGTTGCCAGTTCCACCTCGTTATTCCGCATTGGCAGCACCTTATAACAGTTTATAAAAAAAACTAGCTATTAACTTTTCAGGTAGAGCTCAACTTTTACTACAGAGTACATTTCCTTTACAAAATATGTTGAAGAAATCGATTTTGATTTACGATTCATAGATACCTTCGAATGTATGCCTTCATTTCTCGACAAACTGTCATCATATTTAGATGAAATGAAAATTATCAATAGTACATTCTCAAATGATGATAACTATGATATAAATCAAATAAGTTTATTAAAAGGGAAATGCATATTTTCGTATGATTACATATCCTCGTTTGAAAAACTAGAGGAAAAAAAGTTACCAACAAAACAAGATTTTTATAGTAGCTTATACGAAGCTAATATTACTGATGAAGAGTATAAGCATGTTAGAAATATTTGAAATGCTTTAAACATTCAAACACTTCGGCAGTATTCCGATTTATACTTAAAAAATGTGCTACTACTTGTCGAAGTTTTCGAAAATTTTTAAAACAATTATCTCGAAGCATATGAGTCAGACCTGGCTCATTATTTTATTACTATACGAAACCTGGTTTAACTTTGGATGCTATGTTGAAGTATACAAAGGTTTAAAAATATTTTTTAAATTATAATTCATTATGAGAGAATAATAATTTTAATGATGATAATTCAATTAGGTAAAACTGGAATTGTTAATTGATGTTGACATGCTTATGTTTATTGAGCGTGGCATACAAGGTATAGCATGAGTCAATGTTGTAACCACTATGCTAAAGCCAATAATGCATACATGGATGAAAGCAAGTGCGATGATATGGATGAAAAATATTTCACGTATTATGATGTGAATAGTTTGTATGCTTGGGCCATGACCCAAACATTGCCTAACGCTGGCTTCAAATAGATTGGAAATACTAACCCAAAATGTATTTTAAATGTAGAAGATGATGCTCAAATCAGGTATATACTCGAAGTAGATCTTGCTTACCCCGAAACTCTCTATAACGCACGCAAGGATTTGCCATTCTGTGCTGAGCATATGACACCTCTAGAATCCAAACAAAAAAATTATTGACTACTTTGTACGACAAAAAACGATATGTAATACACTACCAGGCACTTAAGCAAGCTGTGAGTCATGGCCTCTGTATAACAAAAATCTATAGAGCCGTACAGTTTAATCAAAGTTCCTGGTCAAAAACAAATGTAGACTTAAACAGTCAAAAACGTGAAAATACAAAAAATGACTTTGAGAAGATGTTGTACAAATTGTTTAGTAATTTAGTATATGGGAAATGAGCGCAAGCGAATTGACGTTAAGCTTATCAACAAGAGGACAGGAAGATTTGGGGCAGATGCATGTATTTCACGTCCTCATTTTCATAATTGTGATGTATTTGACGAGCAGCTTGTTGCTATACAACTAATGCGCACTGATATTTTTATTAAAAAACCATCATATATATAGGATTAAGTGTATTGGACCCGTCCAAAACACTTGTGTATTAATTTCATTACGATTTTATGAGAAATCAAATTGGAGATTGATCCAAACTCTTGTAAACCAACACTGATAGTCTTACATATGAAATAATGAATAAAAATATCTATAATATGATGCGTAAGAATATCAGAGAATTCGACACATGGGACTATCCCTTCAACAATGACTTTAATATACCTCGTAAAAACAAAAAAATTTCTGGTCTTATAAAAGATGAATGCAATAGTAATATTATGTAAAAATTTGTAGAATTGCGAAGTAAAATGTATAGCGTGAAAATTCAAAACCAAAAACCGTTTAAAATAGCTAAAGATGTTAAAAGCTCCATAGTAGGAGCTACGATAACCTTTGCAGATTACATCAAGCGTCTGACTGAAAGTTCTAGCAACACTCGAGAGCAGAAAATTATTAGATCGCGTCATCATCAACTATTCACTGTAAATGAAACGAAAATTGCTTTAAGTGCACTCGACAACAAGCGATTTTTGCAACCTGGTTGTATAGAGGGAAAAATCGATAGAAGGAGTAGCCAATCAGGTAGAAGAAGCTGCAAGGACTGTTCCTACATTAGATCCCTCAAAAATAGACTGAACACTAGCAGATGAGCTACAGTGGAGGGATTGGTACTATGATAATCTCTATAATTTATCTCGATCAGGTAAGCTCGTTCTACACTCCAGCAGAGGTCTTAGTAAGGTTGAACTTAACCGACAGATGCTGATCACACTTTTAAGTGAACAGCCTAGTAAAAAATCTAAATACAGTCAAGGTAACATATTTTTATAGTCTATATTTGTGCATATTCACAGAGCATATGCAATGTATGAATAATTTATGCTTACTATTATGTTTTTTTGTTTTGTTAAAGATGAATCTTGCAAAACTCAACAAAATCACTGGCAGTGTTTTTTTGCTGACTGAAAAACTTTCCAAATTGTCCCAACCAAAACTACATGGTGTCAAAACTAATAAAAGTTGATACGAAATTCGGACCCAAGATATTTGCCAAACTTGATAATGACTTTCAAATTTTTCTGCAGACTAGAATAAGTTAAGGTCTGTTTAAAAACAAAGAATTCTATAATGAATTTTTGGATGCTGTAAATAAATTTAAATTATTAATGGCATATACAACGAAAAACATATCATATTGTTTTATGTGTGATGTAAGAAAGTGAGAAAGTAAATTACAATTTTCTCTAAAGCTTGAGTATTTATTAAAAACATTTATACTATGTAACATTATCATTATTATTTGATACTTATTACAATCTTATGATTTTTAAACTTGAAGTTATTCAAAATATCTTAGTTATTTATTCGTCCCACTATTGTGAGTACTGTCAAAGCTCAACCGTTTGTCAAAAACTTGATTGCCACGCCTTTAAAGGATCTTCTCTATGAGGTATACATCAGGATGTTTTGTTTTCTGCAGTTCTTGCTCCTAGAAACCTCCAGAAATAGGTTGATCTTGATAATCTTTCAGATGAAACGTCGTTGGATTTTTTGCTGTTACTCGCGTGATTGTAAATATTTCTGTCGACCAATTAAGTGTATAACCTTTCTCGAATTCTTATTTTGTTTTGCTCACGCGTACTTTATCGCCAATTTTTAATTTTGGCTCACTGCTACTTTCATATCTTTTTTAAAACTTTTTCAAAACTTTAACTTCATTTTCAGCAGTATCGTCTTTCAGTTTCAAACCAATCGTTCAGTGTTTCCTATTGCTATATGAATTTATTAACGTTTTTAACAAATTCAACCACTTATAATTGACTGGCAAACTAAATTTTTTCCACATCAAATCCTTTAAAGTACGATTAAATCGCTCACATATTGAAGCTTTAAGATTGCAATAAGTTAAGTATAAATTTATTTTATATTTTTGCATGAGATTTTGGAAGTTTGAATCATAGAATTCTTTGCCGCCATCAGTTTGCATGTTTACTGGTACCCGTCCTTTTTTTAACATCGAATGCATTGCTGCAGTTACTTCTTCACCAGTTCTTTCTTGATAGGTACATCCCATGCTTACTTGGAGAAAATATCTATTACAGTGAGCATATGCCGATATCCTTTGTTTTTGTAAACGTAAGGCAGCATCTCTACAAGGTCTGCTTGCCAAGTCTCATCTAAACCACGTATGTTGAATTTTCGGCGAGGATATATTTTTTTTATATCATCTTTATTAATTTCTCTATCGTTTTTATTGTAAAAATAATTATAAGGTTTAACGAGGCAGAATGGCCTCCATGTTCCAAAATGCTCTCGCTGATACAACGTGTATGCAAAAACGCAGAAAGTCAAAGCTTCTCCGAATTTGTTTGTTTTCAGGAGCTGTATGTACGCTGAGAAGAGGAGAAGAGGACGCCAATGGACAACTAGCTGAGATGCAGAGATACAGCAGCGCTAGTGGAAAATGACAAGAAAAATGCGAACGCGACTAACAAGACACAGCAGCTGCCAAGTATGTTGAGAGTGACTGCAAGGAAATATACGCAGCAGCAGCGGTGGCGGCCATTGCTCTAGCAAAAGATCGTTAGTCAGACTGGAGCAGAGCCTCAAGCTGCACGCTTAAGCGTGAGCAGCGTGAGCTTCGGTGATTTTACGTGTTTCCGTAGTGAGAGTTGAGAGAGTGAGTGAGAGAGAGAGAGTTTTTGAGAAGGTGCGTTAAGTACTAAGAGAAGAGAGAGGAGTATGCGTGCGAGTCTAGAAACTGCTGTGTTCTCTCATGACGACAATGTCTCCAGGTCAAGGACTACAGCCGCAAAAAAAAGAAAAAGAGGGTACCAGATAGAGAAAGAGAAAGAGAGGAAGAAAAGAGAAAGGGTGAAGCCGCAGGACGAACGACTCGCTCGAAGACGCCGGACGACATCGCGCTGGGTTGGTATCGCGAACGTTTGCCCAGAAGGTGAGGTTAGAGAGGAAAAGAGAGAAAAAGAGAAGAAGTGTGTAGCATATACGGTGCGAAAAAAAAAAAAAAAAATAGTGTAAGGGTTAACGAGACAAGGTGGACAAAAAACCGCAAGGTGCATGCCTAATAGGGCCACAATTTTTGGCAGATTTTGTCGTGTGTAACAGTAAAGACAGTACTCCCTGAAAAGGCATCCGAAGTAGTGTAAAATTCAAATTGTCTATATGAAGAACAACGAAAAAACCCACATAACTCGAAAAAATTCCTAAACTAATAAATAAATAAACCCCAGGTCATTAAACCCAATAACCCAATGCTAACTAACCAAGTAACACAAAACGCCTACTGGCCACTATTAAATTTAATGCTTTGAATAACAACAAAAGCGCAAATCACCACACAACCCAGGGCGCTTACTGGTCGCTTTGTTAATTAATATAATGAAATAAATAACACAAGTGCCGATCCCCACATAACCAATGGCGCTAACAAGTCACTTTTTTAATTAATATAATAAATAAAATAACACACATAACTTGACAAAATGTCTGAACTAATAAATAAATAAACCCGAAACCATTACACCCAATAAGCCAATGCTGACTAACCAAGTAACACAAAACGACTACTGGCCACTATTGAATTTAAAGCTTAAAATAATAACAAAAGCGCCGATCCCCACACAACCAATGGCGCTAACTAGTCGCTTTGTTAATTAATATGAAAAATACAATAACACAAGCGCCAATCCCCTTACAAATCGTGGCACTTACTAGTAACTTTGTTGATAAATATCATAAATAAAGTAACGCCAGCGCCACTCACCACACAAACAAGGGCGTTTCCTGGCCGCTATGTTTACTAATAAGTTAAACAAAATACCACAAAAGCAAATCACTGCACAACCCAAGTCACTTTCTAGTTGCTTTGTTAATTATTATGATATATAAAATAACGCAAGCGCCAATCACCACACGACCTAAGGCGCTTACTAATCGCTTTGCTGATTAATATGATGCATAAAATAACGCAAGCGCCAATCCCCACACAACCCAAGGTGCTTACTAGTGGCTTTGTTAATAAATATAATGAATAGAATAACGCCGGCGCCAATGACCGCAAAAACCGAGGCACTTACTGGCCACTTTGTTTACTAATAAAATAATAAAAATACCACAAGCGCAAATCACCACACAACCCGTGGCACTTACTAGTCACTTTGTTAATTAATATTATAAATAAAATAACGCAAGTGCCGATCCCCACACAACTCGGGGCCCTTACTGATCGCTTTCTGAATGATTATCATAAAAAAAATAACGCAAGTGCCAATCCCCACGCAACTCAGAGAACTTACTGGTCGCTTTGTAAATAATTATCATAAAATAAATAACGCAAGTGCCAATCCCATAACAACTCAGGGCACTTACTGTTCGCCTTGTAAATAGTTATCATAAAAAAACAACGCCAGCACCAAACCCAACACAACCGAGGGCACTTATTGGTTGCTTTGTTGACTAATGTAATAATCAAAATACCACAATCGCTGATCACCACACAACATAATGCGCTTACTGGTCGCTTTGTTGAACAATATAATAAATAAACTAACGCAAGCGCCCATCCCCATACCATTTAAGGTGCTTACAAGTCGATTTGTTAATTAATATACTAAATAAAATACTACAAGCACCAATTACCACACGACCCGGGGCGGTGACTGGTTACCTTGTTTACTAATTAAGAAATGAAAATACCACATGCGCTTATCCCCAGACATCTTAAGGTGCTTACTAGACGCTTTGTTAATTGATATATTTAAGAAAAATAACGCCAATGCCAAACACCACATGAAATAGGGCGCTTACTAATTGCTTTGTTAATTAATATGATAATTATCAATGCAAGTGCCAATCCCCACACAACCTAAAGCAATTACTGGTCCATTTGTTGAACAAAATAATAAATAAACTAATGCAAGCGCCAATTCCCACACTATTGTGGGTGCCTACTAGTCAATTTTTTATTTAATATCATAAGTAAAATAACGCCAACGCCAATCACAACACAAACCAGAGCATTTACTGGCCTCTATGTTCATTGATAAACTAATAAAAATACCACAAGCGAAAATCCCCAAACAATCTGAGGCACGCACTAGTCGCTTTGTTAATTAATATGATGAATAAAAGAACGCAAGTGCCAATCCTCACACAACTCATGGCGCTCACTAGTCACTTCGGTAATTAATATGATAGATAAAATAACGCAAGAGCCAATTGCCACACAACCCAGTGCGCTTCGTAATCGCTTTAATAGTTAATATCATGAATGGAATAATGCGACTTACTGGTCGCTTTGTTAATTTATATAATAAATAAACTAACGCAAGCGCCAATTCCCACACTATTTAAAGTGCTTACGAGTCAATTTTTTAATTAATACGGTAAATAAAATACCACAAGCACCAATTACCACACAACTCGGGGCGGTGACTGGTTACCTTGTTTACTAATAAATTAATTAAATTACTACATGCGCTCATCCCCAGACAACTTTTGGTGCTTACTGGACGCTTTGTTAATTGATATATTTAAGAAAAATAACGCCAATGCCAAACACCACATGAAATAGGGCGCTTACTAATTGCTTTGTTAATGAATATGATAATAAAACAATGCCAGCGCCAGTCCCCACACAACCTGGGGCACTTAATAGTCGATTTGTAAAACAATATAATAAATAAACTAACGCAAGCTCCAATCCCCACACTATTTGTGGTGCCTACTATTTAATTTATTAAATAACATCATAAATAAAATAACGCCAGCACCAATCATAACACAAACCAGGCGTTTACTGGCCACTTTGTTCACTAATAAAATAATAAAAATACTACAAGCAAAAATTCCATTACAACCTGGGGCACGAGCTAGTCGCTTTGTTTATCAATATAATGAATAAAACGACGCAAGTGCCAATCCTCACACAACTCATGGCGCTTTCTAGTCACTTCTGTAAATAATATGATAGATAAAATAACGCAAGAGCCAATTGCCACACAACCCAGTGCGCTTCGTAATCGCTTTGTTAGTTAATATCATAAATGGAATAGTGCCAGCACCAATTACCGCTAAAACTAGGGTGCTTACTGGCCGCTTTAATATCTAATAAAATAATAAAAATGCCAAATGTGCAAATCACTACACAACCCGGGGCACTTACTAGTCGCTATGTTTATTAATTAATATGATAAATAAAATAACGCAAGTGCCAATCCCCACACAACTCGGTGCACTTACTGGTCACTTTGTTAATAATTATCATAAAAAAAGTAACGCAAGTGACAATCTCCAAAAAACTCGGGGCACTTACTGGTCGCTTTGTAATTAATTATCATTAATAAAATAACGCCAGCGCAAAACCCAACACAACCCAACCCAGGGTGCTTACTGGCTGCTTTGTTGACTAATGTAATAATTAAAATACCACAAGTGCCAATCACCACACAACCTAAGTTGCTTACTGGTCACTTCGTTAATTGATATAATGACTAAAATAACGTGAGCGCCAATATCCACACAACCCAAGGCACTTACTAGTAGTTTTGTTGAACAATATAATATATAAACTAACGCCAATCTCCACACTATTTTGGTTGCCTACTAGTCAATTTGTTAATTAATATCATAATTAAAAAAACGCTAGCACAAATCACCACACAAACCAATGCGTTCACTGGCCGCTTTGTTTACTGAGAAAATAATAAAAATACCATAAGCAATAATCACCACACATTCCATGGCACTTACTAGTCACTTTGTTAATTAACATAATGGATAGAATAACGCCAGTGCCAATCATTGCAAAAACTGAGGCACTTACTGGTCACTTTGTTTACTAATAAAATAATAAAATAGCCGAAAAGGCAAATTACCACAAAACCCATGGCGCTCACTTATTGCTTTGTTAATTAATATGACGAATAAAATAACGAAAGCGCCAATCCCCACACAACTTATGTCGCTCACTAGTCGCTTTGATAATTAATCTTAAATATAAAATGACGTAAGCGCTAATCCCCACACTACCCGAGGCACTAACTGGTCACTTTGTAAATTAATATAATAAATAAAATCACGCCAGTGCCAATCACCTCACAAACCAGGGACCTTACTGGTTACCTTAGGTACTATTAACGTAATGAAAATAACACAACAGCTAATCCTCACACAACTTAAGGTGCTTACTGGTCGCTTTGTTAAATAATATAATAACTTAAATAACGCATGCGCAAATCCTCACACAATCCATGTCATTTACTAGTCACTTTGTTAATAAATATGAAATATTAAATAAAGAAAGCGCTTATTCCCACACTACTTGAGTTACTAAATGGACACTTTATTAATTAATTTAATAAATAAAATAATGCCAGTGCCAATCGCTACACAAACCGAGGCCCTAACTGGTTACCTTGTTTACTAATAATGTGATAAAAATAACACAAGAGCTAATCCTCGCACAACTCAAGGTGCTTACTGGTCGCTTTGTTAATTGATATAATAACTAAAATATCTCAAGCAGCCATCACCACATGACCAAGGGCACTTACTGGTTACCTTGTTTACTAATAAAGTAATTGAAATACTACAAGTGCTAATCCCAACACAACTCAAGACGCTTACTGGTCGCTATGTTAATTATTATGATAAATGAAATGCCGCAAGCGCCAATCCCCACACATCTTAACGCACTTACTGGTCACTTTGTTAATTTATATAATAAATAAACTAACGCAAGTGCCAATTCCCACACTAGTTAGGGTGCTTACGAGTCGATTTGTTAGTTAATATGATAATTAAAATATCATAAGCACCAATTACCATGCGACCCGAAGCAGTGACTGGTTACTTTGTTTACTAATAAAGTAATTAAAATACCACGTGCACTAATCTCCAGACAACTTAAGGAACTTAATAGACTTGTTGCTTTGTTAATTGATATATTTAAAAAAATAACGCCCCTGGCAAATACCACATGAAATTGGGCGCTTTCTTATTGCTTTGTTAATTTATATGATAATAAAACAATGCAAGTGCCAATCCTTACACAACCCAGGGCAATTACTGGTCTATTTGTTAAACAATATAATAAAATTACTAACGCAAGCGCCAATCTTCTCACTATTTAAAGTGCTTTCTAGTCGATTTGTTGATTATTATAATAAATATAATAATGCAAGCGCCAATCTTCAATCAACCCAGGGCGCTTACTAGTCGCTCTGAAATATAAAATGACGTAAGCCATAATTTCCACACTACCCGAGGCACTTACTGGTCACTTTATTAAATAATATAATAAATGAAATAATGCCAGTGCCAATCACCACAGAAACCGAGGACCTTACTGGTTACTTTGTTTACTAATAACAAGATAAAAATAACATAAGAGCTAAGTCCAACACAACTCAAGACGCTTACTGGTCGCTTTGTTATTTAATATAATAAATAAAATAACGCAAGCGCCAATCCCCACACAACTCGGGGAACTTACTACTCGTTTTGTTAAACAATATGATAACTGAACGAACGCAAGCGGCAATCCCCACACTTCTTGGGGTGCTTACTAGTCAATTTGTAATTTAATATAATAAAAAAAATACCACAAGCGCTAATCCCCACACAACTTATGGTGCTTACTGTTCGCTTTGTTATTCAATATAATAAATAAAATAACGCCAGTGCCAATCACCACACGATCCAGGGTGCTTACTGGTCGCTTTGTCAATCAATGTCATAAATAATATAAAGCAAGCACGAATCACCACACGACCCGAGGCGCTTACTGGTCGCTTTGTCAATAAATATTATAAATAAAATAAAGCAAGCGCGAATCACCACACGACCTAAAGTTTTAACTAATCGCTTTGTTAATTATTATGATGAATAAACTAACGCAAGCGCCAATTTTCAAACAACTTATGGTACTTACTACTCACTTTGTTAATTACAATGATAAATGAAATAACGCAAGCGCCAATTCCCACACAATCCGGGGTGCTTACTAGTCACTGTGTTAATTATTATCATACTTAAAATGACACAAGCACGAATTTCCACACCACCAGGGAGCTTACTGGCCGCTTTGTTGACTAATGTAATTATCAAAATACCGCAATCGCCAAATTCCACACAACTCGAAGCACTTACTGGTTGCTTTGTTAATAATTATCATAAAAAAAATAACGCAAGCGCCAATTACCCCACATTATAAGACGCTAACAGGACGCTTTGTTAATAAATATAAGAAATGAAGTAACGCAAATGACAATCCCCACACAACCTAGGCCACTTACTTGCCGTTTTGTTAAACGATATAATAAATGAACTAACGCAAGCGCAAATCCTAACACTATTGGAGGTGTTTACTAGTCGATTTGTAAATTAATATAATAAATTAAATACCGCAAGCACCAATCACCATACGACCCAGGGCGCTTACTGGTTACCTTGTTTACAAATAATGAAATGAAAATAACACAAAAACGAATCCTCACACAACTCAAGGTGCTTTTTAGTCGCTTTGTTATGTGATATAATGAGTAAAATAACGAAGGCGCCAATCCCCTTACAACTTGGGGGGCACTTACTGGTCAATTTGTTAAGCATTATAATAAATATACTAACGCAAGCGCCAATCCCTACGCTACTTAAAGGTCTTTCAAGTCAATTTTTTAATTAATATAATAAATAAAATACCACAAGCACCAATTACCACACGACCTGGTGCGCTTACTGGTTACCTTGTTTACTGATAAAGTAATTATAATACCACAAGCGCTGATCCCCACACAACTTAAGGCACTTACTGGTTGCTTTCTTGATAATTATGATAAATAAAATAACGCCAGTGCCAATTACCTCAATAACCAAGGTGCTAACTGGTTGCTTTGTTAATTAATATGATAGTTATAATAATGCAAGCGCTCATCCTCACACATATTAGGGCACTTACTGTTCATTTTGTTTAATATTATAATAAATGTACTAACGCAAGCGCCAATTCCCACACTATTTGGATTGCTTACTAATCGATTTGTTAATTAATATATAAACTAAAATAACACAAGCGCCAATTTTACCAAACCCAGGGCACTTACTCGTCACTTTGTTAATAAATATGATAAATGAAATAACGCGTGTGGCAATTCCCACACAACCCGAGTCACTTACTAGTCACTTTGTTAATTATAACCATAAATAAAATAATGCAAGCGCCAATTACCACACGAACTAAGGGGTTAACAAGTCACTTTGATAATTAATATGATAAAAGAAATAACGCAAGTGCCAATTACCACACGAACATGGGCGTTTACTGGTCTCCTTGTTTACTAATAACGTAATCAAAATACCACAAGCGCAAATACCCAAAAGACGCAGGCCCCTTTACAAATAAATTGATCAAAATACCGCAAGCGCCAATCACCACACAATTTAGGGCGCTCACTGGGTGCTTTGTTTATTAAAATGATAAATCAAATAACGCAAGCACCATTCACCACACGACCCAGGGTGCTTACTGGTTACCTTGTTTACTAATAAAGTAATTATGATACTGCAAGCGCTAATCTCCACACAACTCAAGGCACTTACTGGTTGCTTTTTTAATAATTATGATAATTAAAATAACGCTAGTAGCAATTACCACACGAATTGGGGTATTTACTGGTTGCTTTGTTAATTAATATGATAATTGAAATAATGCAAGCGCCAAACCTTACACATATTGAGGCACTTACTGGTCGTTTTGTTAAGCAAAATAATAAATAAACTCACGCAAAATCCAATGCCCACACTATTTGGGGTGCTTACTTGTCGATTTGTTGATTAATATAATAAATAAAATACCACAAGCACCAATTATCACACGACTCGGGGCGCTTACTGGATACCTTTGTTACTAATAAAATATTTATAATATTGCAAGCACCAATCTCCACTTAACCCGGGGCGCTTACTGGTTACCTTGTGTTAGGTGACGACTTTCGTAAATTAATAGATTTTTATTTTTATTCTATTTTATCCTGTTATATTTCATTACCAATGATAAAATTTTAAGACTCTTTATAGAGTCATACTCAGTGAGAGTCGTCGCCTATCAAAGCTGACTGTGAACTCCGTGGCTCTTGGAAGTGTCAAGTGACAACCGAAGCGAGCCATGAAGCCTAAACACATGAAGTCAGCAAGTACCGGTCCCATAGCAAGTAAGACTAAGAAGTTTAACTAAAACTTCGTGCAAGGTGCATTTCTTTGCGCGGCGTTTTAGTTAGTAGCCCGCGGCTGCTCATCAAGTGCAGACGTAATAATTAATTTTATAAGATTAACCAGACGTTCCGTCCATTTTTTTCTTTTCTGTTTTATTTTATATGTATACTCGTAATATAAAATAAAGTGATATAAAACTAACTGGAAAAGAAATTTAAATTATTATAAAATAATAAATAACAAATAAATAAATGTAAAAATAAATAATTATAAATCGACGGAAAGAGGAAGTGTAGGCCATCAGAATCAATAATTAGCGGATAGAAAGGTAAGTTAATCTGGATATTATATTCAACACTCTACTTCTCCTTTCCTTTTAATTTTTCTTAAACAATCAAATAGTTGGAATATCTGCTGTCCCGCAGCCTGTGAAGGAGCGTGAGACTGTAGTCCACATTTTTTAATTTTTGATTTGAAGTTGAAAACAAACTTAAATGACATTAAATGTTATTTAACAAAATTGGTAGCAGAGCGTGGTTTATGGCCTCCAGCTATTTGTTTGTTTATCATATATTCTCTTATTACTATCTTTCTCTTAAAAAACACCAAACACCATTCAATGAAGCACGTTAATGAATGACGCGTAATACCCCATATAGTACACTGTGCGCGAAATCGTATATGCTGTGATTTTGCGGATAGCATGGTATATGCGATATTTCGTTATAACTAAAAAAAAAATAATAAACAAATAAGGTTAAAAAAGAAAATAATAAATATAATACTACATTAATAAATAAACGGAAAAATAAATAAGAGTTAACTGTCGTTAAAATAACGAAAAAATAAATAAGTAATAATATAATAATGTGTTTTAAATGATAATAGAAAAATAAGAAAATAGTGACCTCTTATACTACACGCTTACAAGACAGAACAAATACACTGTTCCTACCCTGAATCTGCTAACCAGAGCGGTTCATCCCTCTTTTCCTGTTGAAATAGCGGATATTCTATACCCAAGATCTTCTAACCAGAGCGGTCTTTCTCTTCCTACCCTGAATTTGCTAACCAGAGTGGTTCATCCTCATTAGTCCTGCTAAAATAGCGGACACTATTTACCCTAGATCTGCTACTTAAAGCGGTCTATCAAAACAACAAATACATACACACAGACATATTTGCACGTAATAGTGTTAGTAGAAGAAGAATTCTTTGAAAAAAACGGAGTAAAGATTTAATATAATTAATGATTTTACTTACATACCCACGATTGTTTATAAAATAATATTTCATGAAACCTCCAACAAATAATTTTGTGAGTAATAAAAAAGGTAAGAGAAGTGGTAGAAAATTGTTTTTGCAGGAGCTTGTAAGAGAAAAAAACGTTCTAGAAAAAAAATTAGATTTCATTAATAATCAGTTACAAAATTACTATAACTGTGATACTCTAAACAGTTATTTATCAAAAAACAAAAAAATCGAAAAACAAGTAGTAAGTACGTTTCAGAAAAATAATTTTTATAATTCAGAAATTAATGTTAAGCGGAAGTGCGATAATTTTAAAATTCGATTAAATACACAATTTGATGAATTAATTGCTTTCGCGAAAAAAGAGTTCCTTAAAAGCACTCAAGAACATATAAACGCATAGGCAGGAGATTACTCATATACATACGAATATATAAAAAAATTATTAATACGGTATTTAAACCGTGACCGTCGAGCCCATTCTTGCTTGAAGAGAAAAAAGTGTTAAGTTAAGTCGGATACTCTCGTACAGAAAGAGCCCTTCAATATTACACCGCGCACTAGCTGATGCTCGCGTAGCAATTTGTATGTATAGCTACACATGCCACATTAGAAATTCCTGCGTCGTATACTCCCTTGCTTAAAGCAGATGATATCATATAAGCGTGCTCGATTACACTCTTGCACTTTAGTTTTTTGGCATACACATAGTACACTTATCGTATACCTATAAAAATTAAAGCAAACTTATTGCACTTGCATGCGTTAAGCAAACGCTCACATTAAAGACATACACATCCACACACGAATAAATACACAGATATGTATATATATATATATATATATATACACATACAATTATTTCTTTATTACTTATGTCTTCTGCGATAAATGTCAAGGATTTGATAGAATATTTTTCCACAACAAAGAAACAAAACAAAATAGTAGTATAATTTTTTTTTTTGTTAGTATTACACACATAAAGAATAAAAAAAAAAAAATTAAAATAAAAAAGGCTTAAAAAAAAAAATAATAAAAAAGGAGAAGAAAAAAACCGCACGTAAGGTATTATACAACTAAAAAAATGGTCAATGGAAACGATGATGCCGATATCACAGTAGCCGAAGCGCTGATGGAGTCTCTCAATGCCAACTTCTCATTTTAGCATGCGATTAAATCCATCCCTATATTCGATGGGAAAAATATTCCACTGAAGGATTATATACAAGATGTTAGAAATGGAGAAAGCTGGGTCAGAGATGATCAAAAAGATTTATGTAAAAGAGCAGTATTGCAAAATCTACGAGGTGCCGCACGCATAAGCGCAAGTGGCCAAGATTTCGAAAATCTTGAAGCATTTATAACCCATTTAAAAAAAAGATATGCAACAGAAAAAACCATTGCTTACTATCAAACTCAGCTACAGAAAGGGCGGCAACGACAAGGCCAATTGGTTGGTGAATATTATGATTATGTAAACCTACTGCTAAGCGGTGCTGAAGAAGCCTTGATGGAAGATAAAGGCAATACATACAACGCACATATGATGACCCCTATAAAAGACATGGCGTTAGACATGTTCATAAAAGGACTAGCACCTATGATAAACCAGCAGGTAGATGCGAAAAAACCTGCTTTTCTAGCCGACGCCTTCGATTACGCGTTGAGATTGGAGAGCCGAATGAGAGCGGGTATATTTCCGGATACGCGATATCAAGGACTACCTCGTAGTGACTTTAGAAATAATTTAAACAACTCATATCAACAGCAGAATAGGTATCCCGATCAGCCATTCTCATCACATCAAGTGGCACAAGTTAATGTACAACAGATCGACAATGAGAATAATCACGCTGATAGGCAGTATAATAATTATCAAAATTATAATAGACAATATCAACAACAAAATAATGGACAGAATTACTGTCAAAATTATCAGAATCAGGGAAGAAATTAGAATTTTCAAAATCAATCGAGAAACTCTAATTATTATTAGAATAATTTCGGACGATATAATAACGAAAATCCTAATGATTATTACACTCAAAGGAATGCTAATTTTAATCCTGGTAATAATCAAGGATACCGAGGCAGAGGTCAGAATTACAATAAGTATTCCCGAAATAATAATTATAATAGTTATAATCAACAAAGTTTTAATCCTTACTATCAGAATCAGAACTTTCAAAATCAGTACCAACCAGGAGGCGACCGTTTGCCGCATCATTTAAACTCTCAGGCGGCTCACCCCAATCGTCGTTCGGAGGTGAGCCCCCAAAGACAGAATTCAACCCCTACACCAAATGTTTCAGCGCAGGTAATGGAAATAGCAACAGAATTGAAACCGTCCACATTGATACCTGCCAGGGACTTGGCATAGACGACGAGCCTACAAGCATAAGGTTATCAATCCCAGAAGGAAAAAATCACTTTATAACACTCATGCTCGATAATGTCGCCGCCACAAATCTGATTAAATTAGATCAGTTGCACCCATATTCACGAGTAGAGACTAGTGAAATTATTAACCTTACTGGAATCACACCTCACCCAGTTTTAACTAAAGGAACAACGTATATGACCATACAAGGAAAACCTACAATTTTTCATGTGATCCCTAACGATTTTCCGATCAAAGATGGCGGTTTATTGGGTCGAAACTTTTGTAAGGAATGACGAGCCTCATTATCATATTATCATGATGCTATAGTACTAGATGATGACGTAATGAACCCCATCATTTTTTTAAAAACTTTTGAGGAAATAGAGCAATTGGAAAGAGATGAAAAAGAACAAAAAACTATAAAACTCAAAAACCAAGCACAGGAAAATCAAATTTTAGCTACAACCCTTGATACTAACAAAAAGACGGAATGCCTTAAGGACACAATTAACCAACAGAAATTTTATGACGAATACATCGTAGGCCCACCTGAAAGGTCAAATATACCTTAATACGAAAAATTTGGAGACATAAAAGCTGATTTTCATTTTCGAGATGAGTTTGATAAATTGATCTTATCAGAAAGAGGTGAAAATCTTATGAAGGCTACGGACAATAAAACTGATAAAAGTGGGATATACAGTGAAAATAATGAATTAGTCGACCAACCCCATGCCATTAAACAGAATAAAAATACTCCTAGTGTAGAACATTGCCCTAATGAGGAACAAAAAAAAACCAGTAAAGCAACTAAATATAAGATTAAGGCTCGAACACGTCAAATAGTAAGAATTAATTTAATTAATACTAATTTAACTGAAGGATACTTACCATGAATAGATGTAGGGTGTGATAACATATATTTAGGAGAAGGAATAGTAAAAAATGAGAACGGTCAATGTAATATTATGGCAATAAATACTAATAAGGATGATATTACGATTGAAATAGACCCAAGAGAAATCGTACCTTTCGAATACATTGCACCTGAATTTAATCCCGATACTAGCAGCGAACATGAAAGACCAATTGTTAAAAATAAACGAGATAGAATAAACGACCTAAAAGGACTCGTGCGCACCGGTCATTTAAACTTGGAAGAACGAGACCAAATATATCAATTGATTTCTGAATTCTCAGAAATCTTCTTGTAACCAGGAGACATTTGACCTTGTACTAACCTCGTTTCACACTAAATCCCGACAGAAAATAACATCCCTATCAACACTAAACAATATCGTCATCCACCAGTACATAGGAAAGTTTTAGAGGAACACGTAGCAAAAAAACTTAACGATGGAATAATTTAACCTTAGTCATCACCGTATAATTCACCTCTTTGGATTGTCCCTAAAAAACCTGATAGCCAGGAAAACCCAAGATGGAGGGTAGTAATTGATTTCCGAGAACTTAATAAAAAGACCATTGGTGATGCATATCCATTGCCTAATATCGCAGATATTATGGACCAGTTGGGAGGAGCCGTATATTTTTTAGTTTTTGATTAAGCAAGTGGATTCCGACAAATTCCCATGGATGAACATAATAAGTATAAAACAGCATTACGACACCCCATGGACATTACCAATATAGACGAATGCCCGAAGGTCTGAAAAACGCACCTGCCACGTTCCAACGACTAATGGATCTCATTTTGAGAGGCTTATTGAATGTTGAAATGCTAGTGTATTTAGATGATATTATTATTTACGCAAAAGATCTAGTAAATCACGAGCGTAAAGTTAGGTTACTTTTCGATCGGTTGAAATCAGCGAACATGGTACTTTAACCAGATAAAGTTGAATTTTTGCGAAAAGAAGTAATATTTCTTGGGCATATAGTGAGTCAACGAGGGATTGAACCAGACCCTTAAAAGATACAAGCAATCACTTTCGTTCGTATTTATTAGAAAATAAATTCGTTCTCGTAGCCGATCATGAGCCATTGAATTGGATTCATACAAGAAAAGACCCAGGTCAGCGTTTGATGCGCTGGATGTTTAAATTCACCGATTGTAAATACACTTTTAAATACAAACCAGGAAGACTCAATACCTACGCTGATGCATTATCTAAAGGCCCAGTAGGACCATTTCTTTTTGCAGAAAATAATATAAACAATGGATTACTATTACTAAGAGTTATGATGATGGGTCGAAAGAAAATAGAGAAAAAGAAGAAAACAGAATTACAAAGTCAGAGAAAAGAAATAGTAAGAGCACCCAAATTAACGACGATCAAACCTAAAGCATTGCTAACAACCTCGAAGGAAGTAATAGGAGTAACAAAACTAAGAAGCATGACGAAATCAGAACCAGATGTACCTAAGTTGATCAAGGGCCCTGGACGACCCCTTGGTTCAAAAACAAACAAAGAACGGCCGAAATTAGATCATAGTGTGATTGCTCAAAGAACCCGAACAAAAACATTTTGACAGCCACAGAAAACATCTACATCCTAACCGAATATATTAAGAAATGTCACTAAAAAAACATCAAAAGATTCTAGCTCATTAAAAGCAAATTTTTCAGAATCGGTAGCCTCAACATCACACGCTAGCGATACAAATTTAGAAACTACAGAAATAAAACACAATAGTTCCAAAAATAAGGAAATGACACAATTACCAGTTAGAGATATAATTAACCTTGGTGCATCGTCAAGAACAAGTATGTTCTCCGAAAATGACCCAAGCTATACTGAAGAATCGTCAAGAGAAGATACTCAAATACAAGTATATGACCCTAGACAAAGTGGATTACGGCAAGAACTGACTGAAACAGAAATAGACTCAAATACAGATACTGATTCAGACTCAGACATGACAAATACTGAAATTTCCGTTACACCAATTTCACTTAGCAAAAGTTCAAATGATGACGTTTTTGAAGACCAACCTAAAACTACGACAAATAATACTGATGAAGTTATTTATCAAGAAATAGAAGAGTTAACAAAAAGATTTAACCAAAGCCTTCAAGAATATTTGGACAAGTCTAACAACGATGACGAGCCCGAACAGGCCGATTTTTTATCAGTAACTAGATTTTCTGATAGAGATAATTCGAACCCCGAAATTCAAGACACATTAACCGAAATGGACACCTACGATCCTGATAATTTTGATGATTCTGTATTAGATGAAAGAATTGCGAGTATATCAAGACCTACAACAGGTCTTGAACCCTTATTCAATGAAAAAGAAATTTTAAGAAAATATAGGACAAGTGGAAAATTATCAATTACCCCACGTATTCAGAAAAATACACCCTTAAGTTCTAGCACGCCGACGCAAACGAGTACTTTTGCTACTGCAAAAAACAGACGATCTCAAGCGCCGGACTTGCATTAAATAACAGAAGAAGCCCCAGATAACTTAAATAAAAACAACAAACAAATAAACTGCAATGAAAATAAATCAATAAATCGAACTATTGCACCTGATTTCATGTTACTATCGGACTTATACTCTTTTCAACCCATCAATCGATACAAACAACAGCACGGAAAAGTGTATGTAAGTCTTAGTGATAGTAGCAGTAGTAATGATAATTATAAGAACGAAAATGGAGCTTAGCAAGTAAACAATGTCATTACCACCAGATATCGCCTTACATACAAAAGAGACAATATAGTTCATTTTATCAGCAAGGATTGTCAACCAGTCACAACTATCTCAAGGCTGTTGAGATCGATAGGTGCACTGGACTTTAGCTATTTGAAATCGAAGAAACCAAGAGTTGGCCAAATTTAAATAACACCTTATGGAGGACATAATATACTGTCAATCGATATTAATGAAACGTCAACTGATTTAGTATCTTCAGAAAGTCTTACAAAAGCTTTTAAATCGCTTAAAAAAATATTATTGAGACGAAATCTTAAAACCTTCCGAATTTCAAGAAGGGGAGATCTTACAGACAAATAAGAACCTGGATTGATAACAGAAACGTTATTAACAATTTTTGATAAAACACCCATACAAATTACTGTCTGTTACGGTAAGGTTGATTTTCCGAAAATTCAAGAACATAATGAAATAATACAAACATTACATGACAGCCCTGTTGGAGGACATAAAGGAATAAACCAAACTTACCGGAAAATAAGAGAACGGTTTTGTTGGCCCGGAATAAGAAATGATATTCTCAATTATGTGCGTAAATGCAGCAAGTGTCAAGAGAAAAAAATTGAGCGACTAAAAACAAGAGGACCCTTGGTACTTACAGATACACTTATTGAAGCTTTCGATAAGGCTCCCATCGATAACGTTGGTAAATTAAGAATAACACCAAATGGTAATTGCCATTTGCTGACCATACAGTGTAATTTGACTAAATATATCATATAAGTCCCTGTACCAGACCTAAGATCAAGCACTCTTGCCAATGCACTCGTACAAAATCTAATATTAGTTTATGGTGCGCCTAGAGCAATTATATCAGATAGACATGCTACATTTATGTCTAATTTATTGGAACAAATCATGAGAACCCTCAAAACCAATCATCTAACTACATCAGCATACCACCCTCAAACAAACGGATCACTTAAGCGAAGTCATGCTGCCTCAGCTGACTTTATACGAACTTACTCTGAAACATATGATGACTGGGACAACTTGGCAAAATTTGCAGCTTTCACGTATAACACGAGTGTACATGCAGCAACAAATTTTACGCCTTATGAACTAGTATTTGGGAGAGTAGCGAGGTTGCCCTTGAAGATACCTAAAGATGAAAGATTACGAACATACCCACTATATTTACAAGATCTTATTAGGCGACTTCAAGAAATGCAAATTGCGGCAGGAAATCAACAAATAAAGATAAAAGTACAAGCAAAAACAAGATATGATAAAAAATTAAAGCCTCTAAATTTTAAACCAGGAGATTACGTTTGGGTAAAGAAAGAAGTGCGTCCCCATAAATTTGATCGCTTTTATAATGAACCCCTAAGGGTTAGAACAGTTTTAGAGGGAAATAATGTGTTACTTGAAAAAATCAATGGTGAAACCATACGCAAACAAACAGATAAATTAAAGCTAGTTCCCCGATAATAATATCTTGTAAGAAACATATTCTACATGTCTTCCAGAGAAAAAAACACAACGATGCAGATTATATTGGCCATCTTAATGACAATAGCGTTCGAAGGCCGGGCAGATTTAAACTATGCTAATCATGGCAACTATAGCATAGAACCACTTGAAACAAACTCTGGGATATACTACGAACGAATGGGTATAACAAAAATTGAGAGAGCCAATTAGAAGATTGTGATATGGCTGGATGTTAATAAATTCATATTGGAACAAACACCTACTTAAGGATTAAACGAAACTTTTCGATATTGTATTGTACAGTTTGGTTATTCTAATTGCACTCGCTATATGGAAATGGACCTCTTGAATTTAAAAATAAAGCGATTGACAAACCTCAAAGCAACACTATTAAACATAATAAATACTGTGGGAATCCATGCAGGAGATAACATTATTCCACCCTCCAGCATACGAGCAAAAAGACTGATACCTTTTGGAATTATTGGGAGTATTGCTAAAGGACTTTACGGCTTAGTCACAAAAGATGATATTAACGTTATAAACACTAACATCAACAATTTAGATACCAATCAAAAAGAATATATTAAATTGTACGAACAAAATAGCCATATTTTTGCAGCCGCATTCAAAGAACTATACAATACCACGAAACGCCATGAGCATATTTTAAAACAAGTTGCTGATATATTGACTTTAGGACAGGATTTTACTCTTGACAGATATCTGATTTATTTGTCAGCATACCTTAGAAGAACTGAGGCTACCCTAGATCACATTATTCGTTCCCATGAAGATTTGATTGACATCTTGCATGATTTACAAAGAGGTCAAGCACATCCAAAGCTATTTTCTCCAAATATATTTAGAACAGTAGCCTGGGATGTAAAGAACCTTGCGGGAAATCTAGAATTTGTAGCACCAATAGAAAACCTTTATGCTGGCGAAATAAGTATCCTAAGCAAATTAGATGTTGTATATCAAGAAAATAGAACCATGGTAATATTACATTTGCCACTCGTAGATCGAACCCCTTACAATCTTTATAGACTACATCTAGTCATGATACCCCAATCTGGACAAAATGGATCTGCCTACATAAAACCGTCGTACCCTTACCTAGCAGTAGCAGCAGACCATAATTCGTATTTATGACTAAACAAAGTTACATTTAACCAATGCGATAAGACGGTATATGGTTATATATGCTCGGCTATGGAACCGCTGAAGGAACCCTATTCTATGAACGAATGTGAAATTCTTATGTTATTACGACCTGGACCAGAAGTATTTAAATAGTGTGAAGTTATGTTTACGCTGAAAACCGAAAGCCAATGGAATTATTTACCAGCTGATAGTTCATGGTTATTCCCAACACCCAATAAAGAACAATTGAACATTATCTGTCCTAATAAAATGGATCAACAAGAAAGAGTAAAAGGTATAGGTCTTCTACGAATGAATGATGGATGTATGGGAAAAACTCATAGATTAACCTTAACCAGTGAACATAAGATTATCACTCAAGTACAATATATCTATCAGGTAGAAGTGAACTTAAACTTAACAGTACTACATGAACCCTTAAAAGACACTGATGACTTCCATGACGCTATAAAATCGATTCGAGAATTAAACTTTAATGAACAAGCATGGACAGATGAAGAATTAAATGTACAAAATATAATAAATCAAATGAAAAAAATACGGACCCGAAAGTTGGAGGAAAAACAAACTTCTCTTTTTTCTTCAACACGAAATGTCATTGAAGCTATTATTATTATGATTATAATAGCAATACTCATTAGCAAAGCAAGGGGCTGTTTCAAAAAGATTATGAAACGTAGTGTCTCGGAAAAATTTATAAAACGTACCATCAACCCACTGAACGCAGAACCCCGAGTAACCATAAAACAAGAACCAAATGAGCACGAACCAACTGAACTGTATGTTGAAATTGAAGAAAAACAAAAAATACCTAAATCATCTAAAGCTAGACCTATAATAAAGACATGGAGTTTGATACTCCCACGCCATACACCCCAAAAACTGGAAATGGACTCATAAATCAATAGTAATTTAATACTTTTTTCTTTCCAGGTAGAACAATGAACCCCGAATATGAAACAACAATAAAGACTAGAGTTAACATAAACCAACCTTTACATGAAGTTATTGAACAATTAGAAAATAAAGGAAATATTAAGGAAATGCACATACTTACGGATTTACATAGTTATGAACATCGAACTATAACCGCCAAATACAATAGTGATTCATTTACTAAAGTAACTGGTGAAACACTAAATACAGGAGAAGAAGTTCAACCACTTTCTCTTTTTAAGATGAAATCCACTATTTGTCAAGCAAAAAAGATCTCTTCACCAACACCATCAAGAAACGACAATGATACACCAAACATTGATCCAAAAAGACTTATGTGTCTTCTGCCATGGGATATAGAAGAAAAGAAAAGGGAAAGAGATTTCTTTAATTATTTCTCTTAATTTGGCACCCTAGAATATTGTTATGCCATAAGAGATCGGCGGGAAAGATTATCCCAAGGATATGTAAAATACATGGATCCTAAAAGCGCTATTTTAGCATTGCAGAACGATGAACCCAAATATCGCACGAAATACGCTGAACCAATTAAAAGGAGTACAAAATATAAAATGAACCGAAAATTGACTCACCAATTATGTCAACAACAAGTTAAGTTAATGACCTACCACAGACATGTGATTACATGCAAAAGAAAACGCTGTACACAAACTACAGAAACGAAGTCAATCCTTACCAAAACCGTTGATCTACGAGAAAAGATCACAAGTAGCAGAAAATGAACCCGATACTTGAACCCCACCATTCAACTAGCCACCTTCTACGTCGAACACACATCACTTAGTTCTAAGATTTTAACTTTAAGCTTTGTAAAATCAATTTTTTTTCTTTCACGCATTCCTTCTTCTTAACTTCACTTTATTTTTTAATTTTATCTGTAGGATTTATATGACGTACGTTTATTATTAGTAAAACTAAAAAAAAATATATATATATATATATATATATGTATATACATAAATAAATAAATATAATGATTATAAAAATAATTATAATCAGGCTTTAAATTTAAAAGCGCATGTTGTATTCTATTTTAGCTGCATGTTACTTTATTGTCAAAATTTTTTTTCTCTCCTCTTTTGTAATATTAAGCCTTAGCATGTATTAAAACTACTTATTCAATTGTATTACAAATACTCAAATATTTTGGCATAGCATGATAAGTAATAATTGTATCTATCCATGTATTCCCTATCAATTATCCAATAGTTTCAAGAACCTAATTTTATTCTCATATCTGCATTCCATACATCACTTACGAACAATAACAACACGAAGTACACTACAAGAACACTCATACATGTACAGTATCAAGTGATGATCCTCACAACATACATCATATTTACGCTTGCAGAATTACACACACAATGGACAAACAAAGCGCTAAAAAAAAAAAAAAAATAAATAAAAAAAAAAAAACAACAAACTGGGGGGGATAAATGGGTCATGGGACTCACGGTAAAAACGAAGTTCTTTGAACATGACGAGTATAAAAACACAATTTCTCAGGTAACAAGGGGGTTGCCAGACCCATAGAAAGAACGAAGCTCTATAAACGTTAGTACTGCATTCATGTAGTTCACTAAACAAAAACTTGAAAAACGAATAAAAAAAAAATTAAAAAAATAGTTGAGTACTCACGATGATTGAACTTCGTGAGTACTGTATTTATGCACGACGTTCTCACGAAGTTCAACCATCGTGAGTACTGAACTATTTTTTTTATTTTTTTTTTAATTTGTTTTTCAAGTTTTTGTTTAGTGAACTACATGAATGCAGTACTAACGTTTATAGAGCTTCGTTCTTTCTATGGGTCTGGCGACCCCCTTGTTACCTGAGAAATTGTGTTTTTATACTCGTCATGTTCAAAGAACTTCGTTCTTACCGTGGGTCCCATGACTTATTTATCCCCCCCAGTTTGTTGTTTTTTTTTTATTTTTTATTTTTTTTTTTTTCTTTATTTCTTGTTTTTTTTTTCATACTTCATTTTATTACATTTTTTTTTATTTTTTTGTATTTCCTTTATTTAATTTCCTACTTATTTTCATATTTAATTTTTTTTTTTCATTCCCTTTTTTTTCATATATTATTCCTTTTTTTTTTATATTTTATTTCATTACTTTTTTTTTCATTTTTTTGTATTTCCTTTATTTCTTTTTTTTTTATTTTTCTATTTATATTTATTCTTTTGTATTTCCTTTATTTCATTTCTTTTTTCATATTTCATTATATTATTTTTTAATACAACATTTTATTTGTTCAAATTTTATTTAATTTCATTGTTATTTTTTTTCACATTTCATTTTTTTATATTTCGTTTTTTTTTTGCTATCTTTAATTTCATTACTTTTTTTTATTTACAACAGTAATTATTAGCATTATTGTAATGCCAAGAAAACTTCAGGTCTAATGAAAATCGGTCGGTATTTTATGCATCGAATGCATAAAATACAAATTTTTAATGCGTTTTAACGCACCTTATTATATTTAATCTACAGACCCACATTTATGCTAATTAAATTATCATAAATTAAATGTAGTATTTTTTTTTTTAACACAAATACACAATTTATTATGAATTAAATGTAGTATCAGTGAATGCATATAAAAATGGAATATTATAGTTACGAACTGCACGATAAGTACAAGAAACCGAGGTTCTACAGTCGGCAGCGCTTGTAGCAGAGTGGGTAAGGTACTGGACTTATGTGCAGGAGGTCGAGGGTTCAAATCCTCTTTAGTGGAAAATGTTTTTTTTTTTTTTTTTTTTTTTTTTTTTTTTTTTTTTTTTTTTATAATTGTAAAAGAAAAAATTCAAAGTAAAATAGAAATTGTTGTGGGAAAATAAAATTAAAATTTGTTAAAAAATTGATTGCTTGGGAGTGTAAGGGGGAATGGTGGGTAAAGGTGTGCAGGAGAGGAACACGGCACGGTTGGCAGATATACATACATAGTGTGGAGAGGGGAAGTGTGTAGAGAACAGTAGGTAAGGGGAACGGGGTAAGGGGGGAAACTTGAAAGGCAATGACTTTGGGTGAAACCACTTTCGTTTACAAAAAAAAAAATCTGTCGGTTTTAAAATTCCAGCCCCCCGAGTAACGCGACATAAAGAACTTCGTTCTAATAATATCAAAGAAGCAATGGCTGATGGATCCCAGCTTAGCATACTGCTGCAGGGGGATTATAGTAGGCTAATGCTAAAAAAAATTCTTGAAAACTTCGGGATAGTGAGGTTGATCGAACGGGAACCCTGTGCTATGGGGTACTCAAGTTACGAAGTGGCATTCCTTTCACCACGAGAGGCAGCGTTAGCGGCTGATAACCTAAATTCAGCGCCAACGCTACAGGAGCTATTCGACTCATTGTCGAATGTATCGGACAAGAGGAATTGGGCAAAGTCAACGGCACCTGTCCCCTTGCCAAATAAAAGACAAGTCAAGGTCCACAATACATCGGAAATGGACGTTGGTTAAACATAATGACCGAAGAACCAATTGACAAGTGCCAATTAGAAACATCGCTTCACAAATTTGGTCCGATGTTATTATTAGAAGAAGAGCCATGTTCGGCCCCATACACCAGCTACGAGGTCGAATATTACCAACTATGTGATGCAGCAGTTGCTGCAGTAACCTTAAATGATACAACAACCATAGAAATAGAAGACAAATCATCTTCACGAAACATCGAAGCACCAGCTAAGAATGTAGAATTAACGACGGAAGTCAAAACCTTAAAAAAAATTAATGAAGAAGAGCTTAGTCCAATATTACGATTTGTAAGAGTAAATCGTACCGGGACTAAAATAAGCGTCATTTTAAAAAAACCTATTAACACAAACTATATTATTGAATTTTTCGAAAACAAATATCCAATAGAAGATATTCATTCTTCAACCAAAAAACAAACACAGGAAGATATTGTTCCCGTTCATATAACGTATGGATCCGCTGAGTGGGCAGAAAACATGCGCCAGATAGAAGTGTATTGCATAACTCTGCAGCCAAAAAATGTAATCACAAAAAACCCAAAAACAGAAAACATGATCAAAATAATTAACGATCCAAAAGACAATGACTCACTTCCGCGAAAAGTAGTATCTAAGGTACCGGCCATTATGAATCCGGATGAATACACCTGGTTGTTAATGATCTTTGGCCCTTTGAGCCATTTAAACTACTACCCATTAGATGTCAAACGCGACGATAAAAGACAGTTATACCTAAGCTTTGCTACATACTGTAACGAAAAATCGACGGAAAGGGCCCTCAAAGGACTCAAAATGTATGGGGCAAATTACTCCCAAAAAGACTCGCCAAAAAACCGTGAAATAATAACACATTTATCGTGTGGAAATTTAATATCCAAATGCCACCTTGAAGTGCACAGTCTTCTGTGCAAAACACAAATGAAATAAAAACAGATCTGCCCATCATGCCAGGAAAACATTAACTTGGTAAAATACGACTGGCACTATAAACTATGCCTTGAGATGGGAGTGTCAGCAAATCTTAATGCACTTAATAGACTAGTAATAACCAACACAAAATCAAAGGCCAAGGAGAAGAAGGAGACGTAATATTCACGAGTCCATTCCTTCCCTTACTCTCAGTCCCGAATAAACAAATGTAATAATTCTGTAAATTAAAACTTTATTACATTACTATAAGGATTATTGTAAAATGCTTATGTTATGTAACTCATAAATATAATACAATATATTCAACAAGTACAGTGATAGTTTTAAGAAAGGGGAGGCTGTTAGGTGACGACTTTCGTAAATTATTAAATTTTTATTTTTATTCTATTTTATCCTGTTATATTTTATTCCCAACGATGAAATTTTAAGACTCTTTACAGAGTCATACTCAACGAGAGTCGTCGCCTGACAAAGCTGACTGTGAACTTCGTGACTCTTAAAAGTGTCAAGTGACAACCGAAGCGAGCCATGAAGCCTTAACACATGAAGTCAGCCAGTATCGGCCCCATAGCAAGTAAGACAAAGAAGTTTAACTGAAACTTCGTGCAAGGTGCATTTCTTGGGGCGGCGTTTTAGTAAGTAGCCCGCTGCCGCTCATCAAGTGCAGACGTAATAATTAATTTTATAAGATTAACCAGACGTTCCGTCTATTTTTTTCTTTTCTGTTTTATTTTACATGTATACAAGTAATACAAAATAAAGTGATATAAAACTAATTAGAAAAGGAATTTAATTATTATAGAATAATAATCAACAAATAAATAAATATAAAAATAAATAATTATAAATCGACGAAAAGAGGAAATGCAGGCCATCGGAATCAATAATTAGCGGATAGAAAGGAAAGTTAATCTGGATATCACATTCAACACTCTACTTCTTCCTTCCTTTTAATTTTACTTAAGCAAACAAATAGTTAGACTATCTGCTGTCCCGCAGCATGTAAAGGAGCGTGAGACTGTAGTCCACAGTTTTTAGTTTTTGATTTGAAGCTGAAAACGAACTTAAATGACATTGAATGTTATTTAACACCTTGTTTACTTATAAATTGATTATAATACCACAAGTGCCAGTCATAAAACCAACCAGGGTGCTCACTGGTCGCTTTGTCAACTAATATCATAAATAAAATAAAGCGAGCGTGAATCACCCCACAACCCGGAGCGCTTACTGGTCGCTTTGTTTACTTACGAAATACTCAAAATACCACAAGCGCAAATCACCGTACGACACGGGGTGCATACTGGTCCCTTTGTTAAATAATATAATAAATAAAATAACGCAAAAGCTAATCCACAGTCATCACGGGGTGCCTACTAGTCAGTTTGTTAATTCATATAATAAATAAAATAAAGCGAGCGCGAATCACCGCACAACCAAGGGCGCTAGTCACTTTGTTAATTAATTTTATAAATTAAATAACGCAAGTGCCAATCACTACAAGAACCGGGGTATTTACTAGTCACTTTGTTAATTATTATGATAAATTATACAACGTAAGCGCCGATCCACGCACAACCTAGGGTGCTTACTAGTCGCTTTGTTAATTGATATGATGGATAAAATAGTGCCATTGCCAATCACCAGACATACTACGGCAATCACTGGTTCCTCTTTTATATAATATAATAAACATAATAACGCCAGCGCCAATCACCACTTAAACTGAGGGGCTTACTGGACGCTTTGTTTACTGATAAAATAACCTAATACGCTAACTGGTCCCTTTGTTAATTGATAAAAGAAATAAAATAACGCAAGTGCCAATTCTCACACAACCCAAGGCACCTACTTGTCGTTTTGTTAAACAATATAATAAATAAACTAACGCTAGCGCCACTCCTTCCGCTATCTGAGGTGCTTACTAGTCGATTTGTTAATTAATATAATAAATAAAATACCACAAGATCCTATCACCACACGACCCAGGGCACTTACTCGTCACTTTGTAAATAAGTATCATAGAAAAAATAACGCAAGCGTCAATTACCACATAACCTAAGACGCTGAACGGGCCCTTTGTGAATTAATATCAAAAATTAGATAACGCAAGCACCAATCCCCATACAACTCAAGGCGCTTACTGGTCGCTTTGTTAATTGATATAATAACTAAATAACTTAAGAGCCAATCCCCACACATCTCGAAGCAGCGGTTGGTCGTTTTATTCAACAATATTATAAATTAAATAACGCCAGCGCCAATTTCCACACTATTAGGAATGCTGATTAGTAAATTTGTTGATTAATATAATAAATGAAATAGCACAAGCACAAATTACAGCACGACCTCAGGCACTTCCTGCTTACCTTGTTTATCATAAAAGTAGTTATAATACCACAAGTGCCAATCACCACACGAAAGAGGGCGCTTACTGGTCGCTTTGTCAACTAATATCATGAATAAAATAGAGCAACCGTGAATCACTACACAACCCGGGGCACTTACTGATCACTTCGTTTACTCCTAAAATCCATAAAATACCACAATCTCAAATTTCCACACAACCTAGGGTTAAAACTAATCTCTTTGTTAATTATTATGATGAAGAAAATAACGCATGTGACAATTTCCAATAAACCCATGCCACTTACTAGTCGCATTGTTAATTATAATGACACATGAAATGACGCAAGAGCCAACCCCAACACAACGTAGGGTGCTTACTAGCCGCTTTTTTAATTGATATCATAAATGAAACGTAGCAAACACGAATAACCACACTAACCGGAGTGCTTACTCGTCGCTTTGTTAACTCATAAAATACTAAAAATACCACAAGTGCCAATCACCACACGAAACAGGGCGCTTACTGGTCGCTTTGTTAATTAATATAATAAACAGAATAACGCAAGCACTAATACCCAGTTAACACGGGGTGCCCACTATTCGGTTTGTTAATCAATATAATAAATAAAATAAAGCAAACGCAAATTCTCACAAAACCTGAAGCGCTTACTGGTCACTGTGTTAATTGATTTGATAAATAAAATAACAAAAAAGCGAATTACCGCACAACCTGGGGCTTCAGTCACTTTCTTAATTAATATTATAAATTAAATAACTAAAGCGCTTATTACTACACAAACTGGGGTATTTACTAGTTGCTTTGTTAATGATTATGATTGATAGAATAACGTAAGCGCTGATCCACGCACAACCTAAGGCGCTTTCTAGTCACTTTGTTTATTAATATGATGAATAAAATAGTGCCATTGCCAATCACCAGACAAACTAGGGCACTTGCTGGTTTTTTTTTTAAATAAAATAATAAACATAATATTGCTAGCGCCAATCCTTTTTTAAACTGGGGGCTAACTCGACGCTTTGCATACTAATGAAATAATTAAAATACCACAAGTGCTAAGCCCCACACAACTTGGGGCACTTACTGGTCGCTTTGTAAATAAGTCTTATCAATGAAATAACTTAAGCGTCAATAACCACACAACTTAATACGCTATCCGGTACCTTTGTTAATTAATATAAAAAATGAAATAACGCAAGTGCCAATTCCCACACAACCCAGGGCACTCACTTGTCGTTTTGTTAAACAATATAATAAATAAACTAACGCTAGCACCAATCCCTACGCTATTTAAGGTTCTTACTAGTCGATTTGTTAATTAATATAATAAATAAAATACCACAAGATCCTATCACCACACGACCCAGGGCACTTACTCGTCACTTTGCAAATAAGTATCATAGATAAAATAACGCAAGCGTCAGTTAACACATAACCTTAGACGCTAAACGGTCCCTTTGTTAATCAATATAAGAAATTAAATAACGCAAGCACTAATTCCAACACGATTCAAGGCTTTTACTGGTCGCTTTGTTCATTGATATCATAACTAAAATAACTTAAGCGTCAATCCCCACACATCCCGGGGCACTGATTGGTCAATTTATTCAACAATGTAATAAATAAACTAACGCAAGTACCAATCATCACGCTATTTAAGGTGCTTACGAGTCGATTTGTTATTTTATATAATAAATAAAATACCACAAGCACCAATTACCACACGACCTCGGGCGCTTCCCGATTACCCTGTTTTCTAATAAAGTATTTACAATACCACAAGCACTAATCTCCACACGACCAAGGGCGCTTAGTGGTTACCTTGTTTACTAATATCATAAATAAAATAAAGCAAGCGCGAATCACCACACAACCCGGGGCGCTAACTAGTCGCTTTGGTTAAACGTAAAATACTCAAAATAACACAAGCTCAACCTCACCGCACTACCCGGGGTGCATACTGGTCACTTTGTTAATTAACGTAATAAAAAAAATAATGCAAGCGCTAATTCCCAGTGGACACGGGGTTCCTACCAGTCGGTTTGTTGAATTATATATTAAATAAAATAAAGCAAACTCAAATATCAACGAAACCCGAAGGGCTTACTAATCTCTTTGTTAATTATTATCATAAATTAAATAAAGCGAGCGCGACTCACCACACGACCCAGAGCACTTACTGGTTGCTTTGTTTATTCATAAAATACTTAAAATACCGCAAGTGCCAATCACCACACGAAACAGGGCGCTTACTGGTCGCTTTGTTCATTGATATCATAACTAAAATAAGTTAAGCGCCAATCCCCACACATCCCAGGGCACTGATTGGTCGATTTATTCAACAATATAATAAATAAACTAACGCAAGTGCCAATTACCACGCTATTTCAGGTGCTTACTAGTCGATTTGTTATTTAATATAATAAATAAAATACCACAAGCACCAATTACCACACGACCTCGGGCGCTTCCTAATTACCTTGTTTTCTAATAAAGTATTTATAATACCACAAGCACTAATCTTCACACGATCCAGGGAGCTTAGTGGTTACCTTGTTTACTAATATTATGAATAAAATAAAGCAAGCGCGAATCACCACACAACCCGGGGCGCTAACTGGTCGCTATGTCAATTAATATCATAAATAAAATAAAGCGAGTGGCCACACATACCTGGGCACTTACTGGTCGCTTTGTTTAATCATAAAATACTTAAAATAACACAAGCTTAAACTCACCGTACTACCTGGGGTGCATACTGGTCACTTCGTTAATTACTTCAATAAAAAAAAAAAACGCAAGCGCTAATCCCTAGTAGACACGGGGTGCCTACCAGTCGGTTTTTTGAACTATATATTAAATAACATAAAGCAAACTCAAATCCCAACGAAACCCGAAGCGCTTACTAATCTCTTTGTTAATTGATATCATAAATTAAATAAAGCGAGCGCGACTCGCCACAAGACCCAGAGCACTTACTGGTTGCTTTGTTTACTCATAAAATACTTAAAATACCACAAGTGCCAATCACCACACGAAAGAGGGCGCTTACTAGTCGCTTTGTCAACTAATATCATAAATAAAATAAAGCAAGCGCGGATCACCACACGATCTGGGGCGCTTACTAATTGCTGTGTTTACTTATAAAATCCTAAAAATACCACAAGCTCAAATCACCACACAACCTAGGGTAAAACTAATCTCTTTGTTAATTATTATGAGGAATACACTAACGCTAGTGACAATTTCGAATAAACCCATGCCACTTACTAGTCGCATTGTTAATTTTAATAATACATGAAATGACGCAAGAGCCAACTCCAACACAACCTGGGGTGCTAACTGGCCGCTTTTTTAATTACTATCATAATTAAAATATAGCAAGCTCGAATGACCACACTAACCGGGGCGCCTACTGGTCGCTTTGTTTATTCATATAAAAAACTGAATAACGCAAGCACTAATTTCGAGACAACACGGGGTGCCTTCTAGTCGGTTCGTAAATCAAAATAATAAATAAAAAGAAGCAAACGCTAATTTCCACGAAACCTGAAGCGCTTACTGGTCACTGTGTTAATTGATTTGATAAATAAAATAACAAAAGCGGGAATCACTGCCCAACCTGGGGCTTTAGTCACTGCGTTAATAAATCTTATAAATTAAATAACTGAAGCGCTTATCACTACACAAACTGGGGTATTTACTAGTCGCTTTGTTAATTAAAATGATAAATAAAATACCACAAGCACCAATCACCACACGAACCAGGGCACTTACTGGTTGCTTTGTAAATAAGATTTATAGATAAAATAACGCAAGCGTCAATTACCACATAACATAAGACGCTAAACGGTCCCTTTGATACTTAATATAATAAATAAAATAGCACAAGCACTAATTACTACACGACCTAGGGCACTTCCTGGTTTCCTTGTTTACTAATAAACTATTTATAATACCACAAGCACCAATCCCCACATGACCTGGGGCGCGCACTGGTCGCTTTGTCAACTAATATCATAAATAAAATAGAGCCAGCGCAAATCAACACACGACACGGGGCGTTTACTGGTCGCTTTCTTAACTTATGAAATCCTGAAAATACCAAAAGTTTAAATCACCACACAACCTAGGGTAATAATAAATCTCTTTGTTAATTACTACGATTGATAAACTAACGCAAGCGACAATTTCCAATAAACCCATGCCACTTACTAGTCGCTTTGTTAATTATGGTGATACCTGAAATGACCCA
Source organism: Copidosoma floridanum (assembly GCF_036245765.1). Taxonomy (NCBI): domain Eukaryota; kingdom Metazoa; phylum Arthropoda; class Insecta; order Hymenoptera; family Encyrtidae; genus Copidosoma; species Copidosoma floridanum. Next base: position 12,481,981 of record NW_028321903.1, on the reverse strand, counting down.
AGAGCCAAACCCAACACAACCTAGGGCGCTTACTGGCCGCTTTGTCAATAAATATTATAAATGAAATAAAGCAAGCGCGAATAACCACACTAAGCGGGGCGCTTACTGGTCGCTTTGTTTACTCATAAAATACTAAAAATACCCCAAGCGCAAATAACCGCACGACCCGGGGTGCATACTGGTCACTTTGTTAATTACCATAATAAATAAAATAACGCAAGGTCTAATCCCCAGTTGACACGGAATGCCTACTAGTCGGTTTGTTAATTAATATTATAAATAAAATAAAGCGAACGCATATCCCTACTAAACACGAAGCGCTTACTGGTCTCTTTGTTAAATAATATCATAAATAAAATGAAGCGAGTGTGACTCACCACACGACCCGGAGCGCTTACTGATCGCATTGATTATTTATAAAATACTCAAAATGCCACAAGCGCAAATAACCGCACTACTCGGGGTGCATACTGGTCACTTTGTTAATTAATATAATAAACAGAATAACTCAAGCACTCATACCCAGTTAACACGAAGTGATAACTAGTCGTTTTGTTAATCAATCTGATGAATAAAATAAAGCAAACGCAAATCCCCACGAAACCTAAAGTGCTTACTGGTCACTGTGTTAATTGATTTGATAAATAAAATAACACAAGTGCAAATCACCAAACAACCTGAGGCTTTAGTCACTGTGTTAATTAATATTATAAATTAAATAACTAAAGCGCTTATCGCTACACAAACTGGGGTATTTACTAAGCGCTTTGTTAATTGATATGATCAATAAAATAACCTAAGCGCCGATCCATGCACAACCTAGGGCGCTTACTAGTCGCTTTGTTAATTGATATGATCAATAAAATAGTGCCATTGCAAATTACCAGACAAACTAGGGCACTTTCTGGTTTCTCTTTTAAATAAAATAATAAACATAATAACGCTAGCGCGAATCCTCACTTAAACCGAGGGGCTTACTCAACGCTTCGCTTACTAATAAAATAATTAAAATACTACAAGTTTCAAGCCCTACAGAACTCAGGGCACTTACTGGTCACTTTGTAAATAATTACAATTAATAAAATAACTTAAACGTTAACTACCACACAACCTTATACGCTAACCGGTCCCTTTGTTAATTAATAAAAGAAGTAAAATATCGCAAGTGCCAATTCCCACACAACCCAGGGCACTTACTTGTCGTTTTGTTAAACAATATAATAAATAAACTAACGGTAGCGCCAATGCCTACGCTATTTAAGGTGCTTACTAGTCGATTTGTTAATTAATATAATAAATAAAATACCACAAGCTCCAATCACCACACGACCGGGGTACTTACTAGTCACTTTGTAAATAAGTATCATAGATAAAATAACGCTAGCGTCAATTACCACATAACCTAAGACGCTCACCAGTCTCTTTGTTCATTAATATAAAAATAAGATAACGCAAGCACCAATCTTCACACAAGTCAAGGCGCTTACTGGTCGCTTTGTTAATTGATATAATAACTGAAATAACTTAAGCGCCAATTTTCACACATCTCGGGGCAGCGATTGGTCGTTTTATTCAACAATATAATAAATAAAACAACGCAAGCGCCAATTCCAACGCTATTCAAGGTGCTTACTAGTCGATTTGTTAATTATTATAACAAATAAAACAGCACAAGCACAAATTACAACACGACCCAGGGCTTTTTCTGCTTACCTTGTTTATCATTACAGTAATTATAATACCACAAGTGCTAATCACCACACGAAAGAGGGCGCTTACTAGTCGCTTTGTCAACTAATATCATGAATAAAAAAAAGCGAGCGCGAATCACTACACAACCCGGGGCACTCACTGATCGCTTCGTTTATTTTAAAATCCATAAAATACCATAAGCTTAAATAACCACACAACCTAGGGTTATAACTAATCTCTTTGTTAATTATCATGATAAATAAACTAACGCATGTCACAATCTCCAATAAACCCATGCCACTTACTAGTCGCATTGTTAATTATAATGATACATGAAATGACGCAAGAGCCAACCCCAACACAACCTAGAGCGCTTACTAGCCGATTTTTTAATTGATATCATAAATAAAATGTTGTAAGTGCGAAAAATCACACTAACCGGAGTGCTTACTCGTTGCTTTGTTTACTCATAAATACTAAAAATACCACAAGCGCAAATCTCCGCACGATCCGGGGTGCATACTGGTCACTTTCTAATTAATATAATTAACAGAATAACGCAAGCACTAATACCCAGTCAACACGGGGTGCCTACTAGTCGGTTTGTTAATCAATATGATAAATTAAAGAAAGCAAAAGCAAATTCTCACGAAACCTAAAGTGCTTACTGGTCAGTGTGTTAATTGATTTGATAAATAAAATAACAAAAGCACGAATCACCAAACAACCTGGGGCTTTAGTCACTGTGTTAATTAATATTATAAATTAAATAACTGAAGCGCTTATCACAACACAAACTACGGTATTTACTAAACGCTTTGTTAATTAATATGATGAATAAAATAACGTAAGCGCCGATCCACGCACAACCTAGGGCGCTTACTAGTCGCTTTGTTAAATAATATGATAAATAAAATAGTGCCATTGCAAATCACCAGATAATCTAGGACACTTTCTGGTTTTTTTTTAAATAAAATAATGAACATAATAACGCCAGCGCCAATCCTCACTTAAACCGGGGGCTTACTCGACGCTTTGCATAATAATAAAATAATCAAAATACCACAAGTGCTAAGCCCCACACAACTCGGGGCACTTACTGGTCACTTTGTAAATAATTATTATTAATGAAATAACTGAAGCGTCAATAACCACACAACCTTATACGCTAACCGGTACCAATGTTAATAAATATAAAAAATGAAATAACGCAAGCGCCAATTCCCACACAACCCAGGGCACTTACTTGTCGTTTTGTTAAACAATATAATAAATAAACTAACGCTAGCATCAATCCCTACGCTATTTAAGGTGCTTACTAGTCGATTTGTTAATTAATATAATAAATAAAATACCACAAGCACCAATCACCACATGACCCAGGGCACTTACTTGTCACTTTGTAAATAAGTATCATAGATAAAATAACGCAAGCGTCAATTACCACATAACCTAAGACGCTAAACGGTCCCTTTGTTAATTAATATAAGAAATTAAATAACGCAAGCACCGATTCCCACACAACTCAAGGCGCTTACTGGTCGCTTTGTTCATTGATATAATAACTAAAATAACTTAAGCGCCAATCCCCACACATCCCGGGGCACTAATTGGTCAATTTATTCATTAATATAATAAATAAACTAACGCAAGTGCCAATCCCCACGCTGTTTAAGGTGCCTACTAGTCGATTTGTTATTTAATATAATAAATAAAATACCACAAGCACCAATTACCACACGACCTCTGGCGCTTCCTGATTACCTTGTTTTCTAATAAAGTATTTATAATACCACAAGCACTAATCTTCACACGACCCAGGGCGCTTAGTGGTTACCTTGTTTACTAATATCATGAATAAAATAAAGCAAGCGCGAATCACTACAGGACCCGGGGCGCTCACTTGTCGCTTTGTCGATCAATATCATTAATAAAATAAAGCGAGTGACCACACAAACCTGGGCACTTACTGGTTGCTTTGTTTAATTATAAAATATTCAAAATAACACAAGTTCAAACTCACCACACTACCCGGGGTGCATACTGGTCACTTTGTTGATTAACATAATAAAACAAATAACGCAAGCGCTAATCCCCAGTCGACACATGGTGCCTACCAGTCGGTTTGTTAAATTATATATTAAATAAAATAAAGCAAATTTAAATCCCAACGAAACCTGAAGCGCTTACTGGTCGCTTTGTAAATCAATATAATAAATAAAATAGCTTCAGTGCCAATCATCACACGAACCGAAACGCTTACTATCCGCCTTGTTTACTAATTGAATAATTAACATACCACAAGCGCAAATCACCACTTTACCAGGGGTGCTTACTAGTCACTTTGTTAATTCCTATGATAAATGAAATATCGCAAGCGCTAACTATACACAACCCACGGCACTTAGTAGTCACTTTATTAGAAAATATTACAAATGAAATGACGCAAGTGCCGATCTCTACACAACCCAGGGCTCTTACTGGCTGCTTTGTTTACTAATAAAATAATCAAAATACTACAACCGCCAATCACCACATGACCCGGGTAGCTAACTGGTCAACTTGTTAACTGATAACGTAATTCAAATACCACAAGCGCCAATCCCCACACGACGCAGGGCGCTTACTGGTCTTTTTGTTTACTAATAAAATGATTAAAATACGGCAAGCGCCAATCCTTAAATAACCCAGGGTGCTCACTACCTGCTTTGTTGACTAATGTTATAATTGATATACCCCAAGCGCCAATCCTTACAAAACCCATTGCGTTACTAGTCGCTTTGTTATTAAATATAATAAATAAAATGTCGCAAGTCCCAATCCTCACGTGACCCAGAGTTATTACTGGCTGCGTTGTTGACTAATCTAATAATTAAACTATCACAAGCGCTAATCACCACGCAAATCGGGGCACTTACTTGTCACTTTGTGAATGAATATAATAAATAAAATAGCGCCAGCGACATTTACCACACGAACCGGAACGCTTACTGGCCGCTTTGTTTACTAATAGAATAGTTAACATACCACAAGCGCAAATCACTACTCAATCTGGGAAGCTTACTGGTTACTTTGTTTATTAATATGATAGATAAAATAATGCAAGTACCAATCTCCAAACAACCCGATTTTCTTACCGGTTCCTCTGTTTTTTCATGGCATAAATAAAATAACGCAAGCGCAAATTACCACACAACCTGGGGTGCTAACTAGTCGCTTTGTTTTCCACTAAAATAATTAAAATACAACAAGCGCAAATCACCACACAACTCGGGGCACTTACTGGTCTTTTGATAATTGATATTATGAATAAAATAACGCAAGCGCTAATCACCACACAACTCGGGGCACTTACTGGTCTTTTGATAATTGATATTATGAATAAAATAACGCAAGCGCTAATCACCACACAAACTGGGGCGCTAACTAGCCTTTTCGTTTACTAATAAAATAATTGAAATACTACGAGCGGAAATTACCACACGACATGGGGCACTTACTTATTACCTTGTTTACTAATTCAATTATTTAAATACCACAAGCTTTAATCACAACTCAGCCCAGGGTGCTCACTGGCCTCTTTGTTTATTAATGAAAGGAATAAAATAACAAAAGCATCAGGTACTTTATGACCCAGGGCGCATCCTGGTCACACTGTTAATAAATATAATGAATGAAATAACGAAAGCGCCAATCACTACACAACCCAGGGTGCTTACTGGCAGCTTTGTTTACTCGTAAAATACTTAAAATACTACAAGTGCCAATTACAACACAACCCAGAGTGCTTACTAGCCCCTTTGCTTATTAATTTAATAAATAAAATATCAAATGAAAGAATTACTGCATGATCTGGGGCGCATACGAGTCGCTTTGTTAATTAACATAATAAATGGAATAACTTAAGCGCTAATTCCCACAAAATCTGGTGCCCTTACCAGTCGGTTTGTTGATTAATATAATAACGAAAATAGAGCAAACGCAAATCCTCTTGAAACCCCAAGCGCATACTGGTCGCTTTGTTAATTGATTTGATAAATAAAATAACGCAAGCACGAATCATTACGCAACCCAGGGTGCTTACTACTTTTTTTGTTGACTTATGTTATAATTAAAATACCACAAGCGCTAATCACCACACAACTCACGGCGCTTACTAGTCGCTTTATTATTCAATATGATGAATGAAATGACGCAAGCGCCAATTCCTACGTCACCCAGGGTTCTTACTGGCTGCTTTGTTGACTAACGTAATAATGAAAATATCACAAGCACTGATCCCCACGCTTATCGAGGCACTTACTGGTCACTTTGTTAATTAATATAACAAATAAAATAGCGCCAGCGCCAATCACCACACAAACCGGGACGCCCACTGGCCGCTTTGTTTACTAATAGAATAATCAACATACCACAAGCGCAAATCTCCACTTAACCCGGGGTGCTTACTAGTAACTTTGTTAATCAATATGATAAATAAAATGATGCAAGCGCCAATCTCCACACAACCTAGTGCGCTTACTGGCCGCCTTGTTATCTAATTAATTACTTAAAATACCACAAGCTTCAATCTCAAAACAGCCCAGGGTGCTTACTGGCCTCTTTGTTCATTAATTTAATGAATAAAATAACAAAAGCACCAGGTACTTTACAACCCACGGCGCTTACAAGCCCCTTTGTTTATTAATTCGATAAATAAAATATCAAAAGCAACAATTACTGCACGACCCGGGGCACATACAAGTCACTTTGTTAATCAATATAATGAATGAAATAACGCAAGCGCTAATTTTTACACAACCTGAGGCGCTAACCAGTCGGTTTGTTAATTGATATAATAAATGAAATAGAGCAAACGAAAATCCCTACGAAACTCAAAGCGCATACTGGTCACTTTGTTAATCGATGTTATAAATAAAATAAGGCTAGCGCCAATCATAACACAACCTGGGACGCTTACTGGCCACTTTCTTTACTAATAAAATAATCAGAATATTACAAGCACCAATCACTACAAAACTTAAGGCGATCACTAGTCGCTTTGTTATTTAATATGATGAATGAAATGACGCAAGTGCCAATACCCACGCCACCCAGGGTTCATACTGGCTGCTTTGTTGACTAATGTAATAATTAAAATATCACAATCGCTGATTCTTACGCCAATCGGGGCACTTACTGGTCACTTTGTAATTTAATATAATAAATAAAATAGCACCAGTGCTAATTACCACACGAACCGGGACGCCTACTGGCTGCTTTGATTACTATTAGAATAATCAACATACCACAAGCGCAAATCTCCACTCAACCTGGGGCGCTTACTAGTGACTTTGTTAATTATTATGATGAATAAAATAACTTAAGCACCAATTTTACACAACCCACGACACTTACTAGTCGCTTTGTTAATAAATATGATAAATGGAATGACGCAAGCGCCAATCTCTACACAACCTAGGGCGCATACTGGCCGCTTTGTTTACTAATAAAATAATCAAAATACTACAACTGCCAATCACCACACGATCTAGGGCGCTTACCGGTCACCTTGTTTACTAATAACGTCATCAAAATACCACAAGCGCTAATCCCTACACGACGCGGGGTGCTTACTGGTTTCTTTGTTTATTAATTAAATAAATAAAATTACTAAAGCACTGATTACTACACGACCCAGGGCGCTCACTGGTCGCTCTGTTAATAATTTTAATGAATGATGTTAAACATTAAATTAGTATTACATACATTAACTATATAGAATTTATATTTTCGCGCACTAGCAATTAACTTGAGTATTTTGTAAGTAATAGCGTGCTTACGATGGTCCTGCGTGACCACTTATCATAGCGCTTTACTTTCAAGTTTCTTTGGCTGCTCACGACTGCTCGCCTGTGAGCATTTAGTCAGTCCGCACTGATCGCTTGTCCTGTGAACCACAGTGTGGTCACTGTGTACACTAACAAAGTAGACATTTTTTCGAGTAAATCATTTTAAATAGAAAAAGAAAATGTCTTATTTAATTTACTCGCATGACTCAACCAACATAATTTTAAGTTAATTATATGAGTAAAATAACTTTTCTCCAACTTCGTTCAATATCCTTAAACTAGCGCACATAAAACGTAATTTTGTTATTTACCACATTTTTTCAATTTTTTTTTTTCATTAAGTGTTGTTATTTCTGCTGTTAATATACTTTCTTATTTGTTATATATAAAAAGGTGTGAGTGTTAATCTTTTAATAAAACCAAGCAATTTGGCTCCCACTCTTTTCCCTCGCAACCGGTAAATTAAATCATACAGTTCACAGTCATTGGGTTTTCAATCTTAAACATTTGTTCTTTGAGCTGGATATAAAGGGTGAGTGGAGAGCTTCTCGGCTTATTATCAGCCACGTGCGAGTTACAAAGTCAACCATCTCAACCAACTTCTTCTTCACGAGCGACGTGCGGACGTGGTCAGCGCGCCAGCGCGTTGGGCGTATCTTTCTCTCTCTCACACACACTCGCATACAATAACACTTGGTACCTGTAGTAAGTTCAGTGCTTTTTCTCATCATACACGAAGTCAAGTACATACTCGCTGGCCATCTTGTTCTTCCTGCGTTTCGCAGACAGATTCATTTTTTTTTGTTTCGTGCACTGGCTTGAGGACTATTACTCGTTTGCCACCTTTGGTAAATAACTTTTAGCTTTATATAAAAGCTCAGCAGATTTTCAGCTGTTCTAGCTCGAGCACTTTTACTTGTTTGCTACGTTGGTAAATAGCTTTTAGCTTCATACAAAAGCTCAGCTTATTTTAGCTGTACTAGCTTGAGTACTATTACTCATTTGATACTTGGTAAATAGCTTTTAGCTACATAGAAAACAATTGGCTTATATTAAGCCTTGGCCTTTGTAGCCATATATACATAGTGCTTTTCTTGCACTCATAAGCACGTGGCTCACACATAGTCGGCCATTGGTGCCCTCGCTCTTTAATTTCCTTTGCGTGCCGTACTTATGAACCTTCTTGCTCCACTGAACAACAATGGTTTTATCGGCAGTGGGCTAACACTTACGGTGTGGTCGCCTATCACTGCAGGGCATCATAGCACTTGAAAGTGCTTCTCATCATAGCTGCAGGCCGCCATTGCCTGCAGGTTCAACGTTAATCGTAGTTGTGATTGAGCCACTTCAATGCCTGGATACCCATTGCGTGGGCCTGAATACCTGTGCACATAGTCGTCGTCTTCAAGGTTCTGCATTCATTCTTCGCATTCAATTAAGCAGGCAGCTAATCGCCTGCGTCGTCTATATACGGCTGCTCCTTCATCAGGCTTTAAATTGCGATTTCTAGTAAATTTAAATAACTATTAATTACACGGTTCAATTTAGCAATAAAAATTAGAAAATTTCAGTTTATTTGAGCACAAGTGCAAGTATTGATTTGCGTTAATTATATAACCATTCAATTTAGAGATTTTCTAATATTTTATTATGATATTTGTTTAAACAACTTGTACTGTTAAGAGCTAGCTTAATTGTCACTGCCAGGTGTGGATAACGTTTGGTCACTATGGATGCATATTACTCAACGCAGCTTGGCCTTTATACCAAAATAAAGAATGCTTTCATTAATTTCAAAAAACTTGGCTCCGCCAAAATGACAAAGGGTCAAGCTGTGGCTCGACTACAACAAATCAAGGATGCGTTTGAACAATTTAAAACAATTAATACTACTATTATGACTTTGGATCCTCTTGATAAACAACACGACTATTTTAAAACTTGCGTGTTTGAGGGTGTTGAAGACCTTTTTTATTTGGCCGTTGGGGACTTTGAGGACAACCTGTTCTCGTTATCAACCGATAATCCAGCTCCTGTACCTCCCAACTTTGCCCCACCTCAAAATTTTGTGCAAGGTTATGCCTCGTTACCTTCTATTAATTTACCAGTTTTTAATGGTAACCTTGATTGTTGGGAGAATTTTAGAGATGTGTATAGAGCTTTGGTACACAAGAAGCAGGATCTCCCAGGTATTATTAAGTACCAGCACCTACGTACTCATGTTACTGGTGATGCTTCAGATTTAATTAAAACAATTCCTCTTACTGAGGAAAACTACTCGCAGGCTTGGGAGACCCTGCTTGCCTTCTACGACAACTAGCGTCGATTAGTGTCCTCATATACCAGTAATATTATTAGTGCCCAACCAATGAAAAACTCTTCTTGCATTAAAATAAAACGCATTTCCAAAGGAATGCTGGGTCCCTTTGATTCTTTGTCAGCCATGAGAAGACACATGGGTGACAATGACATTTTCATTGCTCTCGTGACTAGCAAATTCGATTTCCACACATATAAAGATTGGCAGAAGCATCTGGGGAGCAGTAGTAATGCGCCTACGCTAGGACAACTACGTAAATTCATAACAGCCCAAAGTATAACTTCAGAAGCTTCTGCTAGGAAAACCCCGATCAATCCGGACCAAAGGGGCAAACCTAATAAGTCAGTTGTAGTGCATCAAACTGCAGCTCATTCTTCTGAAACTAATACACCAAAATGCTTGTTCTGTAATCAAACTCATAAGTTGTACCAATGTGACAGTTTCAAATCCAAGCCTTGGAATGAAAAGTACCAACATCTCGTTGTCAGGTATAGGAGACCAAACTGTAAATGTTAAACAGTCAGTTCAATTCAAAATTCAACCTCATTTTGAATCCAATTTTAGTTTGGAAGTGAAAGCTTTGGTTGTGCCTTGGATCACTTCTTATAAACCTCCAGTTTGTCGTGAGGTAATAAACTTAAGCCATATAAAGGGTCTGCAATTGGCTGATCCCAATTTTTTGGGGCTGGATAAAATAGATTTATTACTTGATGCATCTGTTCATGCTGCAATGATAAATAATTTTGTTAAAAGAGGTAAAGCTGGTCAACCCATAGCTTCATCTTTCAAACTAGGTTGGCTACTGTCCGGCTCAGTATCTTCATCATCGTCGTTAAATTCAACAGACCCAGTTTCTTTACATATCATAGATAATTCTAATCTTTTTGATCTTGTACATAAGTTTTGGTCGATTGAGGAGCCTATATCTAAACTTACGTTAAGTCCTGAGGAATCTGAATGTGAAGAGCATTTCTCTAACACTCATTCCAGGCAACCCGATGGCCGGTATAGGGTTCGTTTGCCCTTCAAAGGTTTGGCAGACGACCTCAAAGCTGCTAATAAGTTCTAGCATCAGGCTGCATTGTCTATGCTCAAGCAGCTAGAGCAACGATTCCTCAGAGACCCTGAATTGTATAAGGCTTATAACCAGTTTATGACTGAGTACTCAGCCTTGGGGCATATGAGGAAAGGTCATGAACTCAATCGTGTTCAATATTTTTCACCCCATCATGGTGTTTATAAAACTAACGGTGAAACTTTAAAATTTAGAGTTGTATTTAATGGATCATTCAAAAATCGTGAAGGTCATTCGTTGAATTCCGTTTTGCATTCAGGCCCCAATTTGTTACATAATTTGTTTGAGATCATTCTTAAATGGAGATTTTATAGTCTTGTATTTACTACTGATGTGGAGAAAATGTTCAGACAGACAATGGTTCACCCTGAGGATCAGGTCTTTCAGGCTATTCTTTGGCGCTTACAACCAACTGATCCAGTAAAAACTTATTTACTCACTACAGTCACTTGTGGCCTGGTCAGCTCGCCATATTTGGCTACTCGTGTTCTTCAACAGCTGGCAATGGATAGTATTTATTCACATCCAAGAGCCGCCAAAATTATCTCAGAAGAGTTCTATGTTGACGATTGTCTCTCTCGCGCTCACTCTCTTTTGGAAGCACAGCAAAAGGGAGCTGAACTTCTAGATTTAGCTCAATCAAGCGGTTTTCCTCTGAGAAAATGGTCTTCTAACTCGGTAGAAGTACTCTCAAAGATTCCTGATAAGTTTAAGATTAGCAAGCCCAAAGAATTCAAAGACTATGATCAAACGGTCTCTATTCTTGGCTTGTCTTGGAATCCCAAAAATGATGAATTTCAATTTCAACTAGTCGTTGATCTTGGTCCTCAGTCTTGGATGAGACGATCATTATTGAGACAGTTGGCGAAGATCTTTGACCCTTTGGGATGGTTTTCGCCTGTTATCATTTTGGGCAAAATTCTCTTTCAGTCTGTGTGGCTGCTTAAAGTATCATGGGATCAACCCTTGCCACCACCAATTGTTTCTAAATGGATTAGTTGGTTGGACGAATTACACCAGTTGAACCAAATTACAATGCCTCGCTGGAATTTCTTTTCGCCTGATTTCGATTTCTTTGAAATTCATGGTTTTGCAGACGCATCTAAGTCAGCTTATACTGTAGTTGTATACGTTTGTATTGTCAAGAATTAAGGGGTTGATGTAACTCTTCAATTGTCTAAAACCAAAGTAAGCCCAATTAAGACTTTGAGTATTCCACGGTTAGAACTTTGTGCTGTTCAGCTTCTTGCGAAAATAATTAGACATTTCTCAGATTATTATCCTGTCAAGGAAGCGCCTGTCCACCTATGAACTGACTCTTTAAATGTACTGCATTGGCTAAATGCTCCGCCTTCTGAGTGGCCTACCTTTATTGCCAACAGATGCTCTAATATTTATGAGCTAGTACCTAAAGCTGAGTGGCATCATATAAGGTCCAAGCAAAACCCTGCTGATATTACCTTGTGGGGAATTTATCCGAGTCAAATGAGTGGACAGCATTTATGGTTTTCTGGCCCAGATATACTACACGAGTTCCAACCCGAATACCCAAAGCTCAAAATTGACCTCCTTGTAGATACTTCGCATGTAAATATATTAGTTAAGAATAAAGGCCTAGATATCCTTGTCAATGAATTGTATGGACGTTATTCCAAATGGGAAAGACTACTTCGAGTAACTGCCTACTGTCTTAGATTTGTTTATAAACTCCTTGTCAAAATAATTCAAAGGAAGTCAAAAAATCATACTGACAATTTTAAACCTAAATTACCTTTTATTTCTGTAAATACTTATTTTAATTTAGCTTTATTAAACCTATCAATTGAGGAATTAGAAAATGCTGCACTCTTGTTAGTCTACACACATCAGCAACGTTGGTTTTCTGCCGATTTAGCTGTTCTTCGTAGAAACCAAGGGCTAAGACCTGATGAATTAGAACAGCTTCCATCAAGTAGTCATTTGCATAAACTAACGCCTGTTATCATCGATGATCTTCTTCGAGTCGGTGGAAGGCTTAGTAACTCTATTTTAGATGCAAATGCTAAACATCCCTTGATCCTCTATGGCTACGAATGTATCACTCAATTGTTGATTGACTATTATCATCGCAAGGCATTACATGGAAGTGTTGAAATGATTCTTGTGTCTCTTAGGCAAAAATATTGGATTTTGCGAGGTCGTGAAATAGTGCGTGCCAAACTTAGTCACTGTTTCACCTGTAAAAGGTACAAGGGCCGGACTCAGACTCAATTGATGAGCGATCTTCCAAATTGTCGAGTAACTCCTAGTCCACCTTTTCAGAAGACTGGAGTTGATTATGCCGGACCTTTTCCAATTCGGTTGTCTAAGAGTCGAGGAAAGGGTACTCTCAAGGGATACGTGGTCGTGTTTATATGTATGGCCACCAAAGCGGTACATCTGGAAATGGCTAAGGACTACTCGACTGAGGCATTCATTGCAGCGTTTCATCGCCTTGTGTCTCATCGAGGGCAGTGTACTGATCTTTATAGTGATCAGGGCACGAACTTTGTAGGTGCTGACCACGAATTAAAAAAAATGTTGACAGCTCGGTGTCATTCATCTGATTTTGCCGATAGTCTGTCGTCTTCTGGCACTGAGTGGCATTTTAATCCTCCAGCTGCCACTCACTTCAGTGGTATTTGGGAATCTGCCGTAAAATCAGCGAAGTTTTATTTGAAGCAAGTCGTTGGTAATCAGATTTTGACGTTTGTCGAGTTCTCGACCCTTCTGTGTCGTATAGAATCATGCCTTAATTCGTGACCACTGTGCCCTCTAACCGATGATCCTGAGGACCTTTATGCTCTCACTCCTGCCCACTTATTAATCCTTAGACCGTCCTGTATTTTGCCTCAACCAGATTTGACCACCAAAAAAATATCTCCATTACACAGGTGAAAGCTTGTTACACAGACTGTCCAGGATTTTTGGAGGCGGTGGTCCTCAGAGTACCTCAGCACTCTTCAGGCACGATCTAAGTGGCTTACGCCCCAAAGATCCATGCAGATAGAAGATTTAGTCCTTATTAAGAATGAGTTGACTCCACCTGGCAAGTGGCCTCTGGGTCGTATAATTAAAATTTTTAAAGATCAGAGGTCCCTAGTCAGGGTCGTAAAGGTTAAAACATCCAGTACTGTTCTAACTAGACTGATCCATAAATTGATATTGTTAAGGACAAACTCTGAAATTGGAGCTATTAATTCGGATTAAACGTTTTAATGTCTTATAAGTTGCACTTGGATATTCTAGTTATAGAATTAGGAACAGTTACCATACTTTTACTTAGTTTGCTATTGTAAGTAGACAAGTGATCTACATTAATATTTTCAAATTTCGATTCATACGTTATGCTTTGTTTATTTTATTTATTTTTCTCTTTCTTTAATAAACATTCGTACTGACTACTGTCCATCAACCTGGGTAGTATGTTCAACATCAAATAAGTATTACAAACATTAAATATATAAAATTTATATATTCGCGCGCTAGCAATTAACTTTAGTGTTTTGAAACCAATAGCGTGCATACGATGGTCCTGCGTCACTAACAATCATAGCGCTCCACGTTTAAGTAACGTTGGCTGCTCACGACTGCTCGCCTATAAGCATTTAAACAGTCCGCACTAATCGCTCGTCCAGTGAACCACAGTGTGGTCACTGTGTACACTAAGAAAAAAGACATTTTCTCAAGCGAATCATTTTAAATAGAAAAAAAAAATGTCTTGTTTAATCAACTTGCGTGACTCAAACAACATCATTTTCAGTTAATTATATTAGTAAAATAACTGTTCTTCAACTTCGTTCAATATCCTTAAACTAGTGCACGTAAAACATAATTTTGTTATTTGCCACAAATTTTCAATTTTTTTTTTCTCATCAAGTGTTGTAATTTCTGCTGTTAATATACTTTATTATTTGCTATACATATATAAAGGTGTGAGTGTTATTCTTTTAATAAAACCAAGCAATTTGGCTCCAACTCTTTTCTCTCAACCCGGTAAATCGAATCATACGGTCCACAATCATTGGGTTTTCAATCCCAAACAAATAAAATAACGAAAGTGCCAATCACCACACAACCCAGGGTGCTAACTTGCAGCTTTGTTTACTTATGAAATACTTAGGATACCACAAGCGCCAATGACAACACAACCCAGGGTACTTATTGGCCGCTTTGTTTATTTATTAAAAAAATAAAATATCAAAAGCAACAATTACCGCACGACCTGGGTCGCTAACTGGTCGCTTTGTTATTTAATATCATGAATAGAATAACGCAAGCGCAAATTACCCCACAACCTGAAGCACTTACTAGTCACGTTGTTTACTGAAAAAATAATCAAAAAACACAGGCGCAAATCACCACACAACCTATGGCACTCACTGGTCGCTTTGGTTCCTAATAAAAAAATCAAAATACCGCAAGCGCAAATCACCACACAACCCGGGGCGCTTCTTGGTCGCTTTGTTAATTAATATGAAAAATAAAACAACGCAAGCACCGATCCCCACACAACCCAGAGCACTTACTAGTTCCTTTGTTTATTAATTAAATAAATAAAATGACAAAAGCACCAATAACCACTCAACTAAGGGTGCTTACTAATCGCTTTGTTGAATAATTTAAAATAAAAAATAACGCAATCGCCAATCACCACATGAACCGAGGCGTTTTCTAGCCGCTTTATTAATTAATATTATATAAGAGATAACGTAAGCGCCGATCCCATGACAACTCAGGGTGCTTACTAGTTCCTTCGTTTATCAATTAAATTAATTAAACAACAAAAGCACCAATCCCACACAAGCCAAAGCAGATACTGGTCGCTTTGTAGATTAATATAATAAATAAAATAGTGCCAGCGCCAGTCATTACACGAACTGGAACGCTTACTGGCCGCTTTGTTTACTAATAAAAAAATTAAAATACTACAAGCACCAATCACCACAAGACGCGGAGCGCTTACTGATCAACTTGTTTACTAATAACGTAATAAAAAAAAATCACAAGCGCCAATCCCCACACGAACTGGAACGCTTACTGGCCGCTTTGTTTATCAATATGATAAATAAGATAATGCAAGCACCAATCTTCAAACAACCCGGGTTGCTTGCTGGTCGCTTTAGCTGCTGATAAAAAAATCAAAATACCACAAGCGCAAATCACCACACAACCCGGGGCGCTTCTTAGTCGCTTTGTAAATTAATATGACGAGTAAAATATTGCAAGTGCCGATCCCAACACAACTAAGGGCACTAACTGGTTCCTTAGTTTATATATTAAATAAATAAAATGACAAAAGCACCCATAACCACTCAACCCGGGGCGCTTACTAGTCGCTATGTTAAATAATATGACAAAAAAAATAACGCAAGCCTTAATCACTACACGAACCAAGGCGTTTCCTGGTCGTTTGGTAATTAGTATGAAAAAAAAAAATTGCAAGCGCCAATCACCACACGAACCAGGGTGTTTCCTAGTCACTTTGTTAATTAATATCATGAACAAAATAACGTAAGCGCTGATTTCCACACAACCCAGGGTGCTTACTGGTTCCTTCGTTTATCAATGGAATAAATAAAATAACAAAAGCACCAATCCCCATACAAGTTAAGGCAATTACTGGTCGCTTTGTTAATTAATATAATAAATAGAATAGTGTCAGTGCCAGTCACCACACGAAGCAAAACGCTTACTGACCGCCTTTTTAACTAAAAAAAAAATTAAAATATTACAAGCGCCAATCACCACACGAGCCGGGGCGCTTACTGGTCACCTTTTTTATTAAAACGATAAATAAAATAATGTAAGCGCCAATTTCCAAACAACCTGGATTGCTTGCTAGTCGCTTTGTTATTTCATGGCATAAATAAAATAACGCAAGCGGAAATCACCAAAAAACCCGAAGTGCTTACTGGTCACGTTGTTTACTAATAAAATAATCAAAATATTCTGGCGCGAATCACCACACAACCCATGGCGCTTACTGGTCGCTTTGGTTGCTGATAAAAAAATTAAAATATTTCAAGCGCCAATAACCACACAACCCGGGAAATGACGCAAGCACCAATTTCTGCACAACCCAGGGCACTTACTAGCCACTTTGTTAACTAAAAAAATAATCAAATCACTACAAGCGCCAATTCTCTTGCCACCAAAGGTTCTTACTGGCTGCTTTGTTGAATAATGTAATAATCAAAAAATCACAAGCACCGATCCCCACGCAAATCGGGGCACTTACTAGTCGCTTTGTAAATGATATTTTAAATGAAATAGTGCCAGTGCCAATGACTACATGAACCACAATGCTGACTGGCCACTTTGTTTACTAATTGAATAATTAAGATATCAAAAGTGCTTATCACCACTTAAGCCCGGGCGCATACTAGTGACTTTGTTAATTATCATGATGAATGAAATAACAAAAGTGCCAATTTCACACAACTTACAGCATTAGTAGTCACTTTATTAATAAATATGATACATGAAATGATGCAAGTGCCAATCTTCACACAACCCAGGGCGCTTACTTGTTGCTTCGTTCACTAATAAAATGATTTGAAAACTACAAGCGCCAATGACCACACAACCCATGGCACTTACTTGTCGCTTTCTTAATTAGTATAATAGTTGAAATGACGCAAGTGCTAATTCTTACACAACCCAGGGCGCATACTAGACGCTTTGTTTACTAATAAAATATTCATAGTACTACAAGCGTGAGTCATAACTAACCCAGCGCGCCTACTGGTCGCTTTGTTAATTAATATGATGAGTATAATAACGGAAGCGCAATCCCCACACAACCTGAGGCACTTTTAGACGCTTTGTTGATTAATATAATAGATGAAATCACGCAAGCGCCAATTATTTTAAAATCCAGGGCACTTACTGGCCGCTTTGTTTACTAATAAACAAATGTAAATACCACTAGCGCTAATAACAACACGACCTGGGGCACTTACTGGTCACCTTCTTTACTGATAAAGTAATTAAAATAGCACAAGTTCCAATCCTCACACAACTCATGGCGTTACTGGCCTCTATGTTTATTAATAAAATAAATAACATAGCAAAAGCACCATTCACTACACGACCCAGGGCGCTTAAGAGTCACTTTGTTATTTAATATCATACATAAAATAACGCAAGCGCAAATCACCACACAACCCATGGTGCTCACTGGTCACTTTTTTGATTAATATGATAGTTGAAATGACACAAGCGCCGATCCCCACGCAACTTGGGGCACTTATTGATCGCTTTGTAAATTAATATAATAAATAAAATAGCGCTAGCGCTAATTATCACACAAACCGAAACGCTTACTGGCCGCTTTGTTTTCTGATAGAATAATTAAAATACCACAAGCGCAAATCACCATTTGACCAAGGTCACTTACTAGTCACTCTGTTAATTAATATGATAAGTAAAATAACTCAAGTGCCAATTCTCACACAACCCACGGCACTTACTAGTCGCTTCTTTTACTAATAAAATGAACAAAATACCACAAGCGCTAATTGCGACACAACTCATGGTGCTAACTGGTCGCTTTTGTTTCTGATAAAAAAATTAAATTACCACAAGCGCAAATTACCACACAATTCAGGGCGCTTACTGGTCACCTTGTTTTCTAATAACGTAATCAAAATACCACAGGCGCCAATCACCACACAACTTGAAGCGCTTACTGGTTGCGTTGTTTACTAATAGAAAAATCAAAATACCACAAGCGCAAATCCCCACACAACCTGGGGCGCTTACTGGTCGCTTTGTTTCATACTAAAATAATCGAAATACCACAAGCGCTAATTACCACACAACCCGGGGCGCTTACTGGTTCCTTTGTTTATAAATTAAATAAATAAATTAACGAAGACACCAATCACCGCAGAACCTTGGGTGCTTACTAGTC
Organism: Copidosoma floridanum; assembly: GCF_036245765.1. NCBI lineage: Eukaryota > Metazoa > Arthropoda > Insecta > Hymenoptera > Encyrtidae > Copidosoma > Copidosoma floridanum. The sequence continues at coordinate 12,463,127 of NW_028321903.1, read as the reverse complement.
ACTTGGTTTATTAATATTATGAAAAAAATAACGCATTGGCCAATCCTCTTACAACTTAGGGCGCTTACTGGTCGCATTGTTAATAATCATAATAAATGAAATAATGCAAGTGATAATCTCAACTTAACCCGGGGCGCTTTTTAGACGGTTTGTTTATTAATATAATAAATAAAATAATGCAAACGCAAATCTTTACGAAACCTGAAGTGCTTTCTAGTCGCTTTGTTATTTGATTTAATAAATATAATAACGCAAGCGTCAATCATCACACATTACGGGACACTTACTGGCCGCTTTGTTTACAAACAAAATATTTAAAAAACTACAAGCGCAAGTCATAACTAACCCGGGGCACTCACTAGTCGCTTAGTTAATTAATATGATGAGTATAATAACGCAAGCGCAATCCCCTCACAACTTAAGGCGCTTACTAGACGCTTTGTTAATTAATATGATGAATGAAATAACGCAAGCGCCAATCATTACAGAACTCAGGGTGCTTACTGGCCGCTTTGTTTACCAATAATATAATGAAAATATTACAAGCATCAATCTCTACCTACCTCGGGGTGCTTACTGGTCGCTTTGTTAGTTTATATCTGTCCGAGACATGTGCGTTAGCACTCTCTAGGCTCGGATAGGGTGATTGGGAAGACACAATAAAACGCAATAAAATTAAACAGCATAAAAATAACAACGTTTAATATCACTTAAAGGCCAAGAAAAGTCACAGTTAATATTTACAAAAATAGTAAAGGTAAAAATAATACAGGAGAAAAGAAATAATGTCTATAGTCTTAAAACAATGAACTATTGAAATATATAAAAGCGAAGAATGTAGAAAGAAAAGAGTCAAGTTGAATAACACAATATGTAAACACGCACTGGCCTTGAGCTTACAAGAAAGTTTGAAAGTTACACGCAATAAATGTAAAAATGAAAGCACTGATATAATGTAACTGATTGAAATATTTATTAACGAAAAATGATTGTCTGTTGAAATGCTCAATTACTGTCTGTAGAAATACACAAGAGTTTTACTGAGTCTTGCTGTTGATAATCACTGGTAGTTCGATGACATTAACTATTTGAGCGGGTCTGCAGATTATGCAAGGAGCAACTTAAACAAAGCACTAAGTGCACTGCACTGCACAACTGAGTTTGTCCACTGTATTAAGAGAGTTAATCTGAAGATTTACACTAGAATTTAAGGTGATGTATGCACCTTTGAATGCTAGAGTTTGGCAACGTTATTTAAGAGAGTCTATCCTCGACGAAAGATGAGTATAATCTGGCGCTTACAGTATACAAAGCTCGCCGCGTGAAAACACACACACACACACCTGCAGCATGCCAAATCGACCAAGCGCCCACGCACAGAGCGTTGAGCCGACAGAGACTATAAGTGTACACAATGTACACAAAAGCTGGGCCTACTGTCGGTCGCTCTCATTTCCAACAATATCATAAATAATTCAACGCAAGCGCCAATGACCACTTAACCCCGGGCATTTACTGAACGCTTTGTTCAATATTTGTTGATAAAATATTTAAAATACCACAAGCGCAAATCACCACACAACTTAGGGTGCTTACAAGTTGCTTTGTTAATTAACATGATAAATAAAATAACGTAAGCGCCAATTCCCACACAACCCAGGGTGCTTACTACCTGCTTTGTTGACTAATGTAATAATTGAAATACCACAAGTACCAATCCCAACACAACTCATGGCTTTTACTTGTCACTTTGCTATTTAATATGATAAATAAAATGATGCAAGCGCCAATTCTCATGCCACCCAGTGTTCTTACTGACTGCTTTGTTTACTAATAAAATAATCAAAATACCACAATCGCCAATCACAACACAACCCAGGGCGCTTACTGGTTTCTTGGTTTATTAATTAAATAAATAAAATGCCAAAAGCACAAATCACCATACAAACCAGGGTGCTTACTGGTCGCTTTGTTAATTAATATGATGAATTAAATCACGCAAGCCCCCATCCCTACACAACCTGGGACGCTTACTGGCTACTTTGTTTACTAATAAAATAATCAGAATATTACAAGCGCCGATTACCACACAATCTGGGGTGCTTGCTGGCTACTTTGTTTACTAATAAAATAATTAGAATATTACAAGCGCCGATTACCACACAATCTGGGGCGCTTACTGGCCACTTCGTTTACTAATAAAATAATCAAAATACTATAAGCGCCAATTCCTACACTACCTGGCCCACCTGAAAAAGAAAGACGAAATTCTATGTGTAATTACTTCTGTAATACCTTTAGGAAAGCCATGTCGCATTACATATGGTTTTACGTATGGCATTACATAGAGTTTTAGCTTGGTAATGCCACATGTAATTCCATTAAAAAAAACACATAGAATTTCAAATTAAAAGAAGGAAAAAAATTTAGTCATCTAAAAATAACTGCAGAGTACTGTAATGCGTCATTTACTGTTAACAATAAGTGTTACCATCTAGATGATAACTGGAAAACAAGAGGATTTTAGTTATATTTTAAGAATAAAAAATAAAAATAAAAAAATTAAATTTTTTTCCATAGAAGTAAAATCAGCTGAGCCCCCTTGTTTTGAAGTTATCATCCCGATGGTAAGACAAATTGTTAACAGCAAATAACTTATTATGGTATTTTGCAGTTATTTCTAGATAATAGAAATTTTCTTTTTCCAATTAGTAATTCCATGTGTTTTTTCATATGGAATTACATATGGCATCTTCAAACTAAAACCCCTTATGTTAAACAATGTGTAAAGCCATATGGCTTTCATGAAAGTTTTACAAAAGTAATTCTACATAGACTTCCGACTTTTTTTTCAGGTGGGGGGGCACTTACAGGTCACTTTGTTAATTAATATAATAAATAGAATAACGCCAGCGCCAATCACCACACAACCTAGGGCGCTTACTGGTCACTTTGTTTCTTGCTGAAATAATCAAAATACTACAAGTGCAAATTATCACACAACTCGGGGCGCTTACTAGTCGCTTTGTTAATTAATATGATGATTGAAATGACGCCAGCGCCAATCACCATATAAACCGGGATGCTTACTGGCCCCTTTGCTTACTAATAAAATAATCAAAAAACTACAAGCGCCAATGACCACACGACCCAGGGTGCTTACTGGTCACCTTGTTTACTAATAAAGTAATATAAATACCACAAACGTTAATCCCTACACAACTTTGGGCGCTGACTGGTTGCTTTGTTAAATTATATAAGAAATAAAATAACTTAAGCGCTAATAACCACAAAACCCAGGGTGCTTACTGATCGCTTTGTTTACTTATCAAATAATCAAAATACCACAATCCAAATTATTACACAACCCAGGGCACTTACTTGTCGCTTCGTTATTTAATAACTTTGAATTCATTACATTATTCAACAAAGCGGCCAGTAAGTTCTCCAGGTTGTGTGGAAATTGTCGCTTGTGTTATTATATTTAATATGCTAATGAACGAAGCTATCAGTAAGTGCCCCGGGTTTTATGGTGATTTGCGCTTGTGGTATTTTGATTATATTATTAGTAAACAAAGCGACTAGTTAGCGGCCCGGGTTACTTGGTGATTGGTGCTTGTGGTATTTTGATTATTTTATTAGTAAACAAAGTGGCCAGTAAGCGTTCTAGGTTGTGTAGAGATTGGCCCTTGTGTTATTTTATTTATCATATTCATTATTAAAGCGACCAGTAAGCGCTTCGGGTTTTGTGGGGATTTGCGCTTGCGTTATTTAATTTATTATATTAATTAACAAAGTGACTAGTAAGCGCCCCGGGTTTTGTGGGGATTGGGGCTTGCATTATTTTATTTATTATAATAATTAACAAAGCGACCAGTTAGCGCCCTGGGTCATGTGGTGATTGGTGCTTTTTTTTATTTTATTTATTTAATTAATAAACAAAGGGGCCAGTAAGCGCCCTGGATTTTGCGGTGATTCGCGCTTGTGGTATTTTAATTATTTTATTAGTAAACAAAGTGGCCAGTTAGCACACTGGGTCTAGTGAGAATTGGTGCTTGCGTTTTTTTTTTATCATATTGATTTACAAAGCAACTAGTAAGCGCCCTGTGTTGTGTGGTGATTGGGGCTTCTGTTATTATTTAAAGCATAAAATTCAAAAGAGGCCAGTAGGCGTTTCATGTTACTGGGTTAATTAGCATTGGGATATTGGGTTTAATAGCTTGGGGTTTGTTTTATTTATTATGGTATTGAATTTATCCATTATGGTAGAAATTCTGTAGAGTTATGGGGGTTTTTGCGATTGCTTTATATAGCCAAGTGGAATTTCGCGCTACTTTGGATGCCACTTTCGGGAGCACTGGGTAAAGATTAAAGTTGAGAGAGAGAGGAAGAGAGAGAGCGAGAAAATATGTTAGGGTCTATGATTGTGGACAGAGTGTTAGTGTGTATATGTTAGCGTCGGTCTCTAACGAGCAAAAGCTTCTCTGGCTCTAGGACGAGCAGGATGTGTCGGACGAGCCCGCTCACGGGGTCCGAGGCGAAGTCGCTGCAGCGCAGTTCAGAGGACGAGTCGAAGCGTTGTGTAGTGTATCATGTACCGAGACACTATATATTAGTGTAGGTGATTTAATAAGAAAATAGTTGAAGGTATTTGTTCTGTTTTACATTAATAGTTCTTCCTATAGAACGGGAAAACTCCCGTGCCAATCCCTCTTTTTCAGTAGAAGAAGCCTAAGAGGTGAGAGGGACAAAGGTGTCGAACGTGATCGAGATTTTCAAATGCTGCGGCGTTGCCTCTTTACGTTTCAGGTTAAGAAGTAGTGTTACAGAGTAACAGAATTATTATTATTATTTTTTTTTTTTTTGTTTCGGCAACAATTTTAATTAAAGGGTCTGTAATCGGTATAAAAGTTTTACCAAGCACTTTTTCAGCCTCATTGTTCCCAATCTTCAATAGTCTGTACTTTTTTTTAACAACCTCTTGTACCAAACCTCTTGTTACAAACTGACGTAGAAAATCTTTCTCTTGTTCAGACATAATGATAATGATGTACTGATGCTCCGATATCTTGCGACCGACTCTAATGATTGCGCTGGTTGTGTCCTACATGTACAGCAAAATTATCAAAGTCTTCTTTATAGCGACCATTATTTATTTGCTTATCTTTGATTATAACAACAAACCCATGTTTATCATTATTCCAGCAATCAAAACATAAATGTTTAAATTGAATGTATGGCATATCCAAGTTTACACGATCATTATATACATGATCATGATCAAAATTAACATTATTCCTAACAAGATGCTTTGGTACTTGAGCATATGACTGACAAAGGTAGAAGCAGTTAACATTTGTGTGTCCACCCATGTAGAAAAAGGCATTTACATTATCTTGCTTTTCACAAGCTATATCATCAAAAATCATTATAGAATTTGGTAAAGCATCATTTGGCGAGACAACAATGTCGCGTTCGCTGTGAGGTAAGTATTTTACACCAGGCTCCAATAAATTTTTTAAAAACTTGTACTTTGGTTGATGCAGCGATTTAGAATACACGTACACATTTACAAACTTAACTCCATCGGGATGCACGATTAAAGATAATAATATATTCGTTTTTTTACAATTACATGGGCCGCAAAATACAGCACGAGTACTATCGGGGAATAACTCATCATGTCGATTCGAACGCTTTTTTTGTTTTACAATAGCGTCAAAATTTGAAACTTGTTATTTGATAGATTGTTCTTTGAATTCCATGTCAACTCAGTATAAAGAATATGTTACAACTAATCTTTTAATTAAATAGTATAACACTTTTAAATTTGAAGCTGTTTAATGCAAAAAATTTATCTACTATAATAACATTATTTCTTTTCTCGAACGCTTAGTCATGATCCAACCTCGAAAGACTAATCATTAGATCAAGTATTGGTGAAAAAGCAGCCGCTACCTTTGTGATCAGTGCTATGAAGCTTAAAAGTAAATTTGGTATAGGACTAAAGAAGGAGAAGAAGAAGGAGAAACAAGGTTTTGATAAAAGAAAAAGAAAAAAGAGTTGCTTCAAAAATAAGTTAGTGCTTTAAGTGCAATTATTAAAGCTGCTTTACAAGACATGAATACCAAAAGTAAAAAAGCTCGAGATGTCATTAGTAGTGCTTGAAAGGTGCTCGTACTGCAGTTAAAAAATTTGGTGGTAAAAAGCATGTTAAAATTCCCCGCATCCTATGCCTTTCTTCTTGAATCGGCGGAGCTTTACCTTTGATTCCATTGTTTGCTGGTTTGAGTGCAATCGGTGCTGTAGCCAATGGAATAGCAGGAATTATTAAGAGCATCAATACTACTTAGTCAGTCAAAAATCAGCTAGCCTAGAGTCAGAGAAATAATTAAACCATGAAAGCTCCAGCCCTCTGGAAAGGTCTTTATCTCAAACTTTATGAAACTTGATTAGGAGTCTACTTAAAGCTTTATGTTGGAAAAGGTTCGAAGAAAAAAAAAAAAGAAAAAAATTCTAAAGCAGTAAAATTACCTGATCGAGCTCTGACCAACACAAATTTAATGAAATATTCTAAAATCTTAGAAATCCCGCGTTTTTGCAAAGTATTCATGAGAAACATTTTATCTGATGATGGCCCACAGTTTTCTAAAATACCTATAGTAAATCTTGATGATAAGAATGGACTGGGAAATCACTGGGCGTCTTATTGAAAACGTGGTAATAATTTTTTATATTTTGACAGTTTTGGAGATCTTCAGTCACCTATCGACTTAATGTTATATCTAAAAATTAATGAGGTAAAGTAAAATCATCAGTGTTATCAAAAATTTAACTCTTACAACTCCAGTCATTGGTACTTAAAGTTTCTTTCAAAACAAAAATAACCTTCTTACGTCAAAAGAAATCTCATAGTTATAATTTGACAACGATGGAAGAAACATTAACACTAAGCCTTTCTGGTACTTCTTCTGTCTTAGAAGCATGGCACTTTCTACCTCATAAATTATCGCCAAAACACAGCTACCTTCTTGGCTTAGTAGAACTTTTGTCATTCAACTCAATTTCAAATATTGATGAAAATTATTATAAATCTTACGTCAATAATCAAGTTATTGTATCACCAACCGGTAGTTATGAGATCGAAGATTTTAAGTTACTTTTAATTGAGGTATTACAACCTCGCAACATAACTCTTGATATTACGCTGAACAATAATACGCTTTGAAGTGTTATCAAGTGCAGCCATACCATTGATTTTAAACCTAAGGATTCTATAGGTCGTCTATTAGATTTTAGTCAGCGAGTTCTAAACAATAACAGTACTCATATTTCAGACTTACCTGTAGCTTTTCTAAAGATAAACGCATCAAGAGTTAAATGAAACGTTACGAGTAGAGTTTACATAAATAGCAGCGAAGTGCCCACGATTCATAAATTTTTTCCAGCTGTACCACTTGGATTTAAATTATTGAAGTTCCTTCACAAATAATTTATTTACTGATTAATAGATGTATTATTGATCATATTCAACTACGTATGATAAATCAGGATGGTAATTTAGTTGATTGTCGTGGTAAAGTCATAACTATAAGATTGCATGTAAAACCCTCTTCACAATGGATATAATTTATAATGAAACAAATCATAGCTCAATTTGCGCTCCAGCACTCAGTCAACAACGAGCTCTCAAACCATTGAGACGTCAGAAAAAACAGTCCATCAAAGTATCGAGACACTAAAGAAAACAGCCAACACATCAAAAACTAACTCATCAAAACATACAGTATATAAAAAGTTTCGTTTTAAAAATAAGAAAAGTAAGTTGGATACTTTTTTGTTGTATATGTAATGGACGAGATTCTAAGTATCCAGTCTTCAGTCGCATTTAATGAATCTATTGCACACTATGAGATTCATGCTTATCAGCCGTATAAATCTTCAACGTATAGTAACAGTGATAAAATTCGTATTGTAATTCAACATCAAGATTTGTGTCTTTTACCATGCAGAAGTTTTTTACATGTTTATTGAAGATTGGTCAAAGCAGATGGAAATACAGCAGTAACAAATACTGCATTGATATACAATGCTATCTGCCACTTATGTGAAGAAATAGGATATGAGATCAACGCCATAGAGGTGGACAAGTGCCAAAATGTTGGATTGACCTTAAGATCAATTGGTTATCACTTCATCCGGATCAAAAATCTATGATAAATGCGGGTTGGCTTGGAGTTAGAGAAAAAGATGATGATCTTACTAATGATAACCACGACTTTGATATCATACTTCCACTAAACATAATTTTAGGTTTTGCTGAAGACAATCGTAAGATAGTTGTTAATGTACAACATGAGCTTATTTTTACAAGAGCATGAAACAATACAAATGCCGTATTGCAAACTGCAGTTAATGCCAATGCTTCTGATCCCATGACCGTAGCAACTTGGAAAGACTTTAAAATAGTTGTTACGAACAGGAACCCTGTTCGGAGAGTAAGCGGACCGCGAAATTATCTGTTCGCGAACAAGCGACTAGGGACCAGTGGTGGGGCTGAATAGGGTCGAGCATTTGCGTAAATGTTGAGGCAGAGGGCCGCTATCAGGGTATCGTAAGGTCGTTACTTGCTGTCAAGCCAACCAAAGTATAATTATGTAATCCCGTGCCCTAAAGTGGCTTGACTTTGATGAGGATTAAAATATCTGGGTAGGAACGTCAAGGACGACCTACGCCGTTTAGGCGATAGGTGGTCTGCCTCAGCAGTGTAAATAATTAATAAATAAATGATAATTTCGGATACCAACACTGATCACAGTCGGTTGTTCGCATTATGCGTAATTCAAGTGTATGCGTATATTTAAACGCTGGCGCCGACACTCAGGAGAACATTTATATACCTATAGGTGTAACCGTATGAGAAAGAGAGAGAGAGCGTGAGCATAGGGTCGAGGCGGTGCGATGAGGGAGCTCGCGGCGTGCGAGTGGAACAACCAGTATTGTGTGAATCGCAGAGAGATTACGTAGGTGTCGGCGTTTAGCCTTTTTTGTACTTTGTTGAAATAAAGCCAACATTATTTTATTTCTGTTTTCTCCTTTGTTTGATTTGATCCTGTCTTCCTCGTTTCGTCGTCAACAATAGTAATATTGAAGCTTGAGTGTCCTGTGCCCCATGTGGTAATGTCAGATTCTCATAAAACTGGTTTATTAAATTATCTGCAAAAAGATAAGCTTATACCTATGAACTTTCGAACTTGGAAATTATACAAGTATTCCCTCTTAACTCTCACATTCAAATATATATGGACAGATAAAACATTAAATCAGTGGGAACAGCCACGCTACGTTATTTTAGCCTTTCAAACTAACCATTAAAATTAGAAAAATTTAAGCGCCAATATGTTTGATCACAGCAACATAGGAATTGTGAAACTTTATTTAAATTCACAACATTATCCTTATGGTGATCTGAATCTTGATATAACGCGTAATAAGTATGCATTGCTATATCATATGTATACTAATTTTTAAAATTCATACTATGGTAAAGATTGTGCAGCTTCACTAGGCTAACTTTACTTTCTCAATCGAATACCTTTAATTATTCTCGAGTGTTCCAAACAAAACGAGTCATTGAAAAATGCTCTAGTAGATGTGAGGTTAGAATTTGAGTTGCATACAAATGTTCCTGTCAATACGTCAGCTTATTGTTTAATTTTGCATGACCGTATAGTTCAATATAGTCGGATGAGTAGGGATGTCGAGAATTTCGTATAGAGATGTATAAAGTCGATTCAGGGCTTTGCTAGCATCAGTTTATTTTAAACCACCATGGATAAAGGACGCAGCAACAGCTGAAGTAAAGAAAAAGCAGAAAACAAACGACGACAAGAAGAGTGGGAAAAATTTATGAGGAGAAACGAGAAGAGAGACATAAAGGTGGAAAAAACAACATTTGAGAAAAAATCGAAAGACAAAGACTGTAAGATTCTTTGAAAATTAGTATGTTTGATAAGCCTTACTTTAATTAATACATCACATAAACCGTGTACGAATAATTTTACAACTAATGTTAAGTTTTACAAAGTCTTAACTAAGAAGGATCACGATAGAAATAAGAAGTCCGTGCTGAAAAACTTTGTTAATAAATATTCAACCAACAAAGGATCTTGTCCTAAAAATGATAGTCATGAAAAAATAAAATAACAATAAAATAAAATATTATAATAGCACAAGATGAAGTATTTTGTGAACATGCAAGGTTTCAAGAAACCGGGTAGTGATTATGTGCTTGATGCATTGGCTATCCTTCTGCTGAATATTATCGATGCAAAAGCACAAGTTTTTTTTTAAAGCATTCTTCACCTGGCGAAAATGACCACGAAAGTATAAACATGAAAATTTATACCTTAAACTTTGCTATCATGGATTAACGTGGGACTCAGAAAAAATTCAGGAGTATATGGAGATAGGAAATATTTTACGGTAGAATCTTGAAAATGCTACAAAGGTACATGTCATTGGAGATTTAAAAAAAAACGTGGCTTGAAAGATTTGGCTTAAAGGTCACTGTTATGACAGAATATCCACCATTCGAACTCCCAAGATTGGTCACTACTTGCACACATCACAATGAAGTCTACAAATCCATGTGTGCTTTTCATAATGTGAAGCGCATGAAAAAAATTTTACTTTAATATGGAATGGATTAATGTTAATGACGATGGCGATAATAATATTGAGCAGTAAAAATTCATTTTATTGTACTTTAAGAATAAGATGTTTAACAAAATCGTTTTGAAAATTATGTTCATTTTTTTATTGAATATAAGCTGATTTTAAAAATTCAACAAAATCAGTGGACAGTGAGTGCTTAGGTACCCAAGTAAGAAGTTATACTTCTATAAAATTATATGGCAAGCAATATAATTATAAATATCAGTTCACCTTGTATGAAACGATATTATGTACAAAGGTGGTGCAATTATCGTTGGAATGAGTATTTAGTTGGGTGTGGTTTCGATAAATATTTTAATATTTCATCACTGAACCATTATAATCAATATATTATGGCACAACACAACATAAACAGTACATTATAGGCTGGCCAGCATAAGACTATCTGCAGTTTCATCGAATCTTTCGATAGTTTCAAAACAGCGTCCTAACAAAATAAGAAATACCCTTACAAAATAGCAGATCGTTCAACTGTCCCCTTTTTTACATGTGTTATTTAAAAAATTTGCAATTTAACATGTAACCTTAAGCAAAAATTACTTTAAGTTGGATTTATAAGATCTATATCAAGCTTTCTTTTTTGTTTGTATAAAAGATTACTATTTGATAAACCTATTTTTTTTAAATAGATCTATAATTTTTTTTTTTTTTGTTTTTTTATTTCAAGAACAAAAAAAAAGGGTCAAGTATGTGTAAAAGCGTTAATGTTAGTTCAGTTTTATGAGAGAAACAATTTGCAGTGTTGTAGCATATATTTGCGCTCCTCCCACCTCTGTGAGTTTTGTTTTCAATCACGAAAGAAAAATTGTGAGAGAAGAAAACGTAAAAAAACCAATTATTGTATTCATACAGAACGGAAAATTTTTTTTTAAGTATGAAAATTCTGCAAAAATGTAAAAAAATGTATAAACAATTATTCATTTATTTTTAAAGTAACAAAATAATGATAAATAAATAAATGTTTCAAAGTTTTTAAGAAAACATGTATCGAAAAAATATATTTTTATAAGTAACTTATTTATTTAATGTAAAATGAAACCAAATGAATGAAAACAACAAATACAAATTTGCACTGAAAATAATTTATATTTAAAATAATTTACATTGCAAATAAGTTACGAGTTATGAGGTAAAATAAAGTAATCGGTTTTTCTATGTTGGGCTCGCTCATAGCAGAGTGGGTAAAGGGTTTGCCCAATGTGCTAGAGGTTAGGGGCTCAAATCTCTTTAAATACTGTTTTTTTTTTTCTAGAAATCGGTTAAAAGAAAAAGAAATAAATTCAAAATGTGTACTGTAGTGTGTGCGTTGCTCTGATGTTGCGTTGTGTGGTGTAAACGTGACCGGAAGTACGTCATGAGGGGCGAGGCGAAGGGGGAGCATCAAGCAAAATCCACTTCCGTTACACTTATTCTCAAGGTCATCAATCTGAAATCTTTGATTCACTCCGTAGGTCAGAACGCGCCTATAGAAGTATAATTTTAAAATGTTTAACAATTATTTCCCTACCACTCCACATCTTACATCATCATGAAACACGCTCGCTAACACAAAAAATTTTTTGTATGCATATAACTACCTCGTGAATAAGCTGCACACGATCTTGCACATTCACATAGTGCGCACAAACCAGTGCTTTAGACGACTTATGCACATGGCATCGCGTGCAAACTCAAACTGCGTTGCAGGTTACCAGCTGGCGCACGCGACGCTACAGGTGCTAATCCACATTGCGCACAAACTCGAATAGCACGCTCAAACTCAAGCAGCGCTGAAGATGGCGCACGCAACCTCAAGCAGCGCAAGTACAAGAAGCCATAGCTTCTGCTCACCCATTGGCTGCAGGAGGGACTACCTTACCGAGAAAGAGGGGCCGCTTGCCATGGAGAGGGAGTGAGCCGAAATCGCCTAGCAACTCGAGCCCACCTGGGCTGGAATTGCCATAGCTTATCTACTGATGCATACTCATTCGGTAGTGATTTCCAAAAATTATTTAAATTTTCGTAATACAATTAACTTTTTCTAAAGTACAATGATTTGAGAGAGTTTTGTTTAACTTATAGTTGATAGCTATACGTCCTTCTTTTCAAACTAAGCTTGTTTTAAATCGTATGTTTTTTGCTGTTTTGTAAATATAAGAAAAAAAAATTTCATGATCTACTTAGTTTGTCACTGATTATTAAGCAAGATTTTGTAAGTCTTTATGTATGGACCATTAAAAAATATAAAAATAACCCAATGAATATCATGTGTTACCAAGCATGATCTGTATATGATTAGAGTAAGGCTAGATTCCATACACCAATGAGGTTGCCTACCAAGGACCTATGGTTCACCCCGTTATATAACCTTAGTAGGACCTCGTAAGGTTGCCTACAGAGATCCTTACAAACAGGTGAGGGAGTGCTATAAATTTATATCTTCGTGTAATGTGGATGCTTTTGTCTGTTTGACTTACTGAGCAAATCTGACTACGTTAAATAATAATTTCTTTTAGTGTTAGTATTAAAGGTAATCTGAGAGCTTAAATTTGTGTTTTAATTTGTTGGTTTTTGTGTTAATTTATTCATAAATTTTTTTACAAAGCCTGAAGAGGTCAACGCTCCAGTTAACAAAATGTCACTACATAAGAAACGTATTCTGTTTTTTATTTAGAAGTTTGTCTTAAAAAATCGACCAAAAATGATTAAATAATACTAATTTGAAGGATGTTAAGTAATAGTCAATGCTTACGCACACATATGAGCAAACGTGAAAGATGAGCGACCTGCAAGTCAGTTCGTAGGTAACTGTCAAGTAGCACACACATGTAATTAGGAGTATTGAATAAATGGATTGTTAAGTTACATTTCCAGTGTACTCCTTTATTTGATTTCCAACTACAAATACACAACAAATGGCGACGAAGATGGGATACATTTCAGTATGTGAGATCTCGAGTACGAGTGTCGTGGTAGCACGAAGTGCTGACATAGTGTGGTTAACTTTTTGTGGCATGCTGCGTGCCTTTGGGTAGCATGGTCTGTCGGTGTAATTAAACCTAAAATTCCTCATCTTGTGAGCCAAAATGACTATAACGGGACAATGTACGATACCTAAAAATACGCCTACAACTGCTGTTACGTACATGCAGTCTCGGCATTTCAAATGACTGGATTCAAGGCTGACTTTTGGAACCAAAAGAAGTAACTTTTACAAAGGCTTTAAAAATAGCATTAGCAATAGAAGTTTTTGAGGAAGAATCAAATACGTTACATCAAAATACCGTTAAAGTTACCTATATTAACGTGACAACGGAAAACAAGTCAACTTTGAAGTAGACACGAGAGCAGCCGTTACGGTCATGGGAAGATAGCAGGCAAAATAATTTTTTCCAGAGACACTGGTTCTACAAACAGATCTACAGCTGATCACGTTCTGTAAGGGAAAAAGAAATTCTATAGTGTACATTACAGTATATTTTAAGTGCGAAAATTTTCATAGTACAGGAAATCTATTGATTACGAATATCGAACAATTGCCTCTGATGGAGCGTGAATGATTTACAAAAATTATTGGAGAAAATGGAATAAATACTTTATTCGATTCAAATTTTATAAAAAGATATTTCAGAAGCGCAAAAAAAATGTTATTCGGAAAATTATCAAATAAATACAAAAAAATTACGAATGAGAACATAAACGCAATACAAGACATTCAAGCGTCCTTGGTATTAAAAGAGTACGTTAAACCTGTTTTTCTGAAGTTGGGAGCTTTACCATTTAAATTGAAACCTTTGGTGGATGAAAAATAAGACTTATTTTAGAAAAAGTTAACACTTCAGATTTTGTAACTCCTATTATCCCTTTGTTTAAGAAAAATAACCAAGTAAGAATTCGTGGAGACTATACAATAAACCCACAATTACAAATAATAAAATACCTGCTACCTACAGTAAAAGAACTTTTCTCAGAAATGGCAGACTGTACTGTGTTTGCAAAATTAGATTTTTAATAAGAATATTTACAATTATAAGTCGATGATAAGAATGCTTACTTACTAATGATTAATACACATTGGAGACCATTTAAATGTAATCGACCGATATACGATGTAGCTCCACCACCAGCAATTAGGCAAGAAAAAATAGAAAACCTAGGTTGTAATTTTAAAGGTGTTGAAGTTTTTCTAGACGATATTCGGATTGTAACTCAAGATTTTATAGAACGTATGTTAGGATTAGATGAAGTTTTAAAGTTTTGGATGGATACAATATAAAAATAAATTAAGAAAAATGTAAAATTTTTGCATCAAGAATATTCTACTGTGGTAACGTAATAGATAGAAGCAGCTATCCCTAAGATATACAAAAATTGTAAGCAATAGAGCAAATAAAAAGACGATTAAATATTTTAGAAGCACAAGCTTTTATTAGATTTGTTAATATGTACTGTAGATTCATCAAAAACGTAAGTTTAGTTTAAGAACCTTTGTATGAACTTTTACACACACAATATAAATTTAGGTGTTCAAGCCACTAGGAAAAGGCTTTTCTTGACTCAAAGGAAACTTTGACCAGAGAGCAATTCTAGCCGTATTATAACCCAAACTTACCTCTCGTACTGGCAACGAATGCGAGCCCATACGGCATCGGGGCAGTACTATAGCGTCGTTTCCCAGATAGGACCGAAATGCTAATATAATACATTTCTCAAACGTTAAAAACAACACAGAGAAAATATAGTCAGATAGATAAAGAAGCGTATGCCATTATTGACGCTATCAAAAAATTTTACCAATACCTCTACGGGAACAAATTCACATTACTTACAGATCACTGACCACTTACACAAATTTTTGCAAAAACCAAAGAATTGCCGCGTTATAGTGCAATGAGAATAAATTACGAAATTTCTCTATGTGATTTTGAGTACACTATTGAGTATAAGAAATCGGAGAAAAATGGCATTGCAGATGGACTATTTAGATGACCTGTAATTAGCGCGAAGGAAAACATCGAGACTATTAATTTATTAGAACGAAGTTCTTTATGTCGCGTTACTCGGGGGGCTGGAATTTTAAAACCGACAGATTTTTTTTTTTTGAATCAGAAATCTCTTCCTCTCAAGTTTTTCCCCTCACCCCGTCCCCCCTCACCAAGTGTTCTCTACACACTTCCCCTCTCCTAACTATATATGTACATTTGTCAACCGTGCCGTGTTACTCTTCTGCATACCTTTACCCACCATTCCACCTCACACTCCCAAGCAATTAATTTTTTAACAAATTTTAATTTTATTTCCCCACAGTGGTTTTTCTTTCACTTTGAATTTTTTTTTCTTTTACAATTCTAAAAAAAAAAAAAAAAAAAAAAAAAAAACATTTTCCAATAAAGAGATTTGAACCCTCGACCATCTGCATGTGAGTCCTGTACCTTACCCACTCTGCTACGAGCGCTGCCGACTATAGAAGTCGGTTTCTTGTACTTATCGTGTAATTCGTAACTATAACATTCCATTTTTAAATGTATTCACTGATAATACATTCAATTATGAATTTGTTTTATAAATTGTGTATTTGTTTTCTAAATAATACATCTAAAAAAAAAAAAAAAAAAAAAAAATTTAATTAGCATAAACATGGTTATGTAGATTAAATATAATAAGGCGCGTTATTACGCATTAAATATTTGTATTTTCATAAACCTGAGGTTTTTTTTGCATTACAGTAATGCTAATAATTACTGTTATAAATGAAAAAAGGTAATGAAATTAAATATGAAAAAAAAAGAAACGAAATATGAAAAAATGAAATATGAAAAAAAGAAATAATGAAATGAAATGAAATTTGAACAAATAAAATAATGTATTAAAAAATAATGAAATGAAATATGAAAAAAGAAATGAAAAAAAAGAAAAAACAAAAGAATGAATATAAATAGAGAAATATAAAAAAAAGAAATAAAGGAAATACAAAAAAATGAAAAAAAATGTAATAAAATGAAATATGAAAAAAAATAAAACAAGAAATTAAAAAAAAAAAAAAATAATAAAAAAATAAAAAAAAAACAACAACAAACCAGGGGGGATAAATGGGTCATGGGACCCACGGTAAGAACGAAGTTCTTTGAACATGACGAGTATAAAAACACAATTTTTCAGGTAACAAGGGGGTCGCCAGACCCATTGAAAGAACGAAGCTCTATAAACGTTAATACTGCATTCATGTAGTTCACTAAACAAAAACTTGAAAAACGAATAAAAAAAAAAAATAAAAAAAATAGTTCAGTACTCACGATGGTTGAACTTCGTGAGAACGTCGTGCATAAATACAGTACTCACGAAGTTCAACCATCGTGAGTACTGAACTATTTTTTTTATTTTTTTTTTTTATTCGTTTTTCAAGTTTTTGTTTAGTGAACTACATGAATGCAGTATTAACGTTTATAGAGCTTCGTTCTTTCAATGGGTCTGGCGACCCCCTTGTTACCTGAGAAATTGTGTTTTTATACTCGTCATGTTCAAAGAACTTCGTTCTTACCGTGGGTCCCATGACCCATTTATCCCCCCTGGTTTGTTGTTGTTTTTTTTTTTATTTTTTTATTATTTTTTTTTTTTTTTAATTTCTTGTTTTATATTAATACCTTCTAGACTTCATTGGTTGGTGCAAATACCATATTAGAAAAAGAGCATAAAGATCGCGAATTTCAATATCTTATGATTGCATTCATAAACGAAAAAAGCCTTACGGCAAAAAAAACATGGTGAATTGATCCACGTCAATTTACTCTAAGACATGAGGTACTGCTGAGGTAGAGTAAATACAAACGAGGCGAGTACGCAATTCAAATATTATGACTTTGAAACTTCCTCCTGCGCTGGAAACGTTATACACGTATTTTATTAAAAACAAAGTCGGTTCTATACATAAAAAAAAATTTTAATTAATGGCTGTTACGATGAAAACAGACAGTTATGATAATCTTGCCTTCCTGTAATGTACAAAATAGGAAATAGTTATGATACAATTTATTGAATATTTATAAATATCAGTCTCGTCAGTTTCTTGTGAAGTTTAGTCGATCAAAGTTCAGTGAAAATGTCATCAAGTTGATCTTTGTAGGGAACCCATTTAATTTTCTTCATCTTTATAAAGACCTTTTCTTTGACATAATCTTAATTCACTATAGACGTATGCCTTAATTGTCCACTTTCTGGAGTATTCACGTTTAGTTCAGCGTCGTTGGAAGAAAAATTGCATCTACAATTAAACTAAGTAAATTTTTCAGTGCCATCATTTTCTGACAAGCTTTGCTTAGAGTTACGTATTCTGCCCCACACGTCATCAAGGCAACATACGTTTGCTTGTGTGTACTCAAAGCTACGGGATCTCTGAACAGTCTTACAAAGTATGCGGATATTGTAAGAACCTTTGCAACCAGCAAAGCTTGAATCTGAAAAAGCTTCTAGGTTGTCTTGTCTTCCACTGAATGTCAGTCTCTTGCTTCTGGTTCCGAATGGATATCGAAATATTCTTTTTATTCTCAGCCAGTTTTTCTTGGTAGGTTTAATCTAATGTCTGCTGTTGATGTTAACTACATAAGGTATATCTGGTCTTACCATGTTCGTCAAATACATATAGTAAACTACCTACGATTTCTTGGTACGGCACATTTTTAAGATTTGAGGTCTCAGCCACAATTTTTTTGTTATCAGTCTCTTCCCTGTCTCGTCTAGATTTATTTTCTACATGGTTTGTGACCATTAGTGTTTTTCAAAGCTTAGATTCATCAAATTCAAACCATTTTAAAATCTTTCCAGTGTACATCTGCTGTGTCAATGTAATTACTTCATTTTTTTCATCTCTATTTATTTCAATACCTAGGAAATTTTTGGTCTCACCCAAGTCGGTCATTTAAAAATCCTTGGGCAGTTCCTTTTTAATTCCTTCAAGTTTCAGTCTAACATTGCTTGCTATTAGCATGCCGTCTACATACAACACAAAAAGTAGGAATTTGTCTGCACTGCACCAGGTAAATAAACAAGTTTCAGTTGGGTGAGTAGTTAAACCGATTTTTATAGCAGTCTTAGAACATCGCTCATTCTAAAGCTTATAGCTAACTTTTAATCTGTAAAGGGCTCGTTTTAATTTGCACACTTTTGTTTTTTTATTTATTTCTGAACATTTCACTCCTTCCAGAAATTCTGTAAATGTTTCATGCTGTATGATTCCATTAAGAAAGGCTGTTTTGACATCTAGTTACATGTGTCTAGGTTGTGCTTGATTATTATGGCCAGTACTGTTCTAATAAGGGGCAGTCTCGATACAGGTACGTATGTTTCTTGTAAATCGTAGGAGTCTGTATCTTTGAATCTTCTGATTACTAGTCTTGCTTTATATTTGACGGTCCCGTTGCCGTCACATTTTTGTTTAAATACCCTCAGTAAGTTGATTATATTAGGCATTTGTACCTTTCTGTCTCAAATGGGTCTATCTACAAATTTCCATACGTCATTTTTGTACATGGATTCAAGTTTCTCTTCAATATCCAGTTTGCAGTCAGTCTTATCATCGGTATTCATGACTTCATTTAAGTTAGATAGGTCCATACGTAGCTTTGCCAGTAGGGCATGAAATAGTTTATTGTGAGTCCTGATAGTTTCACAACCTTAGGGTGTCACATTTTCCTCAAGATCCTCATGACCAGAAGTAATCTGTTTATTTAGATCTGTTGCAACTTACGTCCCAGAAAAACTTAAATCTAATATCAGTTAATCAGTTTTTGCACTTTCTATGCTTGAAGCAGTCTCAGCCATTGTAGTGTTCTTCTGGGGTCTTCCTCCTCCTCTTCAGTCTCAGCTTCAGTAAATTCTACTAACCATATATCTTAATCAATGGGTTTGGAAAATTCATGCCAATCTTTGATGCCGTTTTTTTGTACGTGTCTTTGTAGACAAGACTCTCGTTGAACCTTACTTCTCTGCTTCCATAAAATTTACCGGTCTCAGGTTTAAAAACTAAGTATCCTGTGAGTATATATCCCACAACTATGGTTCGTCGACTTGAAAATCCGAATTTCAGTACCATTTTCTTCCGTACTACCACATATGCCAAGCAGCCAAAAATTTTTAATTGATTTATGTGAAACCTTCGATTTGGAGAAAACTTCTGACGTAGTACTTGCATGTCAATTCATTCATGTAGTGATCTGTTGTATGCATATATTGTGGCTGTCAAAGAAAGGTCCCACATTTTTTTCAGTAAGCCAAAGTCATACATATAAGTTCTGGTTTTCTTTTGAATAGTTTGGTTCAGCTACTCAGATTTACCTTTTAGCTCTGGCGTATCTGGACTGGCCAATTGCAAGTCAGCGCACAGAGCACGTAGAACCTCCTGAGTGTATCCTCATGTGAATTCAGTGCCTTGATCTATTCTCAAGTAGCATACCTATGCATCGTAACCTAGGAGGTTGTGGGTCGTTCTTACGAATTTTCCCAAACATGATCCAGGGTCACTTTTGGATCTCATGGGGTACACCAGAGTCAGTCTCAAAAAATTATTTATAATACAGCAATAATCTGTAGCCTTTGAGAAAAGTATGTGAGTTTAATGGTCCCATAAGATCGAAATTTATGACTTCCAATGATATAGATTCAGCTTTTATCATTTTAAGAAGAGATTTATTGATTTTTTAATTTAAAGATATCTCGCATGTCCGAATACAATCGTCGAATTTCACACCTCTAATATTGTAAATGTTGGTTCTATTTTTTAGTTTTATTTCTGTCTGTCACATTTGTATTAATTACGTCATATACTTTATTAATTGAACTTACTTCCTGACTTTTATTACTTTTAAGATTGTTATTAACATGGATGTTTTTCTGTGCTGCTACGTTGCATGCCTGATATTTTAATCTTTTATTACTATTACCTGTCACCAAGTAAGCCAGGCTCCTTTTGTTACGATTATGATTTTTAGTCTCGATGTTGTTTCCATTAAATTCCAATTCAATCGACCTGTAGGGCTCTTTATACACTTCGCTCAAAAATATTTCATTGGATATTGGGTCGTACATATAGATTTTCTCGTTGTCTCAATACATAATTAAGCCAGACTCAAAAAATTTCCTAAAGGATAAGAGATTTTCAGCAAGCATTTCAGCGTAGATAAGATTGTTCAGTCTCACAATATTGTTATCAGTGATACTTACAATTAGTTCTTCACCATTTTTTTTAAGTCTACCACTGGGTCTCCATTTGAACATTAAATGATAGTAAAATCAATCACTTTCAATTTATTTACAAATGGTTTGGAATTAGCTAAGTACTTGGTTCCTCCAGAATCATGAATAAAATTTACCAAAATTTTTAAATCATACGTTAAAACTCGATCACCATCGGATACACGAGAAAACAAGGATAAAACGGCCACAGCTTCAGATTTCAACTTACCTTCATTATTGTCGGGTTTTTTATTAGGGGATTAATTCTTAGAATTATCACTGTCTTTAAAGTTGATAGTTTTAGGTTTCTTGAGCTCATAACCGTTATTTGAGTCGTTTTTAAGCTTGTTATTTTAATTTCTATGGTTTCAACTCTCTTTTTTATCTCTTCCGTCACCACGTTTCAAATTCCATATTTTGTTGTTATTATTTCTTTTATTACTTGATTTACCTTTGCATCCAGCTTTATGCTCCATCACTTTTAGAATGAAGAGCTTGCACCTGTGTCACTGTTTTCTACCATCTATCCTTTGACAGTCCCAAGATTTGTGACCATGGGTATCGCACTGATAGCATTGGTCTCCTCCCTGATTGCGATCAGTCTTGGCTCTGTTCGCAGTTATCGGTCTCTGGTTCGGTATCTGGGTTGCATAGTAGTTTTAAGCATCTACAAGAAACTTTTTAAGATCGTTTAAATTTTTTAGTCCTTGATTATTACTTTCTTGAACAAAATTAAGTATTAGCAAGTTACAGAGTTAGCCAACAACAGCATTAAAGTAAGCGTCACATTTTTCATTCTTGGGCAGGATTTTGTTCTGTGCATTGTTGTTGAAATATCTCACTAAACCTTCAAAACGGTTATAAAACTTCTTTCTAAAGGCAGTAATTGTCAAGTTGGACTTACTACGTTGGATTTCTTTGATTCTTGTTAAGAGTTACATCGGATCTTGAATATTACTAGTTTTAACATGATTATCTTCCCTAATTCTATTTATTTATATGTTATGCACAAGAATTTTGTGTTTTTCTGTTACTTCTTCTGTCACAAAGGGTAGTGGTCTAATTAACTTGTTGATGGTATTATCTAGATTTTTAGACAGTTACTCAGACATTAGTTTGACAAGAAATAGTTCTAGTCGAGTATTTTCGTCTAATTTATAGTCGTATTTTACAGACGTATTTTTTATAGTATTTTCAATTTGTAGTCTCTCACAAGCCAACTCCCTAAAAAAATCAGTTGCATTTGTAGTCGGTCTCCAGATGGTTTTGGTGAAATTAAGGTTGGAGTTTATACCTGACAAGAATTCATTCTCTGAATAAGTATGTCAATTACTGAGTTTTGTCTGGTCATTACTTTCCCTCGAGCATCTGTTGCCAGACAGGTTCGGATGTAGTGTATCTAGTTTCCTCATTATCTTGCTGAGCATGGCCCTCTGCTTTGGAAGCTCTTCAGCCACGGTGCTCGATAACTTATTAAACTTTTTGTCAGCTTTTTTTCTATAGACTACCATTTCTGACCTCCTCTCATAGTAGCGTTCAGTCAGGCTGTTGACCTTTTTTTTGAGCCTATCGTATTTCATGCTTAGCAGTGAAATTTCAGAGACATTTTTCTCGACTAAATTGATTTTATATTTAGGATAACTATTCATCACAGTCGAACTTGTAATGTATTTGTCCTTATCGGTAATGTATTTGAAGATAAATTTAGGTTTCATGACTTAGTTTAACTTGATATGTAATTGATTTATACAAGGTGTAATGGTACCTTTTAAAACTATTGAATCTAAGAGCTTACGTTGTTTGAATTCTTTTTGTCTTAGGATATTTTCAGTCAGTTTAGGCTTTTTTACCTGTCCCACGTTCACTACTCTCGCGCTAGATGTACTAGCAGTCACACCAACAGTCTCAGCAGTGGTCGCTTCAACGGTCCCAGAAATCGTTTTATTAACAGTTGTTCCAACGGTTCTAGCAAACGTCCTATAAGACCCCAGCAGTCTCACCAACGGTCCCAGCAATCATCTCATCAGTAGTCGCTTTGATGATCCCATCGTTATTAGTGTGTTCGATGCATTTTTCTGAAAATACAAGAGATTTTAGAGATACACTCTCGAACATACTCTTATTGTCAACGTAAAAAGGTCAGAGGTAAAGTTTATTCTACCCAGTTTCAAAAAAATTTCTACTGCCTTAGTAAATTCCTGAATTTCAAACAATTTTTTTTCCAAAAGGAATTAAAATTTCTATAATTTAAAATGTCAGGCTCTGCTCAGTTCAAGCGAACACATGTTAAAATAAGCAGAGTGAGGCAAAAGCCTGCGCAACTAAACACAAAATTTCACAAGACTCCTGCCTCACTTATCGTGTTAATTTCGAGTACTTTCACACACAATTTTGACAATCAATATGCACATGTCCCAAAAAGGAGCGTCACGCACGTGCCCACGCGTGCCTAGCCAAACATAGGCATCAAGCAGCGCACACCCATATGCAGTGGAGTCCCAGAGACGGACAGAAAGAGACCGACAGAGAGAGAAAGAGAAAGATATCCATGACCCATGACGATGGCCTGGACGTCTTTCACCCCACACACGCCCACCCCGCAAGGTCTGCAGCCAGTGCACCAATCGCAAGCACTTCCTCTGCCCTTCCCCCCAACTGTGTCTTTAATTGTTCAATTGTTCTCCCTAAGTCGTGGTGAATTCCACAAATTCAACACATATCGTTATGAAAGATAGAGAGGAAAGTGAAACAATCGAAACTCACCCTTGGCTTTTTCACCAATCACCTCCTCTGGTAACAGTTTCCTGGACAAATTCAATGGCACCCTGTCTACCTCAACGTCTTCGCCACTCCACGTATCTCCAGCCTGAGTGCTCATGACGTCCATCTCCAGATCGCTTAGCCCTTCCTCGTCACCAGTCTCCTCGTTCATCACTTTAATTTTATGCACCTCGTGCAGTCGTGGTCTCACCAGTCACACTTGCACCGTCTCACGTATAGCAAGAAAAAATTTTAGTCGTACTACAATTATTACTGTTTGCGCAGTAGAATCTAGACTGGGTCTATAACCTATTGGGAGATTTCTTTGGAAGCAGGGCGGTAATAAATTGTAGGCACAGAATTAAGTACATAGAGAATTATTTTAAATGTATGCTCAGTACGAAGGTACATCGGATACTCGTTGCCACAGCCACAGAGCAGACGAAGCAACTGGTGACGCAAAGCAACGCCACGTACAATAAGTATAAATAGGGCGAGCACGCAATTGAAATATTATGACACCAACAAAAAGGTCTAGGTAGACGGCATGTCTGGTGGCCACACCTAAGTAACGATATAGAAAAATTGCACAAAACTGATTACAAGGCTAAAAATACAATAATAATCCTGTAAAAGCAGGTATACATAAATGGGAACCAGCAAAATTATCTTTTGATCGTGTCTATATGGATTTTTCAGGTCCATTTCTTGGAAAATAATTTTTTTTTTCAGTAGATGCGTTTTCGAGGTGGCCAGAAGTGTATACTGTAAATGATATCTTAAGTGAATCGACGATTTTAATTTGTACAGAAGTTCTTGTACGATTTAGAATTCCTAAGATTTTAGTATCTGATAATGGTAGGACTTTTACTTGCACAACGTTCTAGGAATTTCTAAAGAGCAATGGTATTGTACGTAAAAGAATGGCTCCATTTTATCTGGCGACAAACCGTCAAGCGTAAAAATACGTTTAATCAATAAAATTAGCACTCAGAAAGTTACAGCGTAAAGAAAAACGTTTATTTAATTTTCCATTGATTGTAGCACAATATCGTCAAATGCCTCGCACAATTACAGGGGTTCCGCCAACAGAATTAATGTTCAGCAGAAAAATAAGATGTACCTTAGATTTAATTAAATTGAGTGTAGTTACAAAAAAAAAGTTTAATGACGAAAAAAAATATAGTGAATTTGAAGTAGGAAATATCGTGGTAAGAAGAAAATACAGAGAAAAAGGAAAATAAAATTATGATAAAACAGTGCGTCGAACAGGTTAATTGCATTATGAAGTTAGATTACATGATGAAAGAGTATTGTTGTGACATATAAATCAGTTGTAGCGTATAGAAAATGAACAAGAGAAAGAAAAATTTTCAGAATCTTTCGTTCCAGCAGGACAGATAACCATTACACATAAAGAACCGCAAGAAAGAAAGAGTAACCGTAACACTTCAATGTAGTTAAAGTCAATCTTATTTATAGGCAGTAATGACTCTATGGGGTCAAGAAGAGACAGTAGTTTATCTGTTAGACGAGCCAGAGGACGAGAAAAAAGACTAAAAAATTCCAACGTATTCAAAGGATTATATTATACATTAAACATTATCTTCTACGAAAGTAAGAATTCTTCGTCGAGAAAAGTGTTAGGTAAGACTAGATCCTTACGCATATATACGAGCGAATGCGAAAGAGTATGTATGTGCAGGTCTGTGTATATGTGGCATAGAAGTGTAAACGATATTGGTCACGAATATGAACACGTAGAGCAAGCAACCAGCAAGTTAATCCGTAGGTAACTGCTAAGTAGTGCACACATGTAACTGAGAGTATTGAATACATGGATTGTTAAGTTACATCCCCAATGTATTCCTTTATTTGATCCCTCAAACAAATACACAACACAGGGCAAGAAACACCATAACCATATAATACATAGTACTTTTTTTTCTATTCAAAGCGAATCATTGTTAAGTTGCTTGATGAGGGTGCTATTTCGGAATTGCGCTTAAGCATAGATACACGGGACATTCACAGCGGCATAGTAATAGAGTTGTAGCTTTGTTAATAAGCATATTTAAGCAGTATTTAGTGTTTTTAGTGCTTAGACAGTGTCTGTTCTAGTCTAGTCGTTCAAACTTTACTGCTTATTTTTCTGATCGATTAGCTGCTTCCTCTCTGCCCATAAAGACAATGTAAATAAGAGATGTACAGAAGCTAATTCTAGTTTATAAGAATACACCAAGAAAGCTCTCATAGGTAATATACTAATTCCTGACACCCTATCCTATCCTCATTCCTGTCTGCATAACATCAAACACTTCATGTCATGTGTGTGTATATGTGTATGTGTGTGTGTCCCACACAGTTTGAGCTGAATGCTCCACACGTGTACCGTATGAGAAAAGTGCATGCACCACGCTAGAGCTAGACAAAGAGTGTGGGTCTGAGCTTTGTATCTCTCGCAGCCGTGATCAGTCCTTCTACAATTAGTATAATGGTCCATCGTTCCATGCTGAGCTCTTCATTCTTTCTCTTATAATTTTGTACAATGGGGAAATAAAGCTGATCAAAAATAGTAAAAGTCAAGCTCTATTTTGTGCACCCACGTTTATTTTCATTCCCTGCACCTTCACCATACAAATTGCAGCCTCTGTCTAGTGCAGGATCGTACCTTTCAGGCACATTAGATTCTTCAAGCCGGATCTAACAGAGAGAAGCAGACAGAGCCGCATTCCAGCCATATTTACATGCTTTCAGCGTATATACTTAACCTCGTGTCAGCCATACTTGTGTGCTTCCAGGGCACGTATTATCAGCCCGTTACTACCATCTTTGTATACTCCCAGTGCAGCTCGCAACGCATGCCATCGTTGCTGCACCCTTGCAGTGGGTCTTTCTCTACGGAGCTACGGTCAGTTGTCGTAACCGCTCACGCTGCTGCTGCCGCTTGCCCTAGCTGTGCGAGCCCCCATTGTTACCAAGGTTGCCGAGCCCCACTCGCCCTTGGCCATACTACCTTTACTGAGGTTGCTGAGCTCCCAGCTTGCCTTTGGCCCTTCGTTCACTGAGGTTGCCAAGCTCACAGCTTGCTCATGGACCCATCATCATTGCCTAATCGCACCGTGCTTCAGGGGCTTTCCGCTCGAGGACCGCCATCTTGTATCCATAGGTGAACGGCCTGCCTAAGAACGTCAATATCATTACTGCTGCACCACTAGGCGAGCACATTACCTACCTAGAACTGCTGCTGCTGTCAACCCGCTTCTCAGTGGGCTATCTGACAGCTGTGCGTACAAATACTGCACGCCAATACTCACTGCTAAGAATGACTGTGGGCCTGCTGATCACTGCTGCAGTGGATTCTCTCCAAGCTCCATACTCCTGCTTTAAGACGTCGAGACAGCTGATCAAAAATCATGTTTACCTTTGACTGCGTTTGCGTATGCGTATGTGTAAGCGTTTTATTATTTAAATACTATATCGACTTTCAAAGACGTCTCTTCAGTCAACGGCAATACGATTATTATTTGCAAGATATTTTAGCTGAATTCACAAACTATTGTAGTGCTAGTACTAATCAATTTGCATTGTACGTGCCACCTGATTCGATATTGTGTCTATTAATTACATTTTCCTAAATGGCTGACATAGACAGTCTCTACGCCCAGTAGCTAGCGTTGTACAAGAAGATAAATAATACATTCAAGAATTTCAAAGAGTTAAGTGCAGCTAAAATGAATGTGAGTCAATACAAGTCTCGGATTAAAAAAGTTAACAATTCGTACGACTAAATTATAGTGGCTCATAATTGAACTCTGAATCATGATAAGGACCTTTGCGAGCATGACTACTTAAAAAAGTAATTGATTAATGTATTCGAAAAGACCTATTGCTTGGTCACAGATGAGTTTGAAAACTTTGCGTCTTGTTTGAACCCCACGAGTTTGCAAACCACGATCACTAACTCTGCTTCAGCCCTTGCTCTATATAATTTGTTCTCTTTACCGTTCGTTAACATTCCAATATTCTTGGGCAACTTTGAGAAGTAGGAAAGCTTTTGCAACGTTTTTAAGGCCCTAGTTCATCTTAAAACCGAGCTCTCAGCTGTGATGTGATCAAGTACCAACATCTTCGAACTCATGTGACAGGAGATATGTCCGACCTTATAAAAATATCCCCCTTATAACTATACTCAGGCTTGGGAAGTCCTCGTAAAGTCTTATAATAATAAGCGATGCCTGGTCACTTCATACACTGGCACAATTATCAATTGACCTACTTCGAAGTCAAATTCTTGCACGTAAATGAAACGTCCATCCAAAAAGATACTTGGTCCCTTAGATTCCTTCGTAACTGTGAGTAAAGAAAATGGAAATTAAGACGTCGTTACTGCCCTCGTTGTCAGTATGTTTGATCACTTTGATAACAAAGATTGGCAGAAACACTTAGGTAGCAGTGATGAACCTTCTACCCTTGCTTGTTTGCGTGAGTTCATCGCTCCTCAAATAATTACGCTGGAGACGCTGGAATCGACGAAACGAAAGCCGGCACCCAGCTCCTAGCCTAATTATAAGTCTAAATCAATGTCTTCGTTCGTGCATTAGAGCTCTACTACTCTTGATGATTCGTCTATTCCTGCGTGCTTTCTTTGAGGTGAATCGTATCACCTGCATTCTTGTCAGGCTTATCAAAGTAAACCTCTGAATGAAAAGAGGCAGTTCGTGAACGATAGGCAGCTCTGCCTCAATTATCTTGGTTGGCATTACATCAGGCAGTGCAAAAATAAGGTATCTTGTTCGGTTTATCATTGGTAGTACCACACCTTACTGCATAAAGAAGAGGTTAATATAACTCCTGCAAAAGGATCGTTGTTATCGAATGGACCCACAGATGACCAGGGAAAAGATTCTGGCATGCATCATGGCTCTCAGATCAATCAAAGTTTCTATAGTACCGCTAGCTTGGCCCGTAGCTACACCCAGAGTTCTATTTTACGTTCGTGGCCCAGATGGTGCTCAAATATTAGTAAGAGCCTTAATTGATCAGGGCTCTCAAGTTCATTAATATTTTGTTCCCTCTGCGATGTATTGAGCCTTAAAACCCAATCGGTTACTATCTCGTTGACTGGAGCAGGTAACACTTCTGTAACTTCAGTCTCAAAAATGATTTACACAACGTTTCTGCCTCACTTCAACTCTGGTTCCAAAATAGCTTGTGAATCTATCATTTCCATAGGCTTCAACTAGCAGACCCTGACTTTCATACTCTAGATAGAATATATGTTCTACTAAAAGCCTTAGTCCACGCCAACATTATCCAGAACTCGATTCGCTGAGGTTTCGCCAATCAACTAATAGCCTCCACGTCTTGAATTGGATGGTTCTTGTCTGAGTCCGCCCCCCATTCCTTAGACAGTGTTTCGCTTACCTCTAACCAAGCGAGTCATGTGATTTCCATAAAAACTAAAGAGGTCACGGTGATGCATGTCTCGGAAGATGCTGATCTCTTTGAGCTCATGCAATGGTTTTAGCTGATTGCAGAGCCCCTTTTTTAATCAGAGCTCATGGGAGATGATCTACAATATGAGGAGCACATCATCAAAACTTACTCGTGATCAACGGAGTATTGAAGTGTGACAGCTCTCTACCTAAACTGTGCGTAGTCTTCAACGGTTTTACTGGGAACAGAAGAGTGCCATCGTTAAACTCCTTACTCCATGGAGGTGCAAATCTTTTGTTAACTCTATTTGAATTTATTTTCAAGTGGTGGTTTTACAGGTTTTTCAACACTTCCGACGTGGAAAAAATGTTCCGACAGATCCCGATTTACGAAGACGATCAAGACTTTTAAGCCATCTTTTGGAGACCTGACGTCTCTTCTCAAATTAGGACATATTTTCTGACAATCGTTACCTATGACCTCACGTGTTTCCCCTTCCTGGTGCCACGAGTCTAACGCCAACTTGCTTCTGAGCGTACTGATTTACATTTCAGGGCCTCCAAAATTTTACACGAAGAATTTTACATAGATGACTGCTTGTCCAGTGGTTACTCGATGAAGGAGATCTCAGGAAAATGTAAGGAGCTCGTAAAACTGGTGCGGTTACACGAAGAAAACTTTCAAAACTTCACATTTTGAACTTTTATGAAAAGAAAAAATACAAGAGCTTCAAGGCCCCACTATTCAATCAAAAAGATGTATTCGCTCTTCGAACGAAATACAGCATTTCGCAATAGTTAAAGTGCTTTGTTTTGATGTTGAGCAAAAAGTGCCCAACTACAAAGAAGGCTTAGACAATTGAATGCTTACAGGTTCAACTATTGTAGCGCATACGTTCAAGAAGGCTTGAGCTCTCAGCTTTCGTAGTTGGGCACTTTTGCATCTAACGTTATAAAGTGACACTTCTATCTTGACACAGCTCTTGCACTCAGAATTTTTCTGAAGTCACAAACCTCTAACTTTAGGATACAGACCTTTAATTTTCTAAACAAAGCACCTTGGACTATTTCAAAGTATAGATAATCAACGTTCATACGAATCAAAATTGGGGCTCTTTAACTTTGATGAATTCTCAAGAGCCTCCAGTTCATAAGTTTTTAAGCGTAAAGCTTCAAAATTTCTTTCTATGTAGATGGCTTTTCTCTGCATGAATGATCCTCTAACTCACAACAAACTTTGGCAAACGTCGTATCTGATCATCTTAAAGGCTTGACGCTCCGCCGTCCAAGTAGCCGGTCTTCGTTGTGAACAGATGTTCGGTCATTTACAATTTAGTACCCCGTGCCAACTGGCACCACATCACGTCCAAACAAAATCCAGCTGACTTGGCCTCCCAAGATGTCTTCCATAGTCAGTTAGTCGATAAGCTTATATGGCTCAATGGTCTTGGTTTATTATATAAGACTGAAACTCCCTACCCTGACCTGAAAGATTAGATCATCAAGTCGTCTTTGTCGTTAAATCTTGTAGCAAGCTGCTCAGTGGAAGAGCATGTCTTGTTTGTGGATAATCTTTTTAATTGTTGCTCGCGTTGGTTACATCTAGCACGAATCACATCCTTCGTCATGCATTTTCCTTTTCAACGTCGTAGCTAACTGAAAAAGTCATGTCCATCAACTTCTGTACAGTCCACCAATCTAAGCTTCTTTTATCGTGAAGCTTTCACCAAATCTGAATATCTGACGCTAACTATTGCTGAAGTAGAAATGGCCACCTCATTTTTGATCTTTGATCAACAACGGCATCACTTCGCACCTAATCTTAAAGTCATTTAACGTAATGTTAATCTCCTAATCGATCAGAGAGAGCTTCCTCCTACTTTAAACCGATTGTATAAGCTAGCTCCGTTCCTCTATAAAGGTTTGTTATCAGTTGGAGGCAGGTTAAGTAATGCCTTGCTAGATTTTGATACTAAACTTTCTCTGATAATATTTGATAGAGATCCTCTTACAATACTTTTAGTCAAGCGCTATCATCTTCTCACTCTTCATGGTGGTACCCAAATAAAGTTGACTGCTCTTTGTTGGAAGTATTGAATTCTCAATGGTCACCAGATGGTAAGTTCCATGCTAGCTTACTGCCTGATCTGTCGTTAATATGCTGCTTGGCCTCAAACACAGTTGATCGCTGACCTACTAAGAGTACGGGTGTCTCTATCACCAACATTTTTAAGGACCAGCGTAGATTACGCATTTTCCACACTGCTATGCAGGATCGAGTCATGCCTAAGCTCAAGGCCTCTGGCTCCCTTGACTGATGACCCTTACGATTTAAGTCCTTATACTCCTTCTCGATTTCCTAATGTTTTGACCATCTTATTCAATCCCATAGCCAGACTTCTCTTCCAAAGAATATTGCCACTTGACTGGTAGAAGCTATCGTCCCGAATCGTACAGGATTTGAGAACGAAGTTCTTTATGTCACGTGCTTGGGAGGCTGGAATGTCAAAAACAACAGATTTCGATGAAACGGAAATTGCTAACTAGAAGTCTCTTCGTTCTAAAAAAAAAAAAAAAAAAAAAAAAAAAAAAAAAAAAAAAAAAATAAAGTGACTGGGATATGAACACACGACCTTTTAATTGATAGCCAAGCGTTTTAACCGCAGGGCTATGGAGGTGATACGAATACTGTAATTCTTATTGTTTACATGAAGTATGCTACTAGAAACACAGTTTTGAATTAACCAGTTGTTCGATTGACCTTACAAATAATAAAAAAGTTTTCTGAATAATAAATTTCAAAAAAAAAATTTGAATAGTATAAATATACTTATGTAGATAAAATCGGATAGGGCGCATTATTACACATTAAATATTCATATTTTATGCATCAAATGCATGAAATACTAACAGAATTTTGTTTAAACCTAAGCTTTTTTTTCGATAAAATAATGCTAATAATAACTGTTATAAATAAATTATTTAATAAATAAATAAAATACCAAAATAAACATATACAATAGACTTGCAGAACTTATCAATAGTTTTTAAGGGCACTCATTTCAAATTAGAAAAACAAATTATGTCAAAATTTAACATAATTATATGATTAATTTATCTAATTAATAAAAACATTTTAAGAAATATATATATATATCAAGTAACGTACGATTTGAATCGTTTTTGAGGGTGTTTATTTCAAACTTGTTAAGCAAATAATAGCGGAATGTCATTAAATAATTATATAAATAATTAATATATATATACATATATATATACATGTTTGTAAGTAGTGACTTATGCGGACTTCACGTGATTCTAACATGTATACTAATAACATGGTAGAATTATGTGGACGTCTATAAAATTCCACTTTTGTCCTTATAATAACCCTTACATATACGTTATTGTCACTATTTATAAACATATACACACCCATATATGTGTGTGTACACATATATACATACGCACACACACACACACATATAAATGTATGTATATATATATATATATAAATATATATATATATACAAATGTATATAGTAACATATGATTTTAATGGGTTATGAGAGTGCTTACTTCAAATTTGATTAGCAATTCAGGGTCAAATGTCAGTAAATAGTTATATTAAAAAATTAAATGAAGACAAAAAAAATACATAAATACGAAATAATAAGAAAACGAAATAGAAAATAATATGAAAAATAATCTAAAAAGGAAATAAAATCAAAAAAGACATTAAAAAATATAATGGAATAAAAATAAACTAAAAAAAAAATTAATTAAAAAAAAACAGTGCACAGTAGGTGCTTAAAAAACCTAGTATGAAGTTATACTTTTATAAAGTTAGACGGCAAACAATATAATTTTGAGTACAATAATACCTTGTATGAAACAATATTGTGGACGAAGGTGGTTTAATTATCTTGGAAATAAGTGTACCTACGTTGATTGGGTGTGATTTGAACTAATATGAAATGAGTTAATGATCATAAACAATATATTACGGCACAGTAGGATAAAAATAATGTATAAGCTGGCCAGTCCAAGTCTGTGCACTTTCATCGAATCTTGCGGTGATTTTAGAACAACATTCTACTGCCTACGCTAACTACATCTGTAACGTCACGCCTGCATCTATCACGTAGGATCCCCCACTTATTTCTCGTCTATATTCAATACCTAAAATATAATTGTACATAGAAAATTGGGAAAAATCATCCTGTAACATAGCTTTCTTCAATAGGGTAATATTACATGCCAGTAAATGTCCCTTCAAGACATTCATCACACATAGATTTTTTTGACAGACATTATTTAAACGTCAAACGTATATTAAAATAACAAAAAAATACCCCTGAACATTGCAGCTCGTTTAACTAAACCATTATTTCATGCATGATACATAAAAAAAAATGGATATTTAACATGTAACCACATGAAAAAATTACATCAAATGTCATTTGTATAATTTGTAGGAATCTCCTAATTCTTTGGGTACAAAAGATTACTTTAAAAAAAACCGATCGAATTTTCAAATAGACCCACAAATTGAATTTTAAATAAATTTAGGAAGAGGGGATAAGGTGTGCGTAAGAGCATGTATATAAGTACATCCACATAAGGAAAAGAATTGCTAGCTTTACTCTACATATTAGTGTTCCTGTCATTTCTCTAAACTTTCCCCCGCAAACTACAGTACAAAAAAATTTGTATAATTTTTTTAAATTTTGAAAAAATGTTAAAGAATTCTATAGAAAATTTTTTATTTATTGTAAAAAAACAAATTAAATATGTAGGAATAAATATTTATTAATGAATTTGAAGGGTGCTCTGCTTAAATGTACTAATTGCCTAGCTTTTTAAGAAAACATTTTTAAAAAAAATTATTTTATAAAGTAAATTGTTTATTTATTCAATTTATAACCAAGCCAAATAAATTGATGTACATTAAATAAAAATTTTTGTGAAATCTAAGTTACAAACTGTAAGATAAAATGAAGTAATTAATTTTTTTATATTGGGCATGTTCATAGTAGAGTAGGTAAGGGCCGTGGCTAGAAAGTAAGAGGGCGGGTTTTCAAATTTCTTTGGAAACTTTTTCTCATGGTCAAAATCTGAAATCTTTGATGTACCACCATCGCATACCATGCCTATAGAAGTGTAACCTTAAAAAGAAATGAAATAAAGGAAATTTTAAAAAATGAAACAAATTAAAAGAAACATACCAGGGAGTATAAATGGGCCATGGGACCCACGGTAAGAATGAAGTTCTTTAAACATGAAATGAGTGCCAAAAAATAATTAAACAAGAGATGTGTGTCGGAAAATATTATAAAATGAAGAAACAAGGCTTCTCAGGTGATAAGGGGGTTGCGAGACCCATTGGAAGAACTAAGCTCTATAAGAATAAGTACTGCATTCATGTAGTTCAGTAACACAAAAACATGTAAAACGTATAAAAAAAAAAAAAAAATGTAGTTTAGTACTCACGATGGTTAAACTTCGTGAGAACATCGTACATTAATACAGTACTTACGAACTTCAACCATCGTAAGTACAAAAAGTTACTTTTTAAAAAATTTTTTTTTTCGTTTCTCACGTTTTTGTGTTACTGAACTACATGAATGCAGTACTTATTTTTATAGAGCTAAGTTCTTACTATGGGTTTCGCAACCCCCTTGTTACCTGAGAAATTGTGTTTCCTCATTTTATGATATTTTTTGACACACATCTCTAGTTTTATTATTTTTCGGCACTCATTTCATGTTTAAAGAACTTCATTCTTACCGTGATTCCCATGACCCATTTATACTCCCTGGTATGTTTCTTTTAATTTGTTTAATTTTTTTTAATTTCCTTTATTTCATTTCTTTTTTTCTTTTTTTTTTAAACAGGTGATCCACAGAGTATCTCATCAATCTCCAAACTTGGGAAAAGTGGGTCTCTTCCCAAAGTTCAATACAAGTACGAGACCTAGTCTTAGTAAAAAATGAGTCCACTCCTCCCGGTCAAGGGCCCCCCACGAGAGTTGTCAACGTCTTCAAAAATTTATAGGTGATAGTGCCATTTGTGAAGGTTAAAATTCCTTCGAACCAGACCTATCCATAAATTGATATTACTCTTCACTGTATCTGAGATCGAATGAAAAGGCACTTTTTAAACTTTTTGTAACTAGCAAAGAGGTGGAATTTTGTATTCGTGATCTCATTTTTCCACCCTTTTCCATTATGTAGTTAATAACATTCATAAGATTTGAATTATCAAGTGAAAAGAAGAGTACAAAATTTATCTTTTTTTCTGTATTTTTTTCTTGTGGGGACTAAAGCGTACTTAGGAGCTAGAAGTCCTTACCTAGAAAGTTTAAAAATAAAAATCATATAATTTATTTCTTTTTATTTTACACTTTTTTCTATGTTTTGTAAGTGTTTATATTTTTTTCTTATCCAAGAAAAAGAATTTTGCAAATTCATTTTTGTATGATGATTAAATCAATTATAATGTTGAAGGTGCACCTTAAGTTTTTTTTGTGATAAGATGCTACTATAAGAAAAAGTGTGTTACCCCAATAAAAATTTTTGAAGTTATATTTCTGTAGAAGCGTTCTACTTCACAGAGTAAATTAACGATTTTAGAATAAAAACGTTGAGAAAAAGTGTAACAAAAGTAAATTTTGCTTGATTCTCCCCCCTCTGCCTCACCACTCATGACACACTTCCCGTCCCCTGTACACAACACAACGCCATCACACCACATCATAGCACCACGCTTACTACAGCACACATTTTGATTTAAACTTACTTCTTTTTCTTTTCATCAATGTTACAAAAAAAAAAAAAAACAAGTTTCCAGATAGAGTTGAACCCTTGACCTTTTGCATTCTAGCTGAGACTCTTATCCACTCTTCTATAAGCGGTCCAAATGTAAGTAATTCAATTACTTCATACTATCGTAGAGTTTGTTGCTTTTTTTTAATGTAAATTTTCATTTAGTATGTACTAAATTATTCGGATTGATTATATATTAAATAAGTAAATAATTTTTATAATGGAATATATTTCTCAGGTACATGTTTTTTTCGAAAATCTTGAGATTAGTATATATTAGCAGAGCAGCCTTCATATGTAATAATTAACGTTTATTTACCGGTGAATGATTTGTTACTTTTAAAATGAAAAAATAATTTTTTCTGCAATTTTTCACATTTTTTCAAAATTTATATAATTTAAAAAAAGTTTACGGCTACACAAACACAATAATTGATTTTTATTGCATTTTTTTCGTTGACAATTTTTCCTTTTTTATTGGGATGGTTTTTTGACTTTTGACGACGTTTCTCACACAGTTAGTAAGGGAAAAGATCAGCTCAAAATTCAGAGAGGTGGAAGGAGCGCAATAGTGGAAATTATTTTTCTCATATGGATGTACTCACACACATACTATTACGCGTATTTAACCCATTTTTTTGTGTTATTAAAAAGAAAAAAATGATTATAGATCGATTTAATAATGAAACAGATTTTCTAATAGTAATCTTTCATACAAACAAAAATTTGAATGTTCATATGGATCTTAGAAATGAAATTTTAAGTTATTTTTATACAAGTTTACATGTTAAATATTAAATTTTTTAAATTAAACACGTGAAAAAGGGTATAGTTAAACGATCTGCTATTATTTTAGGGTATTTCTTATTTTCTTAGGAAGTTGTTTTAAAATCATCGGAAAATTCGATTAAGGTACACAGTCTTGTACTGGCCAGCCCCCATATCGTTTATATTGTGTTGTGTCATAATATATTGTTTATAATGGTTTAGTTATTAAGTATTAAAATATTTATCGAAACAACACCCAACGAATGTAGGTATACTCATTGCAACGATAATATAATTGCACCACCGTTGTACACAATATCGTTTCATAGAAAGTATATTTATATTTATAATTATATTATCTGCCATATAATTCCATAAAAGTATAACTTTTTATTTGGGTACCCAAGCACCCACTGCTCACTGGTTTTTCAAAAGTGTCAAAAAATTTAATTAGATCATTTTTCAGATAAAAACAATCTGTTGATATTGACATTATAAATTATCATTATTAAAAATACGTTAGGACCGATTTTACTGATCCAACCTTGCTGTAATATTTAGGAAGTTAAAATTCATAGTATAAAAAAGAGTCGATTTATAGACTTAACTGGCTAAGAGCATAAATTGGTGGACCCGTTCTGGGGCCAAATTATTTAATTCTATATATGCGGAAATTATATAAAAGAACTTAATTAAATTTAGAATATTCGGACTTTGAAAATGTGCACTTTTTGTGACTTAGATTTTCAATTTATAGGACAGGACTCTAATAATGTAATAAGTTAACCATGACATTTATGTTAATTATGTCAAGATTATACGCTTTTATTGGATGTGTAACGAAATGGAGCTAGGGATAAGACACAACAGGGATAATTAGTAACACACCTGCTTTTTTAGGTGTAAAATCAATGATCGATACATCTTTCTTAATTCAATTTCATATTACATTGCATAAGCTTGTCACGTAAAATTTTTCACTTGGAAATGCGGTATTTAGCTATGTATCTATGACTGTAAATTAAATGATTTCGTACGTATGAATTGCTACTTAACGAATTAATATTTGCATGGAATTACTAAATAAACATAGTTTAAATATATTTTATGATTCATATATATATATGTATATATATATATATACAGGGATATTCTTAAGTACTTGAGGAGCGGAGACCAGCGTGTGGATCAGCTTCCCCTGAGTCAAAATCCGTTTACAGAATAATTTTTTAACAATTATTCATTAAGTAAATGGATTTACAAAAGTGCTCAATTTCAGCGTGTTTAGAACGCAAATTTCAATGGTGCGGGCTGCCATAAAGTGCAGTGTCATGGATCGGAACAACATAGCAACAAACCTTTAGGTCGGTAAACAAAGTCTGAATAGATCCCCTAGCGGGCAGGAGATGGCGCTCAAATGTGATTAAAATAGTAAAAACGTATAGCTATAAAATTGTTAGAAGGAGATGAAGGGCTCAGTATCAGAAACGTAAAAACAAATAAATAAGCGTACGAAAAGGTTATTTAGTTAACTAGAGATATTATTGTGAGATCATTCTACATACGATGAAATTGACAATGACGATGAAGATGATGATGATGATGATGAAGATAATAAACAAGATAATTAATATAATAAAAGAAAGAAGATACAATTGTAAACAACATTAATAATAATAATAAAAAAAATGTTTAACTTGAGCGGTTATCAGGTAAAACTTGGGCCACACTTAGGCAGAATTTGAGCAGTGGCACTTGCGTGGCACTTGGGAGGTACTTGAGCGGCACTTGGGCAGCACTTGGGCCGTACTTTGGCGGTACTTGAGCAGAATGTAAAAGCGGCACTTGGGCGGCTCTTAGGCCGTAATTGGGTGGTACTTGGGCGGCACTTGGGCCGTTCTTTGGCTGTACTTGGGCAGAATGTAAAAGTGGCACTTGGGCCGTACTTTGGCGGTACTTGGGCAGAATGTAAAAGCGGCACTTGTGCGGCACTTGGGCCGTACTTTGGCGGTACTTGGGCAGAATGTAAAAGCGGCACTTGTGCGGTACTTGGGCGGCACTTGGGCAGCACTTGGGCCGTACTTTGGAGGTACTTAAGCGGAATGTAAAAGCGACACTTGGGCGGCACTTGGGCCGTATTTTGGCGGTACTTGGGCAGAATGTAAAAGCGGCACTTGGGCGGCACTTGAGCCGTACTTTGGCGGTACTTGGGCAGAATGTAAAAGCGGTACTTGGACGGCACTTGGGCCATACTTTGGCGGTACTTGGGCAGAATAAGAAAGCGGCACTTAGGCCGTACTTTGGCGGTACCTGGGCAAAATGTAAAAGCGGCACTTGGGCGGTACTTGGGCGGCACTTGGGCCGTACTTTGGCGGTACTTGGGCAGAATGTAAAAGCGGCACTTGTGCGGTACTTGGGTGGTACTTGGGCGGCACTTAGGCCGTACTTCGGCGGTACCTGGGCAGAATGTAAAAGCGGCACTTGTGCGGTACTTGGGTGGCACTTGGGCCGTACTTTGGTGGTACTTTTTTGGCACTAAGGCAGAATGTGAGCAGCGGCATTTGGGTGGTCAAAATCTGCCCAAGTACCGCTCAAGTGCCGCTTTTCACATTGTGCCCAAGTACGGCCAAAGTACGGCCCAAGTGCTGCCCAAGTACCGCCCAAGTACCGCCTAAGTGCCGCTTTTACATTCTGCCCAAGTACCGCCCAAGTGCCACTTTTCACATTCTGCCCAAGTACCGCCAAAGTGCCGCCTAAGTATTACCCAAGTACGGCCCAAGTGCCGCCCAAGTGCCGCTTTTACATTCTGCTCAAGTACCGCCAAAGTACGGCCCAAGTGCCGCTTTTCACATTCTGCTCAAGTGCCGCCAAAGTGCCGTCCAAGTGCCTCCCAAGCGCCACTGCTCAAGTACTACCCAAGTGCGGCCCAAGTTTCACCTGATAGCCGCTCAAGTTAAACATTTTCTTTATTATTATTATTAATGTTGTTTACAATTGTATCTTCTTTTTTTTATTACATTAATTATCATGTTTATTATCTTCATCATTATCATCATCATCTTCATCGTCATTGTCAATTTCATCGTATGTAGAATGATCTCATAATAATATCTCTGGTTAACTAAATAACCTTTTCGTACGCTTATTTATTTGTTTTGACGTTTCTGATACTCAGCCCTTCATCTCCTTCTAATAATTCTATAGCTACACGTTTTTACTATTTTAATCACATTTGAGCGCCATCTCCTGCCCGCTAGGGGATCTAATTAGACTTTGTTTACCGACCTAGAGGTTTGTTGCTATGTTGTTGCGATCCATGACACTGCACTTCATGGCAGCCCGCGCCATTGAAATTTGCGTTCTAAACACGCTGAAATTGAGCACTTTTGTAAATCCATTTACTTAATGAATAATTGTTAAAAAATTATTCTGTAAACGGATTTTGACTCAGGGGAAGCTGATCCACACGCTGGTCCCCGCTCCTCAAGTACTTAAGACAAGTACTTAAGAATAATATATATATCATGTACGAAAATTAATGTTGCGGGTAGAATTTAAAATGATTCTTTAAGAAAGTCACCAGCTTAAATTCTACTTAAGGTTTTAGTCTTTGAAGTTTGTACCTGATCGTCACGATCTTATACAACATCTTTAGCCCTAGAACAACGAAATATAAGAGAAAATTAAAAAAGACAGCTCAAAATTAAGAAATAGGAGCTAATTAAAAATTGTTTTAAAAAACCAGTGGACAGTGGGTGCTTGGGTACCCAAGTGTGAGGTTATACTTTTACAGAACTACATGGCAGTCAATATAATTATCATTATAGATGTACCTTCTATGAAACAATATTGTGTACGAAAGTGGTGCCATTTTTGTTGAAATAAGTATGCCTACATTAGTTAGGTGTACATTCAATTAATACATTAATGTTTAAGAAATGAACGATTATAAACAATATACAGGGGCAGAACAAAGTATAAGCAATGTGTAGACTGTCCTACATCTCTAAACTCAAGCTCAGATGCACTCCATTCCTACTTTACACGCTTTGCTAGTCCATATTTAATACTCAAAATATATTTGTACCTTAAAGATTTAGAAACACCATCCTGTAGTACCACTTTCTTTAATATGCTAGTGTTACATATCAGTGAACGGCACTTCATGACGTTCATCACATATAGATTTTTTTGTCAGACATTATTTAAACGTCAAACGTATATTCAAAATAGCCCAAAAAATATTCACTTAAAATTGCAGATCGTTCAACTGTACCGTTTTTTAAATAATTAATTTAAAAAATTGCAATTTAACATGTGGCCTTGTAACAAATTCACGTAAAATTGCATTATATGATCTGTACAAATCCGCTAATATATATTTTTTTTTTTTGAAAGATTACTCTTAGATACACCTATTCAAATTTTGAATTAATCTATTAGTTGTTTTTTTTTTTAACAACACAAGACAGAAGGGGTCAAGAATGCGTTAAAGCGTGATTTTAAGTACATCTATGTGAGAAAAGTAATTG
Source organism: Copidosoma floridanum (assembly GCF_036245765.1). Classification (NCBI taxonomy): domain Eukaryota; kingdom Metazoa; phylum Arthropoda; class Insecta; order Hymenoptera; family Encyrtidae; genus Copidosoma; species Copidosoma floridanum. The sequence goes on along the minus strand of NW_028321903.1, from coordinate 12,421,862 downwards.
TACGCGTTTCTGCATACATTTGCGCTTCTCTCACCTCTCTAGGCTTTTCTTGCGCTAACTATCTCCTTAAGTCAAAAAATTACTTTAGTCACAAACGGAGAAATTATGAGAGAATAAATAAAACGCAGTAAAAACTGATTATTGTTTTTATGCAGTTCAAACAATATATTTTACAATTTTTGAAAAAAATTTAAAAGTAGTAGAAACAACTATTTATTTATTGTAAAGTTATAAATTAATAGTAAGTGAATAAATATTCATTAATCTATAAGAAAGATAAACAAGCTGCTCTGCTAATATATTCCAACTATCAGCCCCCCCTGTCTCGGCTTAGCCCAAGATTCACTGAATAGAAGATCTAAGTGTGTCGACACGAAATGTCAAACGTTTTAGATAAAAATTTTACATCTATTCCTGACACTTCGTATAACAAAAATCTACTTATTGTTGCTGTTTTGCTCTCGCTTGCTTGCTTTGTGTTAAGCATACGTATAGGTATACGTATTAATTTGGTCTTTGTATCTCAGTAAAGAGTACACGTAAAAATTGATTTGAAAGAGATATACTGGCGCATAGTATATCTTAAGCACTCATTACCTCTTTCTTACTCGCACCGCTCTATATAATAGTATCAGTAAATCTTGTATTAGAGTATAGCGTTGCGTGACCTTTGTCTTTGAATTGGATTATATCAAGCTTGCAGACGTGAACTCACCAGTGGAGATTGTGTTTCTCCTATTAGATTACTATTATTTACTAATATACGTTCGATTTGTTAATTTTAGTACGTAACTACCATCATTGCTTGCGTCAATAGTCACTGCAATCATCGCATCTACAGTCACAATAGCCACCATTGTACCAAGCCATCGTAAGCTGTGTCTTCGATTGTCGCCACCTCGAGAGGTCTCGCCTATTGACGGACGCTCGAGTTTGCTTGTCATCACACTGGGTAAGTTGTAAGTCGTCTACTGAGTTAGAGGACATCTAGGTGGGGCAGTTAAGTGTATCACTTTAGTTTGCGTACTGCTGCGATAATTGCATCTCGAGTTAAAATAATCTAGCACTGTTGTAAAGTACTTCGTTTGATTTTATATCTAAATGTGAAGGATTTAGTGAGTGAAACCGATCATCTCTGTCAGAAAATATTTATCACTGCCTCATATGTGTTGAAACAGGATAGATATTTAATTTGTTTATAGTTGATCGTTTGTATGATTTATTTCCTTATAGTTGTGTAGCCTAGTTTAAATCTTTGTTCAATTCTCTCTAATCTAGCCCTTGCTCCTGAATCGAGCTCTTAATTATTTTAGTTAAGACCGATTGGTTATATTATAGTCAAAAAACATGAAAGCTCTCTACAATAAGCAGCTTAAACGCCACAAGAGAATTTTTAATTCTTTCGATACTTCTAAGAAGCTCGGTGAAGCTAATTTGACAAAAAGGAAAGCTCGTTCGTATTTGGAAGCGGTGGAATTTTATATTTCTAACTTAAAGTTAGCTTATTCGAAAATTCTCAAATCAGATTAATTAGACGAAACCCATAAGTATTTCACTTCAGAGTTGTATGATCTCACTATCGATGCTCATTTTACCGTAAAGAGAGATTTTTTAGAATTCATTGGATCGCTTTTACCGAATCCTAACCTTCCTTCCCACCCAGCTTCTGTAGCTCTAATTCCGGCTGCTGGATAAAATTTTTCGATTTCAAAAATTTAATTGCCTCAGTTTTCTGGAAATAACTTTGAATGAAAACACTTTTATAATCTGTGTAGGGCTTTAGTTCATCACAGAAAAGATGTTCCAGTGGTCATTAAATTTCACTACTTGAAAGCGTATCTGTCTGGAGACGTGCTTCATTTAATTCAAGGTATTGCTGTCACTGAACAGCAATATCAGAATGCTTGGAATACTCTCGTTAACACTTTTGATAATCAGCGTCGTCTTGTTCACTCATATATTTCCATAATCCTCTCTTTTAAACCTATGAAACTCGATTCTTGTGCTGCATTGAAGCGCATACAAAAGGAGATCGTTAGCTCAATTGTTTCATTAGTTACTTTAGGTAGAGACTTAAGCTCCACCGATTTTTACATCGCCTGGATAGTTGAAAGACTTGATAATAACACGAAACAAAATTTGCAACGATCCTTAGGTAATTCTACTGCCGCACCCACTCTAAACCAAGTTAAAGATTTTATTGAGTCAGAAATCATCACATTAGACTCTTTCAATGTTAAGACTCAGGTCTAGGCCTCCCAAGGGGATAGCTTAAAAGGATCTTCTCACGTTACTAAAACAAAATTGTCATCTTGTCCTGATTGTCAAAGTAATCATCCCCTTTATCAGTGCCCTTCTTTCAAGTCCAAGCCGTGGAATGAAAAGAGAGATCTGATTTTCAAATTTCGTTTATGATCGAATAGTTTCGGTCACCACTTGGCTAAACATTGTAAGTCTGATCGATCCTGCATTATGTGTAGCAAGAAGTATCACTCATTATTACACCGTGATCTCTTCAAACCAAAGATTGACTTATCAGATTCTTCTAATAATTGTGCTGATGTTAATGATTGTGAGTCTACCGATGATGGAGAGTCCACTCATCAAACTCACACTCTTTGCTCTAAAGGTCTTGAAGTTGTGCTAGCTACTGCTAGAGTTTACGTCATTGAACCTACTGGTGTTAGACTGCTAGCTAGAGCTCTGATCGACAGAGCTTTGCAGGTTTTGATAATCACTCGTTCGTTGTGTGACTTATTAAACCTTAAAAAAAAAAAAGTAACTTGAAGCTCAATGAGACTGGTGGAGTTTCTGTTGATTCTCCTAAATGTAAGGTCCACTTCAAAATGCAATCCTGATTAGACTCTTCAATTAAGTTTAAGGTAATCGCATTAGTCCTCAATAAGGTTTCTTTGTACCAACCACCGTTGATTAAGATCGATTGTAATTTCCGCCATTTAATTGTCTTAGACCTAGCTGATTCTGAATTAACAAGATCAGACAAAATAGACCTACTGTTAGAAGCTGACACTCATGCAATTATTTTAAAACGGTGTTCGTAAGGGTTGAGTCGACGATCCTATCGCCATCGCTACTTCTCTGGGATGGCTCGTATCTGGCTCTGTAGCGACACATTCTGCTAATTTGACTATTAGTTCGCAACATTGTACATTGGATGTTGAGCTCAGTCAGTTAGTACGAAGATTTTTGGAAACAGAGAAAGTACTTTGCCCCAAGTCTACTCTTTCGTCCAAAGAAGAAAGCTACGAACGATTCTACCAAAAAACAGATAGTAGATCAGAATATGGACGTTACGTTGTAGGTTTACTATTTAAGGAGGATCCTACTGTTTATCTTCAATCCCAAATCGATTCTGATTATCAAGCGGTCTCGATTCAAAATTCGTTAGAAAATCGATTTGCTAAGAATTTTTCCCTCAAAGACGCTTACATCAAGTTCATGGAAGAGTATGAAAAGTTAGGTCACAAGGTAGTCAGTCCATCTCCAACCAGTTGGTACCTCCCTCATCACGGAGTCCTCAAGACATCTAGCTCGACCACCAAACTTAAAACTGTCTTCAATGGTTTTTCCCAGACTAGTGAAGGTATCTCTCTTAATGACCTTCGTGTCGGTCCCAACCGTCTTCTCAAATTATTTAACTTAATATTGAGATGGCGTTGTTACCAATTCGCTTTCGTAACCGATGTTGAAAAGATGTTTAGGCAGGCACTTGTCCGTGTGATCAATCGTTGCTTTTAACTCATTGTTTGGAGATCTGATTTGCGAGCTCAATTAAAAAGCTTCCAACTTAATACTATAACGTATGGTCTCGCTTGCTTTCCGTACCTGGCTTACCGAACTATTAAACAGTTAGCTAGTGACTGCGCCTCCAAATTTTCATGGGCTTCTGTAGTGTTGAACGATGAAGTCTATATGGATGATATTCTTTCGGGAGCACATGACGTGGTCTCCGTGATAAAAAAGGTAAATAAGCTTATCGTAGCCACTGACTCTGGCAAGCTCCCTCTTCGGAAATGAGCGTCTAATGAGCCTAATGTATTATGTGACTTGCCCCCACATCTGCTCAGCTCTAATCCTCATCAATTCTCTGACTTTGAATCGTTGGTATCCGTATTAGGATTTTCTTGGTACCCTAAAGAAGATGTTTTTCGTTACAAGATAAATGCTTCTTTTATTATTTAAGCCTGGACCAAACGCTCCATACTATCAACTACTACGAAATTGTTTGATCCACTTGGTTAGCTAGCTCCTACAATTATTTATGCTAAAATTATTATGCAAGATTTTTGGCTAGCGCAGATAGACTGGGACGCAGAGATTCGTTGTGACATTTGAAGACGCTGGGTTCATTGGCTTAAAGAAATTGATGAGATAAAGTCTATCTCTATCCCGCGTTAGAACTTTTCTCCTTCTAAGTTCATTCTAGAGTTTCGTTTTAAAGTTTATCGTCTCATGCTTTATTGACGATCGTCAAAGAACACAACAGTTTTTAATCCTCGCTTTTTTCAATTGCAAGCTCGTATTCTTCTTAAGACTGGAAGCCTCGTTTTAAGTTCTGATAAGTTGGAAATTGCTGAGTTTTTTCTCATTTGGTATCATCAAATGTTGTATTTTAAATCAGAATATAAGATCCTTGAGAATACTCTGGACCTAACAAACGAAGAAAGCAATACTGTCGTTACTCTACTTCAAAATAGTCTTCCCCTTCCACTCAAACCGGTATTAATTGATTCATTATCTTAAGTAGGGGGTAGATTGAGTCGATCGTGTCTCACCAACCTTAGCAAGCATCCCATCATCTTGCAACCGAATGATCGCTTTGTTAACCTTTTAATACGAGAATATCATCTTCTTACTCTTCATAAAGGTACGCAACTCACTCTCTCTCTACATTGAGACAGAAATTGTAGGTTCTTGAGGTAGGCAATCTGTTCGTTCTATCGTTTCTCGCTGTTTTACATGCGGAGGTGTTTCCTGGCAGAGAGGGTTTAGTCCACGTTGTTAAACATCGCTTAGCCCTTGCGACTCTTAAGTGGCCAGTGACTAAACTTATTCTCTTGCGTGCGAATGATGAATGATTTGTAAAAGAGAAGGCTTTCTCCTATTGTAGTACGTAAGCCTTCATTTTTAAGAGTTTGGTGGATTCGCGTTTAATTTAAATAATAATGAAGCTAGCGATCCATTGTTGTTTATTTTACTGTATATTCCTTAGAGCTTTTATTGTAATGGCTCAAATTTCTAATTATTGTTTGATCGATTTCTGTTAGTTTAAATCAAAGACTTTCAATTTTTGTTGTTGCTCCCCATTCGGTTTAGCAAAGTCAGGGAGAATGTTGGATGTTTAAGTACATTTGCGATCGTAAGCTTATGTAAAGTAGTCCGCTGACTATTGCTCACGAGTAAGAGAGAATAAGATGATTTGTGTGAGTCTGTATGAATGTATGTGCGCGCAGGCATGTGAGACTTCTAGGCTCTTGTGCTCTGAGACCCAGATTATGTCTGCTTTCTAAGCTATGCGCATCCCTATGAGTCGCTTTAGTTTTCTTTTGATAACTTTTTTATAAATCTTAAGCATTCCATATTTTCTTTTTTTTTTAGAGTGTAAAGAGGTGTTAATTAATATTAAATAAATTAGTTTTCATTAAACTTTGTGTTCAGTGTATTAACAAAGTGAGAGACGACTTGGTCATTGCAACCAACTTCCTCATCTTACCTCTCTTCCTTGCTAATTATCCGGCGGTTATTAAAATTTAAATCACACAGTCCATTTATTAACGTCTATCTTTAACAAAAAGACCGTGCTGAAGGGAGATACATCACTGACCTAAGAATATCTTGTCTTCGGGTCGTTCCCGGATAACCACCGCTCATCAGTAGTTGGGAAAAAGTACCTTCTCTGTGGACATTTCGTTTCTACGAACCACTGTGAAAGCTGTTGTGGCTGCCCGAACTCAGAGTTGTTTATCAAGGCTTGCTGCTGTAGTATAATCTGCTCTGGTAGCTGCACCAGGTCGGTTAGAAGAATGGTCATTAGACCTCAAATTGCTAGAGCAAAGTGCGCTTTGACTAAACGTCTCCTGGTATTTTGCAGGAGACATTTGCATTTAAGACACCTTTGTATTGGTAGCACTCGTCAAGCATAGTACTTCAGGATAGAGATCGACGTAAGACGCTTGTCTATTAGAGAACAGTGTCGTCAGTCGCGAGGATACTCAGCTGCACGATTCTCGGCTCTGGGCTACATGCACTGTCGGTGACCGACTGTGTCTTACTTATGTTGCTCGCGCCTATTATAACCACACTTAATTAATTTAATTGTAGATTGCTTCAATTTTACTTCAACGACACCTAGCAGATTCAACTGAACGAAAGCGCAAAGCTAGAGTATTTTTGCAAAACTTTGAGCTTATTTATTGCTTTTGTTATTAATTTTTTAAAGATAATAAATATACTAAGACCATCTATTAAGCGTCAAGAATTAGTATGTAAAATTTTAGTAAAATCAGTTGAATAGTTATAGCGGTTAGCGATTGAAACGGTTTCAGCGACTTTGCTTTATATATTAGTAAGATTTCTGAGTTTCCGAAAAAAACATTTAATTGAAAAAATTAGTTTGTTAAATTATTAACTTACTAATGTAATTAAAAATCAAACCAAATTAGTTAGTAAACCATAAATGAAAGTTTAATTGAAAAAAAAAAAAATAAGTTATGAACTACATCATAACAAAAAGTAATCGGATGAATTTCTAGCGGGACCACTCGTAGGGGGACGTTCTTTCACAAACCGAACAGATTTAGAGAAAAATTGACTGACACATTTTAAATTTAACTGAAACTTTTTTTACGGGTTCTATATCGAAAAAAAACAGATAAGTGTAAAAGGATTTTTTTTTCATTTTCGATATTTTGAAAAATAAATATGATCAAAATTTCGTGAACTTGATGATTTATCGATAATAGCCTATTTTTAAAAAATTCATAACTCTGGTTCTATTTAGGCTAGAAAATTTTTTTTTTTAAGGTAAAAAAACAAGCTTAAAAAAAAAAGTACTTACAAAACAAATTGTTTAAAAATTCAAATTTTTATTAACAATTTAAATGTTCAAATCGGTTTTTAACAGTCGCGCCATCTATGAATCAACTTTTTACTATTTTTATCGTATTCTGCGTCAAATTTTCTATCGAAAACGCTTTAAAAAACGATGAAAAATTTATATTTACTGTGAGAAAAAAATTAATTAATTTAGCGTAGTACGTCACATCGACACGTGGGTCACATATTACGGCTCATATTCTTGTTTTACACCGTTTATCTCTTAAATACAAATAATTGTTTTATTTTTTAAATTGAAGAACACATTTTATTAGTCAAGAAGATGGGAAAAAACAGAAAAAATATATAAATAAAAATAAATAAAAAGCATTGTTGAAAATGAAATTTTTTTATGAAGATTTCGATAATGCATAGGCAATAAGAACAATATTTGGAATATAATAATAAGTACAATATTAAAAAGTAAGACAATGCTTTCATTTTCTGTTTAAAAATTTTGACAACATCTTTTTTTTCGCAAGATGACAACCGTTTTGCTTCCAATTGCTGAAAAGAAATCGGATTAATACAATGATATTTTAAAGTTTCTTTTATTGTTAAAACTTCTTGGAAACATTCGGATAATGGTTTTTCTTCCAATTTGTATTCATTAACTGTCAAATAACAACACGTTATATTCGGCAATGCTTTTGTTCCCCAGTCGAATAACTCTTTTGGTGTTCGGAAAGGGTTATTAACTCTTTGCAGGCTAGCTCTACCTACAAGTCTTTTTAAAGCACCCCCAAGTCCATCATATGGCCCTTTTTCATGTGAAGTCAGAAAAAAGTGCCACTCAGCTGATAATTTAAAATCTTTTTCGTGGTGTGAAAGGTTAATAAAATTTTTCCTATTTTTGTATTGTTCACTGGCACCGTCCAAAAAATATATTATTTTGTTAACCCCCTTTAAATTTAATTTCATAAATTGTACTAATTGTTTTTGAAAAATATGGACTGCAATTGTGTCATGTCGTAAACAATCAGAAATACTTACTAAACTTTTTAGCTGCAATTCGTTTTTATCATCTTTGTAATAAATAGAAAATAAATGTATCGTCACTTGATCGTTATTCCAGTGGATACTTTGTACAGAATTTTGAATTATAAAAGAATAACTCTCAGAAAAATTACAAATGACAGTACATTCATTTTTCAGTAATTTACATTTAAAAAATCTCTCCATTTATTTACTAAAAATGAATGTGTCAATAATTTGGACATAACGTTACTTAAGTTTTGTAAAAATTCATCAACAGATAATATTAGTGTTTGTAAAGTTGTTCTTTTGGTTGTAACCCACTGTCTGTATGTAATATTTTCAATTATTTTGTCTTGAAAAAATTGTTCAAATAGATGAATAATATTAGTTATGCCAGGGCATTTATCACATTCTCCTAAAAAGTAATTAGTAGATTTACTAGGACAAATCGTGCGATCTAAACAATTATGGTAATTTTTTATAGGTTCCGGCGAATCAGCAGTGATTGATTTCAAATTTTCTCCGTCAGTTAATAATTTAACATTTTCATGTATTGCACACACATAGACAGAATGAGTACCAGAAGCTCCAGCTAACACGCAATGTTTGGGACGCAAACTAGCAAACTTTGAAAAACTATATTTAATTGTTATATGTTTAATATTGAAATTATCATGTAATTCTTTTAAGCTATTCAAGATTAATCTTTTTTGCATATGAATTCGCGTTTCACCTACTTTAACAGAAACGTTATCTTTTTGGCTCAGCATCAGTTGAGTATAACCATCAGACTGATAAAACGTGACTATAGTACTAACAACATTTTCTTCTAAAAATAGATGATATTTAGGGTTTGGATCACTTAAAAAACCTTTTTCTTTAGCAATTAATTTTGCAACAGATATCATGTGACGAGTTGCTGTTGGAAAATTAATCAATATTTTGTTGTAAGACCAATGTCTAAAAATGGTTAAAATCTTTATTTTGTGAGCTCGGTCTTGCGAAGTATTAAAACTTTCTTGTAAAGTTCTTAGAATTGTAATGTCATCATTCTCGTCCTCAAGATCATTTGGACCATCGTCTGTCACGTTAAACACTTTTTTCTTAATTACTTCTGTAAATTTTTTAAATTTTCTTCGGAGTACCTTACTTGCGTCAATTTTTTTTTTCAACTGGCGAGGATCCTGAGGCAGTTAATCCTTTATTCAAGTATTGAATACGATCGTTAAGCAACGCTGTATTTTCTCCAGTCACCCCAGAGGTAGATCCACTTCCACTTTCATTGTCAGATTCTCCACTGCTTTATGCTTCCTTGTTTTCCTGCTATAAATAATATAAAAACTTATTATTTATATTACTTAAGATAGCGGAAGTATAATAACTTCCATTGAATTGGATTACAATAAAATGAATTTTAGTAACTTAATTTTAACATTTAATTTAAAATATAATAATTTTCCAAGAAATTAATTTGATTGACTTGAAGAAGTTAACGGCATAAAAGAATTAAGGGCATACTACACTGTTTAAAGCTGTACGTAAAAGTTAGATTCCAGTAACAATTTTTAATATTATATGACAGTTACATTGAACATTAATACACTGATACATACCATTTCAACTTGATAATTTCCAATATCATAATTTTTTTCTTCTTTGATACTTTTGATACGCAGACGAGACGAATCGCAAATCCTTTATTGCAGTGTCTCAGCAGTGATTGACAAATTTGAGGTTCGAAGCTGACTTTCGTTTACTTTTCGCAAATTCGACACACTTTTTTTTGGATGACTAATTTTTTAAAATGGATTAAAACATACATCATTGCGAACGTTTATAGATAATGATTTTTTTAACACTGTTTTAGGCATTGTTGTATGTTTTCATCTACAATTTGGCTTTAATTTCTTGCTGTACTCAAACAACGAAAGGCCACTTTCACTAATGGAGAAACAACAAGATGGTGCAAACTGTTGAAAGCAGTAAAACTCGAAATGTCAGAAAGAAGCTATTAAGAAGCACGTGGAGCACTGAATGCGTTAGCGACAAACGGTCACTGCACAGCTGATTCACATAATAATAGTCTACTGCTTCTCCCTTCTACTGTCCCTACTTCTTAAAATTGAATCCCTGTCAGTGCTGCCAAAGCTACCCACAGTGTTTACCAAACGCGTGGGGAATTCAAAATCTTTTAGGAGCATAAATACTTTTTTTTTTATGTATTTTTCTATTTTTTTCCATCTTCTTGGCTGATAAAATATGTTTTTCAATTAAAAAAATGAAACAATTATTTGTATTTAAGAGATAAACGGTGTAAAACAAGAATATGAGCCGTAAAATGTGACCCACGTGTCGATGGGACGTACCTACCGCGCTAAATTAATGAACTTTTTTCTCACAGTAAGCATAACTTCTCCATCGTTTTTATGTAAAAAGTTGATTCATGGGTGGCGCCACTTTTAAAAACCGATTTAAACATTTAAATTGTTAATAAAAATTTGAATTTTGTGACAATTTGTTTTGTAAGTACTTTCTTCTTAAAGCTTGTCTTTTTACCTTCAAAATAAAAAAAAATGCATTTTTCAGCTTAAGTAGAACCAGAGTTATGAATTTTTGAAAAATAGGCTATTATCGATAAATCATCAAGTTCACGAATTTTTGATCTTGTTTATTTTTTAAAATATCGAAAATGAAAAAAAAAATCCTTTTACACTTATCTTCTTTTTTTTTCGATATAGAACCCGTAAAAAAAGTTTCAGTTAAATCTAAAATGTGTCTGTCAATTTTTTTCCAAATCTGTTCGGTTTGTAAAAGAACGTCCCAGGAGAAAAGGTTGTCAACTGTCTCAGCTACTGTGTGTAGGAAATTGGAGGTCCCAATGCCGTTTAAAATTTTTTTTTTTTTTTTTTTGGAATTGCTGAAGTAAAAGAAATAAGATTCAATGAAAATCAAAATGTGTGCTGTAGTGGCCTGGTATCGTGCGGTGTAGAGAGGATAAGGCGTCGGATGGTAGGGCGAGGGGGGAGTAACATGCAAATCCACTTCCGTCACTTCTTTTCTTGAAGTTCGGAAATCTGAATCAATTTACTTTCGTGCATAACGCACCTATATAAGTATAAATGTGTTATTTATAATGTGAGTAAAAATCGTTATAACGTACAATATTTATTTTTCAAAGGTTTTCTATATAAAATATTACAATACCAAGACTAAAATATACATGAAAGAAATATTTCTTTAAATTTTCCTTCATGATGGTTGCAAATAGCCCTACAGACAGGGCAACGGTAAGTTATTAACCTCAGCTGTTGTCAAATTAAAACTGCAAGCACTTATACTGTTTCTTTTTTACATTTGTACTCATAACCCCTAGCTCTTTTATAAATTTAATTTTCTTAATGGTTTAACGAAATTGTGATTTGAAATGAATTAATTCCATTAATTTATTGTTTTCTTACATATACATGATTCATCCAAGTTTCTACAGTACGATTTTATCGTATAGAAAGCTTTCATGAGTAGTATACTTAAAGTAAGTTGGTAGTTAAGTATTATAAGCTCAGCTTGATATTGCAAGCGATTTTTTCTAAAATTATCAATTCCCGTTGGCCCCCACCTAATATACCATTTGGTGACTTACTTTTACTTACCCATGAGGAAAACGCGAAATAAAACTTATTCACACGCTTAGATTGTCTTAGTTTTGTCTCATAGTCATGTTTAGCATTCATAAAATATTTTTTTCTATTGTTTTTTTTAGTACACTAATAAAAAAATCAAGTTTTCATTCACCGTAAGTCTGATTTGGTGGTATTAATTGATAGACTATATTAATAAAACTTCTGAATATGTACCTTATCTAAAGTTTCCAAGGATTTGGGATCGATACGGTGAATAATTGGATATTCTGTAAAAGTGTAATACTCGTCATTAAACGGATACACAGATATCATGGTATTGTCGGATGCATCTGCAGATCGAAAAATAGATGATATTCTGAAATCAGTATTAATAAATTGTAAAAGAAATTGGATGATACAAGCAACTCTCGTAAAAATAGACTTACTTTGAAAAGATACTTTGACAAGGGTCTGGCACTCGTCTAGTTCCGAACTCAGTTACTACAATTCTTTTGGCTGCATGGTTTTTCTTATAAACATCAGTTTGAATAAAGCGGTTTTGATACGTAATTTTTCCATTATTAATCTCATACCTATAAAAAAAAAATTATTTAAATAGTTCATAACATAAGTTTCTATTATTATCAGAAAAATTTAGCTATTGTCATATCGATAGTGGTGTTCGTCATTTTTGTGCAACTTCTTAAGGGCTTTCACTGGGCCTTAAGGCGCTTACGAAGCAACACTCAAGATACTTTTGTAATCCACCTAGGTGAACGCTATTTTTCTTACTAAAAGCGCAGTATAAATATACAAAAAAAATTTTAAGATAGGAAAAATGTTACTTTTAAGTCTAAGTTAATGAAAATAGTCGAGTAAACAACTTAATTAGAAAGTGTTCAAAAAAATTTATTTTTAGGATTTATTAACAAACGTTATAAATTAGTTCTTTAATGAACTATAACAGCAATTAGTTTGAGGAATCAGTGAACGATATATTGTTGTGATTCAACTCTGTACTGAGACAAGAAAATTATAAAAATTACTGTGCATGATTGGTAATCTGTTACTGTTCAGTCGTCTAGGATTTTTACTAATTAGAACAATATTTTTCATCGTCAATAAAGTGATTTTTACTGTTAGGACGACAGAAATGAGTAAAAATTAGGCTGACAAAAGTAAAAAGTCCCTGGATGGCAAAACGACTCCACATTACCACTAAATAGCACATTGTTTTTATTATTTTTTTCTCTTAGTGTGCCGACCCATGTTAAAATCACTTACCCGATTGAATCCGTGAAAAAGTATTATGTCCTGATTATAGCTTTTTTATTAATCAACTTAGTTATGTATTGATTAAAGACTCTAATTTTTATCACATACATACATATATTTCTAAGCAATCGGAATAAAAAAATTTTACAACACCAGTGTATTAAACGCACTTCGTACAATTGGTTGTAAGGACATTTTCTCATCATGCAACTTTCATACCCTATGACGCAAAAGCTGGAGGAATTTGTTTACATTTTTATACTTGATCAATCATTATAAATGAGAAAAACCTTGGAAATTTTTAATAGGGATTCGTTCAAACGAAGAACAAAAAATAATGAAATCGATAATTTGGAAAGTCTTGTAACAAACGTAATAAAAATACTATAATAAATTTTTTTTTTTTTGACAGAATTCAATGAATTGATGGTAAAATAATAATTGTATTACTTATCGATAACTTTTATAAATTGAATACTTGCCCATCTATATTTTTTAGAATGTAAGATTAAAACTAGAAAAATTAGAACTTATCAAGCCATTCTATTTTATGAGTCTTATTCTATTGTATTGATATCTTACCTATGAAGTAAAGCGGAACTATCAAATAGATGTTCAAACTTATAGGAACCCACTTCCAAGCTCCCTGGACCGTTTCGCAGTAAAGTACCATTTAACCAATTTGGTATGTGTCCAGTTATTATTCCAGTAAGTGGTTCGATTACTTCTTTCTCACACGTTCGTGACCATATTGTAGTGTCAAGATTCGGATAAAAATAACTAATTTCTTCTTTTCTTTGGTCATCATCAATTTTGGTGTTGTGACTGTCGTTTTTTGTATCTTTATTTTTGTTTCTGTTGTTTAAGATTATTGTCTTTTTAAGAACATCTTTCTGTAACAAAATGACAAAATACGAATAAATAACTTCTTTCAACACTGGAAATTCCATTCTCTATATTTTCACCTACTTGAAAGACAGGTGATGTACAAGGCATCAAAGTTGGAGCAGTTTTGTCTAGCAAATCTTCAATAACTTTTAATTTTGACGTGTCAAATCTATTACAAGACAGACAACAATTAAGAGAACGCATATTTCTTGTTAATCATTAAGATATTGTATCGAATGTTATCAAAAGCTGCGATCACCTAAAAATTATTGGCACATTTCAACTGCAGAACATCAGTCACTTTTTATCTAAGAAATTGGTGGCTTAATCCTAAATTACCACTATTATAACACAGTATAATTACAAATAATTCCATCGACAGATACCAGAGAACAAATTATTACCAGTAGTATTGTCTTCATTGGCCTCAAAATCTTCATCATCCATCTGCAAAATAAAAATAAGAATGTGTTGTACGCCTTTGTAGATGAAATCCATCGGTCTCCCCTCACCTTTACATCTTGAATGTCGCTTAGATGAGTGACTGTTGACCACGAAAAGAAGATTATTTGAAGCTCCTTAATCTCACCAACGTACTATGGAAGCCTAACAACTTACATGGGCACGTAGAACTTGTCTGGGCTTCGCGCTTATCATTAACTTGTTACTAGTCCGGTATCTGAGGCTCAAAAAATTTATTTCCCCCGAAAAAATTATAAAAATCTTAAGAAATGTATTTTTGTGCGAAATTTCCTTATGAATTTAAAAAAAATAATTAGAATTCACACAAATATTGGCCTTATTTCATACAACAATTTATTTGAAAAGTACAATTTTTTCATCGTTGATTGCTTTTCTCTCTGGTCTTAGAAGCCTTAGAATATTTAAAAACAGCTCATATTATTTGCCCTAAAATTACCTACAAGATGTCACATTTTTCATACATGACATAAATTATTTAAAACAATAGAAATGCTCTTATATATAAAAAAAATTTTTTACTCAAATCCTCCCACATCCCTTCATAAATAGTCTACATTTTAATAATGTAGTATAGAATTCCAAAATGTTAGTGCTAACATGTTTAAAACAAAAATATTTCAGCTGATAATAGTTTAAATTAAGTGCTTTAAAGGGATTTGAAATTGCAATAGATAAGCATGAATTTAAAAAGAAAAATCTGGCCACTCCAGGTTTATTCGGAGTTAAGCCATGCAAAATTAACGTTTTTTTTAATTACAGGCTATTTTGCAATTGTTTTGACTTAAAACTTCAACAGGAAAGAATTAATTACGCTCTTTGACCAATAAAAAAATTATACTTTTTTATTTATGGTTGATTGTAATACAAAATTTTTAAAACTTACGATCCTGAACTGCAAGTTCGGAAGTTACGCGGCTTTTCCACGATATTCATTTACTCTTGCTGTAGCTATGTAGTCGGATAGGATTAGCTAAAGATGGCCTAAGAATGTTAAAAACTGCAAACTTTGATTTCGAAATTTTTTTGGTAGATAACAATAATACAAATAATGTATTAAGTTTGAAAGCCCATCAGAATACCGTTCGACGGTAAAAAAATGTCAAAAAAGTAAGAAAAGCTTTTTTGAGGTTACCAGGAAAACTCAGCCATTAACAAAAAAAGTATCTGGTAGTTGAAAATGTGCCATGGAGGAGCCAATCAAATAAATTTTGGTGATCTCGAAGCAACCTAGGAGTTTTTTTTCGAATCGCAAAAAACTACATTTCTGACCATTTTCTCAAAAATTTCTAACTTGAGTTCTATTGAGTATTCAACTTAAAAGTTAAACAGGATACGTGTTTTCTAAACTTCAATATTATATAGTAAATTTTGTCAAGATCGATGGGAGATTTTTTGAAAAACTCTGAACTGACTAAAAAAAAGCCCTTCGCTGAAATGTTCATAAAACTGTTTCGGGCCCAACAAATAAAAATTTTCCAAAGGCGCTTTTATGTATCAGAAGATGCTCTACACCATTTGGAATTGCTATATCATTGAATTAACTAAAAAAATGCAAAAAAAATTGGTGCAAAAAAAATCTTCCAAAGTCCAGTGGTGGGGAGCTGCTGGGCTTGGAAATACAGTATTCCACACATGCTGACTAAAAATTTGTTTCAATTTCTTTTTTATTTTGTATAAAAAATTCCAATGATCTTAGTACTAAATAATACAGCTACATTATTATATGTAAATATGATATAATGTTATGATACCATCTAGTTCTTAGATCATTGCAATTTTTGTTATAAAATAAAAAAAAAAATAAATAAAAAAAAACTTAAAGACATTTAAAGTCAGCTAGAGTGGAATGTTGCCTATACCCACATTTCAAGCTTAACAGTTTCCCACCACTAAACTTTGAAAGCTTTTATTTTAGTCAATTTTTTTATACTTTCAGTGGATTAAATGATATGGCATTTGAGGTTAGTGTGGAGCAACTCCTGATAAACAAAAGGATTTTTGTAAAATTTGTCTACAACATAGGACCCAAAACTTTTTTACATCTATTTTTTTGAATTACCTTTTTTTAGTTTGTTCAAAGTTTTCTCAAAAAATTTTAAACCAATTTGAATTAAATTGAGTAAATGCGTTCAATTTTAATTTGTTATTTATATAATTTTTATTTACCAAAAAAAAGTTCAAAATCGAAGTTTGCAATTTATGAAGTTTTAGGCAATGCATCAGCTTATTTTTTCCAACTACGAAGCTAAAGCAGTAGTAAATAAGAAGCGCAGAAAAGCCGGGTATCTTGCATGTTTACAGTTAAAAATCATAAGTTTTCTAAAAAAATTTTTCAAACCATGAACAGTTTTTTTTTTTTTTTTTTTTTTTTCAAACGCGTTTGCATTTACATATTGATATATTTTGCATTAATAAAATGGAGACTATTGATGAAGTCTTACCAAAGCAATAGTTACCCGAATCAATTTTAAGTTTAAAAATTCATTTTAATAAAATAGTAATTTATATTTTCTAGTGCATGTAATGCTTTTTATTAACTACGTAAATTACTAAGTATAATTTTCTGTAGTTTTGTTGATATTAATCACAATTATTTGTTTGTACAGTAGTTTTAATTTTTAGTCACAAAATCTTTTTTCAAATATTTTTGAAATTTTATTGTTGTTCACAATTTATAACGCAAATTAAAAGTATGCCACCTTGTAGGTAATGTTGTGAAAAACAAATTGAATTAAGACTTCTAGAAGTAAAAATAATTGCGAAAAAACCGAAGAGTTGATTGCACTTTCTGATACATTTTGTTAAAAAAATAAATGAAGCCAAAGTAGGCGTTATTTAAAACAATTTTTTTTCAATTCCTGTAAAAATTTTCTCATGCATAAATTTCTCCGATTTTTTAACTTTTTATAGCTCAATTATGCTCCTCCTACCAGTCCATACTCACTGTCAATGATACCTGTGGTTTCTAAAAAAAATGACAATCCATGTATTTTCTCTGGTGTTTATTTCATAAACTTGATTTTCTTCGTCATGTAGTTATCTTACCTAGGTACCTAGAATTTAAACTAGAATTCACCCACTTTTTTCTCATTTATAAAAAAAGGTGAACTAAATTTTTTTTCGTCATATGCTATTGTAAAAAAATAAGGAACTATGAGAAATTATAACTCTGAATGAAATTTGATACTTAAATATAATTTTACTGAAAGACTTCACTTACTGCAAGCTATGCGCATCAATTATCACCCTTCACTTCAAGAAAATATACTTGTTATCATAACTTACTAAGAAAAGTTAAATACTAAGGTTTTTCAGAACAAACAATCCTCAACTTAAACTTTATTTAACCATGAAATTTTTATTAATCCGTTTCTACTTTTCTAAATTTTATTTTTAAATTCATCTACTTTAAACAATCATTGTGTTCAGTCCAAGCTTATAAAATCTTACAATTGTATAAAAAAAAAAACAGTTTGTTGGGAAATTTAGAAAAAATATCAAGCCAACTGTATCTTAATTCTAATAGAAGTTCAATAAAAAATTATAATGTGGCATAAGCTAAAGTAATTTGCAATAATTTTAATAGTATCGTTTTTACGGTATTTTGCTACTGACAAAACTATTTGCAAGCAGCTCTGATAAGGTATTTTGCCTTTCAACCGCTAGAGGCTCAATGAAGACGTTTCTAACATGTCTGTACATTTAGTGAGTGACTTCTGCAATTAACTTCATGTAGTCAAAATTGTAGTCTTGCATGAAGCATGCAAATATTGGAATTTATTTGATATTTTTCTAGATGAATGGAGATAGAGTATCATAAACATAAATGAAGACAAATACTTTCAACGTCATTTGAACGAGAACGGACAAAGTCGTCGGAGAAGCTAGCCTTAAGTAACGGGTCTCCTTAAAATGACCCATCATGATTCTAGCGTACTTAAGGTGGCTCCTCACTTAATCAAAACACTGGAGTATTGAATGATATTTCAAAGGATGATTCTTGAAGGTGCAAGGAGTCTTTCCCCAAAATTTTAGACCTCGTCACCACCAAAATTGTTGAAAAAAACTAACTGGAAAATAGACTCTGTAACATAGCCTCTTATGGAGGGTCGTCAAATTGCTGGCGCAGGTTGTATGATATCTCAGCAAAGATACTGTAGTTCTTAATAGAAAACTATGTAGCAGATAGAAGAAATCAGAATCTTTCCAACGACATTCAGGTACTTGGACATCACCATGGGTTTTATAGGATATTTTGTGAAAATAGTAGATAACTGTGCAAGTCATGGAACAGATGAAAAGTGTGAGGCGTCTGCTACACCGAAGAGCGGTAGCCCGCGTAGTTTGAATTGGTCAGAAAGTTGTACGTAAAATGAATAGGAGCTGTGGGGAATCGTAATTATAATAAAAATAAATGAGACGCTGAACTAATAAAATAATTTAATGCGGGGCTGACTAATGTACTTTTTGTATACATACGTCTGCTCGGGTCACTGTATTGTACGATATAGGTCAACGGTGTAGATGTGGCTAACCTTTTTTTGAAGGGACTATAGGTACCTATCCATTTTAAGTCAAGAACCTCCACAGCCAATGAAAAGCTGTGTTGCAGTATGCTTAGTCTTCTTGTGGGATTTATAGTGAGGAGCCACCTTAAGGAGGTTGGGTCATTTTTTCGGGGGAGGGGAGGGGGTGAGTTGGTATGTGGAGGCTCCCGTAAGACAATGTGTTGAAGTGAGTTGTACTAACCGTTCACAGAAACGTCCGCTCAGCGGCGCTCACTGCATCACGGTTAATTTAACTGGGTTCAACTAGTCAGTGCTCAAAAGTTGAACCATTAAATGTTATGAAAAAAAATATACTTTACAGTATCTAGTTTCCGATAGTTCGTGTAAAAAATTTGAAAACATGTTGTTTGCATATTATAAATTAACCTTAAGAAAGTAGAAAAAGACTCAGTTTTCGTTAACAAACGTGTGTTATAAATTTTCGAAAAACAAACTTTTTTTGCACAGCATTATAGTTTGAAGTTTTAAGAAAGGCTGGGCCAAGTATCGGATCATGATATCAAGTTTAACAAATTCTTGGAGCAGTTATGTATAGACGTCTCACTCCGTGTAAAAAGACCAGCTAACAGCAGACAATGCTCAGTTCTCTCCCATACACTTAGCATAGGACCTACTCGTGACTATGTTTACGTTTCTACAGATATTTCTTCCAAATGCCTGATAAGGTACATATTTTTTGATACAAGAGTTTTCCTTAAGAGTTAAGCTATCTGTTCGAATTTCTTCCTCATCATAAATACATCTCTTGCCTTGAAATTTGTTCAACGAAGGCTGAATAATTGCTCTTGCTCATAAGAGCAATATTAGATAACGCGATTTCAGGAATTTTTTCTCGAAGATTTGGCTGGTGAGAAATATTTAAAATGTATGTGTACTGTAAGAATGTTAAAGTACAACATTAATTTTTTTCAGTGAGTGAATACATTTCCACGAAAACGACTCTACCTTCTTAATAAACCTGTCTCTGTATCTCTTTTAATAAATTCTATAAAGTTGTTGTGGTGCAGTACTATGTACCATTTTATGGTAATATATAAAGTGTTAAAGTGTTGTAATGCCAGAATGCCAGCACTAATTTAAATAGAATGAAAAGGCACGAACCAATAAATAATTTGACTGCATATGTTACGCTTTGTGTACCATCATAGAACGCTTACTATTTTAGATATTTGAAGATTACAGCCTACGTGTATTTAATGCCTCTGGCTTTCCCCAAGTTTAATCTAATCGACACCATGAGCATCGGTGCATATGGTTTTATCCCCTCCAGGTTCATGCTTAGAACGAATACAAGCTTTCATTATGAAGAACAAAGAGATGAGTGTATAGTTTTCTAAAATTGTCTAGCGTTTGAAAAGAGATTTTGTCTTATCTTACTTACTTATGCATACTCAGCAATATCATTTATTTGTAAAATTATTCTAGAATCCACTTAAGCTAGGAATAAGTGAGATTTGTTTTTCTTTCGACATCACCTCTCTTTCTCTCTCTCTCTCTCTCCTTCTCTCTCTCTCTCCCTCTCTTTTGGGCTTACTCTGTTTAAGTATGCGTTTAAATTTTTTCACTTGTTACCTCTTTTTTTCTTATTTCAAAAATAAACAAGTGAAAAATCTCTTTTAAAGCTATGTCTAGCTCATTTAAGTAATTATACTCTGAGCACTCGCAGTATGAAGAATTATTTTGGAACCTTTGCTAATGCTTACTCTGTGGAGTATAACGTATTTTTTTATGATATTAGTACTAATAAAGCATCAGCATTGTTGAATGGTGAAAATATAACTAAAATTCAAGATTTAATCAATAACAGTGTAATGGAGCATTAAAAAGTATTGAAAACCATAAGCAATCAGTGAAATTACTTCCACATACTGAACAAAAATTATTAAATACTTAAAGTTTTCCATCGACTCTTTCGGGAAAATTTCATAAGAAAATAAGAAGCTCCAGGCTTTAGTCTTCCGGCAACGTTTAAACAGGATAATAAGATCGTGATGTGGTAAAAATTTGACAGCTCAGTAAAAGATGGTATAAGAACAGCTGTTGTAGCAAATAGTGGGCACTTAGGTATCGCAAAAATTCTAAGATCTGCAGAAAAAAAAGTTGTTGTAAAATTGTGAGGAATTCTCGAATAGTCCACGTTAAAAATTGATACAGTGTTAGCAGAAAAATTTGCCATGGTAAGAAAGGATGCTATGACTGTTGCAGTTAAATATTTCAATACTGAAATTGAGCTTGATATTCATTTAACAGACTTGCATGAATGGTTCCAAACAAATAAGAAGAAGCCCATCGTGACTGACATTGACATGCTTCCGGAGCGTGACTTAGGATACTGTGTTTAATTAAAAATTTAGTGACGAAAATGAATAAAAATCATTAAATGAATGGTACTTCTTGCATTGAATTTTCCACTTCTATTATAAAAACTAGTGAACAGTGGGTGCTGGGGTACCAAAGTAAGAAGTTATATATCTTACTTATATATGAAGCAAAGTCGCTAAAACCGTTGTAATCGCTAGTCGCAAAAATTACTCAACCGATCTAGCTAAAATATTGCATACCGATTCTCGACACTTCTTAGATGATTTTAGTATAGTTTTTATCTAGAAAAAAGTAATAACAATAGCAATAAATAAGCTCAAAAATTTTTAGAAATACGCCCGCTTTTCACATTAGTTTAGTAGAATCCAATAGGTGGCGTTGACATAAAATTGAAGCTACCTGTAACATAATTAAATAAGTGTAGTTCTAATAGGCCAAAGTGTCTCGAAAAATTCTGCAGTTGCCTATCGGCAGTACATCAGACTGCATCGAGAATAGAAATGTTAGTCGTGCAGCGGGCTATTTCCCAGTTACCGATGACGCTCTTCTTCAATGGGCAAGTGACCTAGGTCTACTTCTACCTTAAACCTTCAGGATTGACGAGTGCAACCAAAAAACATTTTTTAACCGATAACGTTTCCGGCGAAAAACCAGTAGACGTGTCTAGCCAGAACACAACCTGCTCCAACACTTCAGAGTTATGTAGCCGTACCACCATCCCGCCTGGTACCATCAGAGAATTTTTGGCTACAAATGTAAGCCAGGAAAGACAGCCCTGAGGAACACGAGCAGCCACAACGGCTTCCTTCTCAGTGGTCGTATCCCCAACGGCATACCCACATATTCCCGACTAACGATGAGCGGTTGGTTATCCGGGGAACGACCCGAAGACGAGATATTCTTTGGTCAGTGGCGTACCTTCCTTCATCAAGGTCTCTGTACACAGAGACTTCGAGGGTAAGAGTCAAGCTACCTACAGCCAGATCTTCATCATCAAGAATAATAATAAGGACAGCTGGAAGTTTCACCACTGGGCCTTTTCAAGGCCACTATAAGTATTTACGTTCCCTACTTAACCATCAATCTCATTGGTTCTTTTAAGGGTCACCTAAATTTAAACTACCTTGCCAACAAATACATTTTTACTACCATTTTCAGAAACGATTCGTCGACTAAAAGACTGCGTTAACTGAAGACGGCCACTATTAAACAAGTCAGTCATTTGCTGGCAATCGTCATGAGTGGAGTTGTTCGTCGAAAGGCTGGGAACCTCGGTGACCGACGACCCTATATTACCCAGAGAAGGAATCCATGGGCTTAACACATGGAGTCTACCTGGCTTTCAGTGCATGCGCTCTCCCTTGCCTTGAAAGCACGAAGCTGTATCGCTCAACGCCAGCAGGCGCTCGCGTTTGGGCCATAAAGTATGACATGCGATCGAACCAACGAGCACACGGCTGCGAGTCAAGAGCTGTGGTAGCTATACATATTAGTACACATATATACATCTCTTTCAGCCTTTGTCCTTATTTTTTTTGGATCGTGAGTGCATCAGTTTTTCGTGTACATTGTGAGACGTATAAGTACATTGTATGAACAGAGTATGTACTTTTCTTTGACACTTTTAACGTACTGTATTAAAATATTTTATATTACACCGACTAAATGTAAGTGTCAAAGAAAAGTGCATACTCTGGTCATGCAGATCATCAGTCTTGCAGTTAAATAACTTAAATGCATGTGTATAAGGCTAATTTTATTTTTAGTTAGGTACTCCAAAACATTGAAAAATCTACACATATACGTTATATATGTCAACTTACCTAATGTAATCTATACCACAGCGCGCTGTGCTGCAGCGATCACGCTCCTTGCGTTTTCAGCTCAGGTATAGTCTAGGCGTTTAGGCTACCGTGGCTCTTGCCTCGCAGCCATGTGCTCGTTGGTTTGATCACATGTCATACTTTATGGCCCAAACGCGAGCGCCTGCTGGCGTTGAGCGCTACAGCTTCGTGCTTTCAACGCAAAGGAGACCTCATGCACTAAAAGCCAAGTAACCTCCATGTGTACAACCTATGGATTCCTTCTCCGTGTACCCTCTCGACTCAACAAGCATTCAACCAGGAATCACTGATCCTCTGCAAGGTCTGCTGTGTAAAAATAAGTTTGAGCCAACGGGACAGTCTTCAACGGGCAAGCATCACAAACCAATTTCTCTACCTTAGATCACCGAAACAGCTGAGTTTACAAAAAAAAGAATGTGTTTTACGAGCTTTAGATGACAACGTCTATGACGTTATACCAGTAGAAGTTGGGAAAAAGCTCTACAATCAGCTCTATAGCTTCAAACGTTGTAGTGTTCCTCCTGATCAGCGTGGTGCTACAATAACAGGCCAGAAAAGATCACCCTGAGGTACACAGGCAATTAAGTTTGCTGAAAACTTCAGTCAAAAAAGAGAAGCTTTACTTAAGAAGCTCACAGGTCCTTTTCAGGGTCATTGGATGTCGAAATATCTTGCCAAAAAATATATTACAACCTAATAAAGTTGAAAGTAATAGACCTTAGGGCTCACAAAAGTTTTAACAATGGCAAAAGTTGCAAGAAGTCAAATTGGAAGGAAAACTTCAAATGCATCTAATAAATACAATTTCAGGCCTGAAGAAAATGACGCTGAACATTTATCGAAATTAAAGCAGCATCAAAATCGATAAATAAAGAATTTATTAAGTGAGAGATCAGTTTTTCACTACAACCCTTACAGTAATCTCTTAAATCTTCCTGACTTTTAAATAGGTAGAATATGTATTTGTATTCTTGTGGCGATCAAAAATGTAGAGATTAAGCTTCAGGACTTTGATGCTGTGGTAATAAAGTTGTAAGATAAGAGAAAAAGTTTTTTTAATTACATATTTTTTGTTAGTTTTAAATCTTTACAGCCTTAAATAATAGCCCTTATCATAAATGATACGCAAGAAACTGCAAATCAACGGCCTTTTAGGGCCAACGATTATTTTATGGCATAAAGAATGCACAGTATTTTTCAGCTTAGTTATATTTTTCTTACTTTCAACAGCTTTTTACTTCAATAAATAATATGTATGGATTCCAAACAAATACGTTTTTAATAAGAAGTTTTTTGTTCTTAGAAGTGGCAGAAATAAATGTAAAATTTTTAACTGAAGACGTTCCACATTACATGGTGTTTCATTAAGCGATTCTCTGGCAAAGCCGGGAAGCTGGTAGTACAGTGTAAGCAATATCAAGGCTGGCCAATACAAGATTGGGCACTTTCATCAAATCTTCTGATAGTTTCAAATCAACTTTCTACTATCTACGGTGATTATATTTGTAACGTATATCACTTCTATCACATACGCTCACATTTTTATTCCTAGTCCATATCTAATACAAAAAATATAATTGCATCAAGAAAATTACGAAAAAACCACCCTGTAGTGTTGCATTCTTCAATATGATAGTATTACATGCCAGTGAATATCCCTTCAAGACGTTCATTACACATAGATTTTTTCGGCAGACATTATTTAAGTATAAAAAGTATACTAAAAATACCCTGAAAAATATCCAAAAAAAGTTGCAAATTATTTAAGTGTACTCTTTTTCACGTGTTTAATTTAAAAAAATTAGACTTTAACATGTAGTCTTATGAAAAAATCACTTAGAATTGCATTCATAAGATCTGTACGAACTTCTCAATGTTTGTTTCTATAAAAGATTACTTTTAGATAAACCTGTTTCTTTTTGAAATAGATCTATAATTTTTTTTTTCTTACAATAACAAGAAAAAAAGGGACAAGTTTGCGTAAAAGCAAGTATGTAAGAACATCCATATGAAAAAAATAATTTCCACCGTTGCGCTCCTCCCGCCTCTCTGAATTTTTAGCTGAACTTTTCCCTTACTAACTGTGTGAGAAGTGTCATCAAATCAAAAAATCACCTCAATCAAGAAGGAAAAATTGTCAAAGAAGAAAATGCAATAAAAATCAATTATTGTATTTATACAGTTCTAAATTCTTTTTTAGTTATGAAAATTTTCAAAAATGTGAAAAAATTGTAGAAACAATTATTTATTTATTTTAAAAGTAACAAATTAATGATAAGTAAATAAAGGTTAATTGATACACATTAAAGCTGCCTTGCTAATATGTCCTAATATCTAAATTTTCGAAAACAACTCGTACCTAAAAAATAAATTTCGTTAAATAAACTATTTATTTATTTAATGTGTAATCAGACCAAATGAATTAATACACACTCAATAAAAATTTTTAATAAAAAAAAGCAACGAACTGTTATAACATGAAGTAATTGAATTATTGAATTTTTATATATCAGGACTGCCCGTAGCAGAGTGGGTTAGGGCCTCGGCTAGTTTGCAAAAGGTGAGGAGCTCAAATCTATTTGGAAGACGGTGCCATGACGTTGTAAGGTGTGGTGTGGTGACATTGTGTGGTGTACAGAGGACCAGAAGTACGTCATGGGAGGTGGGGTAAAGCGGGGGAAATCAAGCAAAATGCACTGACAACACACTTTTTCTGAAGGTCACTAATCTGAAATCCTTGATTTACTCTGTACAGCAGAACGTGCCTACAGAGGTACAACTTTAAAAAGCTTGTGAAAATTTGCGAAGTGCAGAATATTAAGCTTTCAAATGGACCATTTTATCAGCAGTTCATTTATTGAATAAACATGCAAACATGCGAATTAAATGTCAAACAATACAGGACACGAAAATAGTTACATTCTCATGGGGATTTTGTCAGTGCAGCCAAATAAAATGACATAATAATGTGTAATGATAACTTCAAAACCCATAAAATTGAATTTGTCAAGGTAAATAAAAGTATAAACTGACTCTACCTTACAATGACAATAATTTTAAAAAATTTGAAAATTAGAAAAATGTAAATGAAGTGCCATATATTATGTATGCACGCTTTGAACGTCTACTGAAATCTATTTACAATTATGATCGAGCTATTCAACATCATAGGACATTAAGCGTGAGATCTTGTGTAAAGTGCAGTTTTATTTAAGTAAAAAGACAAAAAAAGTACACAAATAGAAAAGATTGTTTGGAAAGATATAGTTACATAAATAATTAACTTTACTTAATAAATTTTACAGATAAACCGGCAATATTTACGGAACTAAATTAACAGTAATTGTATTTATGAATATTTTATCATTTAACAAGTATACAAGACATGATATACTCTTTTTTTACAATGATACATTTTTGTTAAAAAAATTTGACCTTGAATTTTTAGAATAAAAATCTTTGATTTTTCTGACAAAATTTATCGTAATAAAATAGCTTAGTATACATGCTTTGAAAAAATTAGTATGGCTGTTTCTAAAAAATTTGGTTAGTTTTATCATAACTTGTATTTTAAATCGCAGTTATGAAATTAAATTTTGATTTGTTAATGTACAAAATTAGCATACAACAATAATTATTTATTTATAACACAAACACATCGAAGGAATAGGTAAGAGACAGACAGGCTCTTTAAATTAAGGTAGTATATATAAATATACTTATAAATTATTATTATATTCGAAAAATGTATAAATTTGTAGTACACATAAAACATATATATACATTGGCTTCCATATTGGCTTCAGAATTGAACGGACAGTCGAATCCAGTGAGAGTTTGAAATCCGTCGCAATCGAGAATTCTAGAGTAATCTAGTTTTCTCAAACCATCAAAGATGAGAGCGTTATGGCGTAAAAAGAGGATGTGAAGTCTAAAGCGCAAAAGTAGGAAGATGCGTGCGAGGTCCAAGTAAATCTCCCGTTTCTAATTCTCTGTGGCATTATTAGTGTGAAAGAATATTACTAACGAACTATCACCATCAGTATTGTAGAATTTTAGCTCAGAGAAATATTTTATCAATAACTTATCTTAATAACAGAAGTTTATAATATACTCTTTTTATTCCTATTTGTATCTGTTTATTTGTTTTACTTTTTCTTGAATAAAAATTTTCTTAAAAAAAATATTTATTAAAAATAAATTAAATTCACTGAATTAAAATTTAAAGAGTCAGCGCAAAACATAAAATAAGCGCTGTTAAATACGCCCAAGAAGTTATGCGCAAAGATTGTCGGTGAATAAGTATAATCGATAGTGCGCTGAGAGATAGTGCGGATTACGGCGGCTGATTATCTGCAAGTCTTTAAAAGGCGCTGACGGGCAGGAAAACAGGTTCCTCCTCAAACGAACCTGAAGCGTTGAGATCCACTGTCTATCTAGACCTGGAACTCTCCCGTGCACCGGTACTAAACGCGACAAGCACGAGCCGAGAGAGAGAGAGAGAGAGTGCCCACGTAGTAGAGATACAAGGGATAGCGACAGCGCTTCTTGGGCAAAGTACTTGGGTAGATTACTGAAGCTTTGCTCCAGTACCCCAAGGCCCTGAGGATGACCTATTCCTACGTGACTCTTTCAGGATAGGCATAGAGACCAGGACTAACACGCTGTTTCTGTACTAATCATCTGCGCTAGTCTCACCAAGTGTGGGTAGCAGAGAATTTATGAGGGAAAATTAAAAGTTAAAATTATAATTCATTTCGTATTCAAGTGCAAAATTTAAGTCATCTCAAAGTAATACACATCCTTTGAAATAGAATAAAAACTTTTTAGTAGTTAATTTAAAAATTGCGCTAGTTATTAAAATCAATATAATTGAAAAGCTTAGTGATTAAAACATACTTTTCTGATAAAAATTGAAGTTAATAAATTTAAGAAAGAGAATCCTCATATTACTTAAAGTTTATTTGAGAATTCAATTATAAGTGATTTTGTTATTTAGTTTACAATTAAATTAATATGCTTTTATCTATTTTTGAGTTAACGAGTAGATAAAAAATTGAATTATATAAAACTAGCAGCCCCCCGTCTCGGCTTCGCCCAAGACTTACTAAATAAAACACCGTAGTGTGTTGACACGTAATGTGAAACATTTTTAGTTAGAAAATTTTACACATATTCCCGATACATCTCAGAACAAAAATCTTCTTATTAAAAACATATTTTTTCGCAATCCATATAGTTTATTTGGTCAAATAATAAGGTGTACAAATTCAAAAAAATAATTATGCTGAAAAGTACTGTGCGTTCTTTATGCCATAAAATAATCGATGGCTATAAGAAGTTGTTGATTTGGTTTCTTCTGTGTAATTCACGAAAAGAGCTATTTTTTAAAGCTGTTAAGATTTAAAACCCCCAAAAAACTTATATTAAAAAAAAATTGTTTTTTCTCATATCTCACAATTTTATTACCAGAGCAACAAAGTCCTGGACCTTAAACCCAACATTTTTATTGCCACAAAAACACAAATACATTTTCTACTCATTAAAAATCTGAAGTAGGATCTTTAAAGATTTCAAAGATTGCTGTGAGGGTACAATGAAAAGCTGATCTCTCACGTAATGGACTCTCAAGTTGACGATTTTGACGCTGCTGTTTCAATCTCGATAAATTTTCTGCGTCAGTTTCTTGACGCCTCAAATTGTATTCATTAGATACATTTGAGGTTTTCTTTCCAATATACCCTTTTGCGACTATTGGTATGCTTACGACTTTTATGACCCCTAAAGGCTATTTTCAGTCAACTTTGTTAATTTTAATACATTTGTTAGCAAGGTAGTTCGACGTCCGATGGCCCTAAAAAAGACCGGTGAGCTTCTTAAGTTAACTCTTTTTTGACTGCAGTTAACAGCAATTGTGACTGCCTGGATACCTCAGGGTGATCTTCTCTGGCTTACTGTTGAAGACCCAGAATGATTGGAAAAAAAATTACAAAGTCTGAAGCTTTGGGGCTAGTTGTAGTGCTCTTTCCCAACGTCTCCCGGTATAACGTCAAAGACGTTGGTGTCTAAAGCACCTTTTTTATTTTGCAGATTTAGTTGTTTTGGTGATCTTAGATGGAGAGATTAGTTAGTGATACTTGTCCAGTAGAGGCTGTCCCGTTGGCTCAAGTTTTTTTTTACTTCATAGCTGTTATAGGTTTGCCCAGCGCAGACCTTGGAGAGGATCAGTGATTCCTGGTTGAATGCTTAGAGTCGAGAGGGTAATATAGAGTCGTCGGTCACCGGGTTTCCCAGCCCTGCAAAGAACAACTCCGCAGGTGACGTCTGCCAGTGAATAGCTGACTTGGTTTAATAGTGCCCATCTTTAGTTAATATAGTCTTTTAGTTGACGAATCGCTTCCGGAAATGGTAATAAAAATGTATTTGTTGGCAAGGTAGTTTACACTAAGGTGGCCCCTAAAAAGAACCGATGAAATTGATGGTTAAGTAGGGAACGTAAATACTTATAATGGCCCTAAAAAGCGCCAGTGGTGAAACTTCCAGGCTATTCTTTATTATTATTCCTGATGATGAAGAGCTGGCTACGGGTTGCTTGATTCTTACCCTAGGAGTCTCGATGTACGGAGACTGTGATGGAGGGAGGTACGCCGCTGACCAAAGAATATCTCGTCTCGGGTCGTTCCCCGGATAACCAACTGCTCAATTGCTCATCTTTAGACGGGAACATGTGGGTAAGCGCGTTGGGGACGCGACTACCAAGAAGGTAGCCGTTGTGGCTTCCCGTGCCCATCAGAGCTGTTTTTCCTTGCTTACATTTGTAGCCACAAATTCTTTAACTACACCAGGTGGGATGGTGGGACTGCCACACAACTCTGAAGAGTTGGTGCAGATTGTGCTCTGGCTAGATATGTCTCCTGGTATTCTGGCAGAGACGGCATTGGTTGGAATTAATTTATTTTTCTTTGATCGCACTCGTCGAGATTCAGGGTAAAGGGACACTTGGGTTCCTTCCCCCTTAGAGAAGAGTGTCGTCCGTAACCGGGATACCCAGCTGCAGGACTATCACCAGCATTCTCTGAACAGCTTGATAAGTTGCCGTAGCTCGACTATACAGCTAACGATACGCTCCTGCCTATTATAACCACACTTATTTAATTATGTTGCAGGTAGCTTCAATTTCATGTCGACGCCACCTAGCGGATTTTACTGAACTAAAGTGAAAAGCTGGCGTATTTTTGCAAAACTTTGAGCTCATTTATTGCTATTGTCAATTAATTTTTTAAGATAAAAACTATACTCAAACCATCTAGGAAGTATCATAAATCAGTGTGCAAAATTTCAGCAAAATCGGTTCAGTAGTTTTTGCGGTTAGCGATTACAAGGGTTTTAGCGACTTTGCTTAATATATTAGTAAGATAAAAGTAAGTTTCAACGTGTAAGAATTTTGTCTGTGCCCTAAGAGATGTAAATAAATTCACTTAAAATAAGAAAGAATTACTAAAGAAAAAATCAATACAGCAATAATCCAAAAAAATCGCTGTATATATTGCTGGGATTTAAAGATTATTCAACAGTTAATTTAAATTTAGATAAATGCAACTTTCAGATGTTCTTTTCATACAATTGGCAACTCGAGCGATTTCTCTCTTTTACACTGGGCAACGAATTCGCCCTCCAACGTATGATTACTGATATTGATTGTTTGTTGGTTCTTAATTTTAGAGTTTCCCCGGCACAAATTAAATTCTTAGCCGTTTCTTAACTACCACCAACTAGTCGGGGTTACACTCAAAGAAAGGAAGGTCGTAATACATACATAAGGTATATGGTACATTAGTCCCTACGCTAAGACTAAGCTGATGCACTTGCTCAAGCTAAAATATTCGAGGTGAGGCATGACTTCTAGCGCTAAAGAGCCTGTACAAAAACAAATAAGGTGGCCAAAGTTAAAACTAAAAGCTATTCTGCTTGACTTGATGAAAAAAAATCGCCAAATTAGTGCCATTTTATAATGGGAAAAAACATTATGCACCAATAACACATACTAAAAGCTGTCCTATAAGAATTACCTCGAATGGGTATGGAGAAAAGATTAAGAAAGAAAAAAAACAGCTGTACATACCTAAACTAGAGGCAAAGTATGTGTATGTATATTGTATACATATATAAGGGTTACATGTCGTGGTCATTACATACATGTTTATATATGTACCTGAATATAAGAAAACGTGCACAAAGTATTGAATATGTGTAATACGACAACCTAACCTTTAAAAACAAGAAAAATTACTGTATCTCGAGAAGAAAGCAAACGTGGCTAAAAATAACAATTCTGACAAATTTTCTAAAAAGGAACTGCATAATCGAGGGACACAAATACAAAGAGGTTGAACTATGCACCAACATTACTTTAATTACTTCCTTTTTTACTGGTTCGTAAAATAAACAAGTACAAAACATTTTTTTTTCACGGCGTGTTAGAAAAACAAATATGGAAATTAACCCAATCTTCCAACATTATTTGCACAATATAACTTCTCAACATTCTAAAAACAGTCATGACTCGAAAAGGAAGCTAGAGAGACCCAAAAAAATAATTTTTCTGGGCTCTTTCAAGGGTGGTTACATAATCGACGATCACAAGCAGAAAATAGTTAGACTATGCATGAACATAAGTTCAATTTTCTCGTTTTTTGACTGAATCTTAAAAAAAAAAAGGTCAAAAAAAATTTTTAATCAGAATGGCATGTTTGGAACATTAATACAAATTTTGCCAAATCTTCGAGGAATTTAAGTCATAACATAACCTCTCAAAATAAGAAAAACAGTCATATCTTAAGAGAGAAGCCATACAGGCCAAAAATAATTCCAAGCATAGAAAATAATATTATTACTCAGGTGCAAAAACGTATGTCACATCAATTCATACAAACAATCATGATTATCCTTAAAATAATAAGTCACATCTCAAAGATAAAGCTACATCATACATATCTGCTACGTCCAAACTTCTATAAAGAAAGGGCGAAACTCGTAGAGTCGTTCTACAAACAAACATATTTGATTTTTGTTCATCAGGAACCAGCCATCGGCCTAGAGGCATTTTTTGCTTTAACTTAAAATATACTTTGTTCTGAAATCATTGACTCGGCGTTGTGGTGTTGGGTTTCACCGAACGATATGTATGGTGTGGTGTACGCTGAGCTGGCATTGACTTACTGTTAAAGTTTGTGTCTTATGTCATACGGTAGTAGTGTATTCTATTCGTCTTTTCATCCGACGTTCCTGTGAAGGTCTTCGTCATACCATGTCTATTTTATTTTTCTTCGATCTTTAATTCATTTATTTAGGTAAGAATTATGTGTCAATCAATGAAATTTGTTAGATCTTGAAATGTTTCATATAATTGAGTAATTACAATGTTTTTGAATTAAGAAAATTAATTTAATCAACACCCAAGTGATGTCTTATCTGATGGTTCAATAAATTTAGAAAATCCAGAAATAGTTAGTTTTTTAAATAGTACACATAATTAAATCTTAGATTTGCATTTACAATGTTATACAATTTATAGTTTCCTTAACTTAACTTACTTTTATGATCGATGGTTAGCCGCTGCTTACGCGCACGCAGTCGCAAGATCTTACAAGGTTGACCGCAACGCTGTTCCTAATCTTACACAAGAGCACTCGTGGTGATAACAATAATAGGCTTCTGCTTTTAACATTGGAACCTGAACTAACGATCCTTGTATTCTTATTTCTCCTTGATTCACTTTTTTGGCCAATTCATAGTGGCCTGGTTTGCTCGAGCTTTTCTCACACAGATTAGTCACTGAACTAAGTCTTACATTGACTTGAAATGCACGCTTTTAACACGTAGCATGACCACTGAACTATATCTGACATCTGCTTGAATGACATAACGGAACTCACTGTCTAACCTTTATAGTTACTTTTGAGCACTTGATGAGAAAGAAAACTCTAATATTGTTATGTATGAGGAGTTTTTATATTCTTGCGTTTAAGGAGGACGTGTCAAGTTGGGGATCCGAACGATCAATCAGAGCTTAACCTAGTTATTTTCGATTGAAGCGAGCACAGTTGTCGTGTAATAATTATACTGTAATTGATGGTTAAAACTGCTGATCTCTCGAATTTTACATTAAGCACAAGTTTCTGTCAAAATTGTATATGATATTTTTTGTGTACATTCACAGTAGAGAATGTTGCAATTGTTGACCAATCACATCATTTGGTGTACTGATGCGATTCGATTTTGTAAGATGAGCTTTTGATAAGATTGTTTGAGGTTGCACGCGTAGTTTGAGTTTTGCGACAGTAGCTTGTTTCAAAAGAAGAAAGTTACTGTCACGCGATTGTCACTCGATATTTTGAGATCGCTAAGCCTTGGCTTTTTATGATTTAAAAATGAAACTCTGCATTTCAAAGTAATAAATATCAAGTGTATGACATGGGATGTCACACGCCCCCCCCCCCCTCTCTTCTTAGCTCATTTAGGCAATCATAAGAGTAAATATAGTTGAACCCATGTCAAGTACTTAAAATAAAAAGACAGTTATAATATATACACATATTTTAAGTAGTATAAAGTATTAAATTAAAAGAATAAGACATAAAAATTATGTTTTACGTATGAATTAATGCAATTTATAAGACGAACCATTATTTTTTGAGATTTTGCCGTTGCAAGTTTTCTGTGTCAAACTCATTATAGGTGATGTTATGCTGTGGTTATGATTGTAGAATGGATTGTCATTTGGAAATGGCAGCTTAACAGTCACAATTTTTGCTGAGTTCGGTAGGAATGATGTTCGTGCTTTATAGAATCGGGATTGATTTTTTTCTTCCTTTTTTCCTTTTTTCTTAAGGCATTACTTGGTATGGTAGTGTATTGTAACCGAAACATAAGATAAGGTTGGTATTTATCTTTTATCTGGAATGAATTGTAACGAATTGTTTGCTGGGCGTGTTGATAGAAGTCATTAGAAAGTTGTCGGTTACTTTACTTCTTGATGGCAGCTTTAATCGGTAGCTTTATGCAGTAGCCGTAGATGCTTTGCATTTCACAAAGTATTTTAATGGGGTTAATGTTTCATTTGACATTTCTGCGGGATCCGTAGTGCTTCACTGACCTTGCTTCATTGTTCTATTGAAATCAAGTGAGAGGAGAAACTGCAGTGTCGCTGTCACGCCTCTATTATATCGTTTTTAATCCTGCGTACAATTGTGTTATGATACTATAAGGTTTATTTTTATCGATGTTTTACATGTGTAAAAGCTTTTTGTGAATTATAAGACATTAATTTTACTATAGATTTTTGTTACACCTTTACAATGCATTAGTGTTAAACAAAATGTTGTTAAGGGTCAGTGGTTGGTAATACATCTTGAAAACGTAAAATCTTTCGTTGATGGTTTCGCACGTGCATATAACT
The DNA here is from genome assembly GCF_036245765.1 of Copidosoma floridanum. Classification (NCBI taxonomy): domain Eukaryota; kingdom Metazoa; phylum Arthropoda; class Insecta; order Hymenoptera; family Encyrtidae; genus Copidosoma; species Copidosoma floridanum. Next base: position 12,387,310 of record NW_028321903.1, on the reverse strand, counting down.
TTTAAAAAATTTTTAAGTTACATGTAATACAATAAAAGAGTAACATCTTAAATAGTAGTATACGTCAACTTGTAAAAAAATTGTATGAAATATTGTTTGATTATAAAAAGTTTTTTTTTTTTTTTTAAAGGTTAAAAATTTGTGTATCATTGGTGATAAATTTTGGACGTTGCTAACATTTAACTATTTTGCAAAGAATTTCAGTTTGAAAACCAATTAACTAAAATTTAGTTATGTATATTTTAATAACTGAAATTATTACCGTACAAAACTGTTAGGGTTTGATCTTATTTTTAATCTAATTTCTGATTGGTCATATATTATGAACTTGTGAACAAAAGTAAATTTTTAACGGATTTTTCAGTAATGTAACAAATATTAGATAATTTCATTGGCAAAACTAAACTGTTAATTAAAAAAAATTGTATAAAAATAACTCTTAATGTACAAGTAGTGATTTTTTTCATTCTCTGCATAAAGTGTTAAGGAGGCTTGGGCGTTTGGTGTCGTATCTATTGAGGGGCCCCTGTGGGGTTCTTGTCATACAAATGATTCTTTGTAAAATTTTTTTTATAATCATTTTGATTATACACATGTGTGAACAAAATAGCAATAATACGCGGAAAAGTCGTTGGGAAAATCGATATTAAAAAATTTATTAGTTTTCCCGAGGTACCTTGTGTAAAGATGACGGCCCTGCCACGATAAAGCTGACAACACTGTACTCTCTTGCTCTCATCTACTATTATATACCTATACTTGTGTTAGACCTAAATTTTCATGCTTTTATGTTTATGAATGTACAGCGCATGCGCACTTACAGTACCTGAACAAAACAATTCTCATGTTCGATGTTTTCCTCGCTATTTTCTCAAAATTTAACGTGTTGATCCTATTCTTTTTTTTAAATAATAGATTCTTTATACTTTAAGTACATGTACCAATCTAATGTGTGGGCCCACAGCTTTTTATTGTGGTACGGTAGTCTATTGAATTTCGGGTTCCGTAAGATTGCGTGTTAAAATGACGAATTTTCACAAGCGATTTTCTTGAAAATAAATGTGTTGACCTATCTATTTTGTTTTCCTAAAAAAATCTAACAAACTTTATCTACATAATCTCTGGATTTTAGACCTAGCCAGCATTTAATTCAAAATCGCCCAAGCCTCCTTAAATGGTTATTATAAATATTTATTTTGGTAATTTCAAAAATTTCGTTGTAATATTTATCTGGTTTTCCTCTCCGAGGTTCTTTTATTAAGTAAACTTTCATACCACCTTCGAAATTTTGAGGTCTAGCATGCTTATCAAAATTTTGTTGACTTTTATTTTTACATTTGATGAGCTTATCATGAGCTTTTTCATGCATGTCTTTCAAACAACGGATCAAATCAATAAGATAAGTATTATAAGACTATTTGATTTTCGGTTGGATATGGGTTTCGTGGACGTGCTTTTCTAACTAATGCTAAATTATATGATGTAAATCCGGTAGCTGTATGCAGTGATGTATTGTATTGATGTATAGCGAAAGGTAAAACTTTTTCCCAGTCTTGTTTAGTTGCAGCTTTTGTTCTTAAAAAGCTTGCAAGCATGGCACGACTACATTTTAAAGAACCGTTGGATTGAAGATGGTCAGGTGTAAAGGTCTTAAGATTGAAACCGAAAATTTCGGCAGAATTTGTTAGTACATTATTTTGAAAACTCTTTTCATTATCACTTAGTACTATTCTAGGCACTCCATACAACGCTATTAAGTGTCCTGCCAGAGCGTCTGCGACTGTGATAGCTCGGATGTCTGGTACAGCTACTGCTACATAGTATTTAAAAAATAGACATTGTATAGTTAATATGTGTTCATTTCCAGATGTTGTTGTTGCCAAGGATCCTACAGTATCGATGGCTTTTTTAAAGAAAACTTAAGCTAGAGTATCAGTTATTATCATAGGTTCTTTTGTTTTTATCCGAGTTAGTTTTTGTTCTTGCAAAATTTTGCATTTTCGTACAAAATATTCAATATCTTTCCTCATACCTTCCCAGTAATACAATTCTCGTATTTTTCTATAAGTTTTGTTCGTTCCTCTATGTCTACCGAAGAGACTGTTGTGACATTCTACTAATTTTTGTTGTCTCATTTCGTTTGATAAATAAGCAAGATTACCGACACACAGTTATTTCAATGTTTACATGACTGAGTTCTTCATGAATAATTTTGGGCAATATTCCTCTGGGCAAATTGTTGGTTACTTCACTCTTTCTGGATATTTTTGATGTTTTTATTTTCTTATTTTTTGTTGCTTTGGCTAAACCTGCTAAGCATGAGTGGAGATCTTTAAGCAATATTTCATCTCTTTCGCTTTTTTGAGAACCAAGCAGAATAGTAATTTATTTTTTTAATTAGTTGTTATCACGTCACCTACTCATGGTTGTGTTTAATTCAATTCAGATTTTGAAGTATAATTTAAATCTAATGATAATTTAATGTTAGTAGAATTAAGCGTCAAGTTGGCCAAAATAAACGTTGCAATGTTGTCTTTCGAATTTGTTAAACATTGTCGTGTGCTTTATATTTTGAGGTAATCGTTTTCTGTTCTTATCAAAGGTCTGATTAAAGGGCTTTCCTTACGAGCGGCTAGGTTATCGCGTTTGGCATTTTATGGCTGCTCTAATATTTCGAATGTGGCTGTAGGACGAGTTGACGGTGTTAAGTTACTCTGCTTCAGGACATAATGCTGTTTTATGAATGTGTTTCACTCCTTAGCACTTGAATGAGAAGGTGTATTGGGTATACTACCATGCGTTTTTTCTTCCTCTCTAGCTTCTTTGCTATCTTCTTGTTCAATGGTAGAAACATTAGGCTCTTTCCATACAGTATCGACATCGTGTCATAGTACCGTAGATGCATCCTTAAATTGTTTTATAGATTATTTGGATTTTATTGAAAAGCCTTCTCCTTCTATAGAATTTTCAAAGTCATCGGAATAGTCTAGTGTATTCTTAGATAAAGTTTTTAAAATTTAAAATTTTTTTTCTGTTGAATCTTGTTCGTTATTTCCTATTGTTCCTGCCGGTATGTAATGATCCCAATATAAAGATAGGTCAGCAAAATTTGTATTTTGCAAACTATTAGTTAAAGGATATTGTTTATCATTTTTATTCGAACTACTTCTCAAAGCATCTTTATGACTTGATCTGCGAGTGATGGATTGCAGCTTTGAAATTTGCTTTATTTTAGCAACTATTTCTTCTTCTGATGTACTTGACTAGTCAGTGTCAAACTTAAATCCCACTGATTTTTGAGATGCAGTTTCGATTTTTTTATTTTTAGAAGTCATAGAAGTAGACGGTTGTGCTGAAGGGTTAGATATTTCTTCCAAGTCACTGGCTCCAGTATTATCTGTTATGGTTGAAATAGATGATAAATCTGGTTTAGTGTTCAAGAAACTAGGAAGTAGAGATTTATATCTTTGGGGTGTTGGTGCGTGCTGGTTCTCTTCATCTTTCGATGTATCTAGAACTTCTGTATCATCAGAGTCTGAAAGGGTCTTGGGTGTGTCAGGAGGAGGTTAACTTCGTTTCTCTTGAGCTCGGCGCTTACGTTACCTTTGAGCTACTGGTTGTCCAGTAAGTTCGTCTTGCCCTCCTTTCGTTCCCGGCGGTATAATGAGAGATATATTCTTAGAGTCCTTTTTTCTTCTTCTCGTTGCTTGCTTTGCTGTAGTAGTGGGTTGGAGTTTACTAGAGCCATGATTGTGTATATCATTGCCCCTATTAGCACGTGGAATAGATGTCTTTGTTCGTCAAGGAATTTTTAAAATATGTTTTAAGGGTAACATACGGGACTGTTATGTTTTACAATTACTAGACTCGCTGTCAGAGCTTGAACTGTTAGAGAGACGACTGCTTCTGTTACTGCTGTATGTTGAAATTTTTTAAATTCTTTTATGCTTCACAGTAATATCCATATAATTGCTTACGGTATTTATTTTTGAAAATCAGCAGGGTTACGCGATAAAGCGTCAGCATTTGAATTTTAACGTCCGGGTTTGTACTTATAGGTGTAGTTGCACCCGCAGAGTTTTGCTCTACATTGATTTAGGGGACTCATGGGGTCTTTTATTAATTTGATCCATGTTAAAGCTTTGTTGTCTCCGTAAAGTGTGAATTTTCATCCGTGTAAATAGTGTCGAAAATGTTGTACGGTGGCTATTATTGCGAAGCACTCTTTTTCAGTAGTGGAGTAATTTTTTTTTTTGCATTTATTAAGAGTGCGAGACATGTAGGCTATAGGATGGTCTTCTCGTGGTTCTCCTTGACTTAAAACAGTACCAAAAGCTAAGTTGGATGTGTCGGTAAATAGAATAAATGCTTCATCCAGATCGACACATGCAAGTACCAGAGCCTCACACAGGGCTGATTTTGATCTTTCAAAGCTCTCTTCCTGAGTCTTTGTTCAATCGAATTCATGACTTTTCCATAATAATAGGGTTGAAGGCTGTTCAATTTAAGCACAATCCTGAATAAATCGTCTATAATATCCTGTAAGTCCTAAAAATTCTCTAATTTTCGTACAATTTATTCGTGTTAGAAGATTTTTAACTGCTTTAAGTTTCTTGGTATCGGGTTTTACTCCAAACCCCCCTATTTTCTGTCTTAAATATGTTATTTCAGGAGTTAAAAATTTGCATTTATCTAGCTGTAATTTTAAGCCAGCATCTTTAAGTCTATAAAATGATTCACTTACTTCTATCTCATGATCTTCTAAGGTTGTGGCACGTATTATAATATCATCTAAAAATATAAATAGTTCTGTGCCTTGTAATCGCAATGATACAGAATCCAACAGGCTTTGGAATGCAGCTGGTGCATTGCATAATCCAGATGGCATTCCCGTATACTCATTATGTCCATACGGAGTACTATAAGCTGTTTTACGACGATCTTCTGGAAAAACTATAATTAAATGAAATGAATTAGCTAGATCAAATACTGAAAAAAATTTTGACCCGCCAGTTTGCTCTAACATCTCTGTAATATAAGGTAACGAGTAGGCACCTGTCATAGTTTTAGTGTTTAATTTTCTGAAGACTATTTTGAGATAATGTCTCTTTTCTCCGTTGGGTCCTGACTTTTTTAGGACAATCCACAGTGGACTATTGCATGGGGTGGAAGACTAGCTAATGGTTCTATCTTGTAATAGTTCGTCGATCTGATCTCTAACTTCCTTGTGTAGATCAGGAGGGTATCTATATTGTTTTGTAAAAACAGGTTCATCGTCAGTTGTTGATATGTTATGTTGTACATACGATATATGTGGAGCAGCATCACTATTGATATAAAATAGATGGGAATACTCTTTTACTATTCGATAAAGTTGTTTATAGCTTGTCTTATCATGATGATGCAGGCAAAGTTTTTCCGTAATGTAGTTAATTCTTCCCTCTATTGTTATTTTGGAAACATCACTAAAATCTGAGTTAAGAAAATTTTCAGAATCATCTAGATCAAAAGGTACGAGATTTTGTGGGAGGATCTCGATTTGTACTTGCTCTTTTCTAGTGTTTACTGCCATCGTGAAACAGCGGCCTTTATGTTATATTACTGCTGCTTCACCTATGAATTTACCAGGAGTAGTTTTTATCAAGCGCAGGTATGTTTGCCCGTGGCTGTTAGTTTGCGTTACACGAATCTCTATGGGGGCTCTCATTTTGGCTGGTATTTTATATACACGATTTTGACCAAAGGTTACTCCTGTTGGTTAAAAATGTTTAGAAGTTGGCAGAGATTCAAAGTTTTCTTTATTTATGCTAATATTATCTATAATTTCGTGAAAATTATTTTCATTACTTATATATTCTGTCATTGTATCAAGTTATTTAAGTCCACGTTCTTCGTCGCGTGTTATTACAATTCTTCCTATGAATGGAATGGGACTTATAGGTCTTCTTTTTAGTATTAAGGCTCTTTCATCATAACAAAGCCTGGCCCGTTCTTCTGCTAGAAATAAATTTCCTACCATTCCTGTCTTACTGAGGGGTGTTCCTGGTGCTAAAACTTAAAAAACGTGATTCTTATCGAATGTGTTTAACGTTACTGTTCCTAATGTTACGGTATTTTGAGAAGTTAATACAGTAAGAGCAGTTTTTGTGTTAGTAATTAAAATAACATTTGATTGTAATGAAGATATTTTAATAGCATTGACGTCCACTTCTGTATCCATTATAAAAGTGTCTTCACGTCCGTTTACTTTAAAAATTTCAAGTCTTACTGTTAGTGCATTGCCAAAGTTTCTTGAGACGGACACTCGGGTGATTGCACAAATTGGTTCGTCAGTGGACGCTAATTCAGGTATTTGCTCGCCGCTGCGTCTGGGTGACGAGCACCGTTCCCGTTTAAATGATAGCTTGGTTTAGGTCTAAAATTTTGCGGATTATTGAAAGAGTTCGACCTTGAGTAAAAGCTAGTGTCGTTTCGTGATTCTCGTTGGATCTGAACGTTTTTGCAAGTGCAGGGGTAATTTCCCATTGGAGAAGTAGACAAGTCACTAAATACACAATGAATGCACTAAGCTTGTGCAAAAGAGGCAATTCAAATAGGCTAACAATTGGTTTTGGTATTGCGTTGGTTGTGTGGGGCCGATATTGATAATTTTTCCACGAGTCGTTCAAAGGCTGGTAAGATTGCGTTGTATTCGATTTTTGCAACAATTTTACAGATTGATTATTAAAGTTGTTATTTTGATATTGAAAAGCTGGGGGTGATACTATTTATTCTGTCTAAACTAAACGTAGTCAGGAAAATTTTTATGTCAGTCGAATTGTAATAATAAGGTATGTTATCGCGATTGTACATGTTGGGATCGTTATAGTCAACTCTTTCTATATTGTTTTGGTTTGGCTAAAAAGATCAAAAACTTTCTTGTCTATTTTGCTGGTGTACTGATAGATTTTGTCTTGCTGTAGGGTGTAACTGCTGAGCAAGGTGTATATGTGAATTCTAATGGTACACAGTAGCGAGAATATTGGGGTATAATATTTTTCCAACTTCTTCTGCTTGTAAAGCTACTTGTAAATCACTGGCAAACGTTTTTCGTACGTTTAACATCATGGTGGCTTTACATCCATTGGGTAGGCCTCGCATGAATGCTTTACGGCCAACCATTTCTAGATATAACTTGGGATCAGGCTGTTAGTTTGCAGGAATGTTGTTGACAGCGCTCTCTATTTTGGCTACTCTAATGCCTTGACTAATGACTTAAGAGATCCTCTCATAAAAATCGTGAACATTTTCTCCCTGTTTTATTTGAGAATTATTGATGTCAGTGATGTATTAAACGCAAGTTTTAGAAGCATTAAAGTGTGCCTTTGAATGGTTTATAAGGTCATCTAATGTATTTATTGTTAATCCGTTTAGACAATTTCTTGCTCCACCCTTTAGCCTGGAATTGCTGTTCTTAAAAATATAGGCTCTTCCGCATTTGAGATCAGGGACCTACTATACTCAACATCTTGCAATAAATCTTTGAAAGGTGTATTTTAATTACTAAATATTAGTATGTGTAAGGCAGCTTGACTGATACGTAAATCTGAATTCGTTAGGGCTATGTTACGTAATAATTCAAGAAATTCAAGTGATTTTTCGGCTTCTCTTGTCCTATGGTATTATTCAAGTAACTGTACTCTTGTAGCTACATCTGCTATCTTGCTTATATTCTCAACTGTTTGATCCATTAAAAAAATTTTTTGAAAATAGATAAAAAAAGACCATAAAGAAATTGAGAGAAAAAAAAAAGTAAATAAAGATACAAATTTTGATTTAGTTAAAGAGTACTCCAAGTAAAACAAAAGGCTTAGTTCCCCACAAAAGATGCCAATTCGTTACGTCCAAACTTCTATAAGTAAAAGGCAGAACTCGTAGATTTATTCTACAAACAAATATATTTAACTTTTGTTCGTCAGAAACCAGCCATCGGCCTAAAGACATTTTTTGCTTTAACTTAAAATGTACTTTGTTCTGAAATCATTGACTCGGCGTTGTGGTGTTGGGTTTCACCGAACGATATGTATGGTGTGGTGTACGCTGAGCTGGCATTGACTTACTGTTAAAGTTTGTATCTTATGTCATACGGTAGTAGTGTATTCTATTAGTCTTTTTATCCGACGTTCCTGTGAAGGTCTTCGTCATACCGTGTCTATTTTATTTTTCTTCGATCTTTAATTCATTTATTTAGGTAAGAATTATGTGTCAATCAATGAAATTTGTTAGATCTTGAAATGTTTCATGTAATTGAGTAATTACAATGTTTTTGAATTAAGAAAATTAATTTAATCAACAACCAAGTGATGTCTTATCTAATGATTCAATAAATTTAGAAAATTCAGAAATAGTTAGTTTCTTAAATAGTATAAATAATCAAGTTTCAGATTCGCATTTACAATGTTATACAATTTATAGTTTCCTTAACTTAACTTACTTTTATGATCGATGGTTAGCCGCTGCTTACGCGCACGCAGTCGCAAGATCTTACAAGGTTGACCGCAACGCTGTTCCTAATCTTACACAAGAGCACTCGTGGTGATAACAATAAGGCTTCTGCTTTTAACGTCAGAACCCAAATTGACGGTTTTTTTTTTCTTGTTTCACCTTGATTCACTTTTTAGGCGAATTCATAGTGGCCTGGTTTGCTAGAGCTTTTCTTATATTCAGTTGAAATTCACGCTTTTAACACGTGGCTTAATCACTAAACTAAGTCTTACATTCGCTCAAAAGACACAATACTTTGACACAAAGACAAAAGACTTTGGAGAACTTTTTATATGAGGCACAAGTTGTTGTTGAAATTGTGTATGATATTTCTTGGGGACACACTCAGTAAATAATCGTGAAATTATTGATTATTCACATTCTTTGGTATACCACTGCAAATTGATGTCATAAGATGAGTGCCTTATAAGATTGTCAGTGGTTTCACGCGTAGTTCGAGTTTTGGGATGGTAGCGTGTTTCATAAAGAGTAAGTTTAGGTAAAAGTACCAATACGTGAACACTTTATAAAATTGCACCAGTAGATTGAACAGCTTGAATAAACTATTTTTAATTTAAGTGGATAAAAAAAAATGTTTCTGATATCCTTTGATCGTTCTTTGGATAAAACAAAATTTATCTTTTAATAAGTCTTTATATTTAACGAGAAAAAATTATTTATTCATGCAACTTGTATGAGGTGGCTTTTGACCCTATTCAGGTACTGGTACCATTAGGTTTTACCTATGCCTAGTATTCAAATATATAAAAACGATTGAAATCACCGTTAATCCATAATAATAGTATGTCAAGCTAGTCGTTATAGTTTTCATAATATCTTACCAATGAAATTAGAAAGAAATTTTTCTATTTGGTTATTTGCAATACAGGATAAAAATAGAAATCAGTAGTAGGCAGCTAACATAACCTCTCTCCTATTTAATTAACATGGAATGTACGAGTACGTGGTCAAAAATACCTGGTACCAATATCTGAACACGCTATTCATCTACTACGTCATTGATAAAGAATCTTTAAAGTTAAGTTATTAATTGTATACGCAACCTAGAAAAAGCTTTGTTGTTTTCTTTTGATAGGAAAAAATGTAAATTTACTGGCGCAATGACTGTTTTGATGTTATGCAATTCAGAAATTCGATGAAAAATGAGAAAACAAAGACTTTATGGAAAAAGTGTTCACGTACTGGTACTTTTACCTTATTTGTCACGCTATTGTCGCTTGATGTTTCGAGATCGCTGAGCTTTGACTGTTTATAATTTAAAAACGAAACTTTGTATTCTTAAGTTATACTTTTTAAGTATATGACATGGGATGTCACAGTTGTTTTGTATTCTTGAACTTTAAATTAATCTTCGTTTCCTGGACAAAACGTTTTCAAAATTAGTATTAGATATTGGAGAAGAAAAAATAGTATCATTCCAATTTTCAAATAAATGGAAAACAACTAATATTTGTTCCGATATTTTTTGTAAAGATACTAACTTTTTAATAAATAGCGTTATACTTACTTCTGACAACCAATATACTTAATTTTCGAACAAAAAAATTCAAAATTATGAAAAAAGAGAAATGGATTCATATTACAGCATAGATCGTGCTACTTACAAGAGTGTTGATAAATCTGATAATAATATTCATATAAATGTTCCAATTAAATTCCTACACAATATTAGTGAAGGCTTACTACTACATGAGCTTAATTAAAAAATTATAGAAATTGTTATATTGATACAAAATTCAAGTTTAGTTGATGGATTATGTAACGGTAAAAAATAAAAAATGACAAAATTACTTAAACACAATATTAAAGCAACAATTGAAACTGGAGAAAAAATTAAAAAGAGAGTTTTGATACCAAAAATAACCCTTAATGCAGTAAATTCACTATCATTAACTTTTTATTGTATATGAAAACAATTTTCCTCTTGTCTTAGCGTTTTTAATGACTATCAATAAGTCTTAAGGTCAAAGTTTTAATAACATTGGAGTATATTTGAAAAAACCACTGTTTTCGCATAGTCAACTGTACGTCACGTCATCAAGATGCAAAAATGAAAGTGGAATTTATTTTCAAATAGAACTTGATGATAATTTAAGAATAGAAAAAGTCGTTTGGACATAAATTTTTGACGTTAACTAATCCAAAGTTAATAAAAAAAAAATTTAACTTCTTTACATAAGCAAAAGTATGAAATTTTACGTAATATTTTTGCAAAGTTTGTTTAACTAATAAATAAAAACATAATAAATAAATGAAATTATTCTTTTAATAATTTTTCATGACGATACGCATTATTTGCCATATTTCAGTAGATATGATTTCTATCTTTTTGCGGTAAATAGGGCTATGAGCGAGGTCCACGGTTTTAATATTCTATAAGTTCATTTGTTGTTACTGATTAAGTATGAAAATATAATGTCATGTTCTTATACTTATTTAATAATGCAATTAATAATTTTTTAGAAAATTTAAGAAAAAAACATTAGCACATAGTAGCGTTACCTCAACGAAGGCGTTAAACTGTACTAATGTGCTGAAAATTAGGGCCTCGCTTAAATTTGTTAGGAAAACCGAGACAGAAGGTTCAATATAACTAGAAACGACATGAAAACCTATATAATTTTACCTTATTTAGAGATGCAGCTAAAGGGTAACTGGAGGGAGTCCTTTAAAATTGTGTTGGATTATCCTGTTATTGGGTTATAAAGTCATGAGAGAGAGAGGGGGATGGGCGGAAAAAGATCAAACAAAAATTAAGCCCAATAAATATTTTGTAAAAACTGACAGTAGAGAATGTACTAAAAAATTTTACAGCTAAAATAATTATTACATTCGAATAAGAAATAATGACAAGGAGCTAAGGAGTGGTAAGCAGTGGGTGTCTAGAAATTTTGTGGGGTACTAATAAGAGGTTTTCTAAACAAGTGTGAGAAGAATTTATAGTAGGGGTGCAAAGAGTAATTAAACTAAAAATGACATGATCACTCAGATAGTTTTACTTCATTTGGATATACTACTAACGGAAAGCTGAAGGGAGTCCTTTTAAATTGAAAGGGAGGCTTATTGGGTTATAAAATCATGAGGGTGGGCTAAGGGGGTGGAGGGGAGGGATAAAAAAAGTTTGACCCAATAAAAATATAGTTAAAACTGATAGAATTTGACCTTACTTAGAGAGGGGTTGAGCTGTAGGGTGGAGGAGGGGTTGAGGGGGGCTCATCGAAATCGAGCAGTGGAGCTGAGAGGGATTTAGGAGGAATGGAGGTGGGCTCACAAAAAATTTAACCCAATAAAAATTACCTTAAAACTGTTAGAATTTCACCTTATTTAAAGAGGGGCTGAGGAGGAACCGAGGAGGGGTAAAGGGAAGATCGTGTAGAATGACGCTCTAAAATCACATGATTTCCCCCTTACCCACCCTCCACCCCTCCTCAGCCCCTCTCTAAATAAGGTAAAATTTTAACAGTTTTACGTAATTCTTAATCAGGTTAAATTTTTAGTTAGCTCACCTCAACTCCTCTTAAGCCCCCTAGCTACACTGCTTAATTTTGATGAGCCCTCCTCAGCCCCTTCTTCACCACCCTACTCAGGCTCTCTCTAAATAAGGTAAAATTTCATCAGTTTTAACTATATTTTTATTAGGTCAAACATATATACATACATATAACGCAAAGGCCCCGTCTTACAGCACAAGGCTCTACCACTGATGCAGTATTGCACTATCTCCACTACCATGCTGGGAGTGTTAGAGAGAGGTAACACATGGATTCTTGTCTAATAGCACAATGAGAAAGAGAGAGCACTCTAGAAGCAGGAGATGTAATCCGTCTAATAGGTTGTATAACAGTACCCCCTTTACCCCTAGCGCAGTGTCGCACTTTCCTCACCATTATCCTTTAAGTTCTATTGTTCAAAAAAATTATTTAAAATTCTGATTCGCAAAAAAGTTATAGAACGTACTGGTCATGCGATGCAGCTGGGGGGTGCAGAACCAGCATAGTCTATCTACTCACGTGCTGGTTGTTACAACATGAGCCATTTTTGAGACCACGTGCTGCTACTGTGTCCTCCATGCCACCTTTGTACTTTTAAATCTGTACCAACGAGCGTATTGCGGTATATATGCGTATTTACTATTTACGTAATGTCAAGCATGTTAAATTGATTTATAGTATTTAGTGGTACCCCAAAGACCTCTTATTAACTATCCGTATTTTTGGTTTTATTACTGTTAAACTTTATTTAAATGGTTGATAACAGCACTGTGTATATTTTAATGTAATTTATCGTCATCTGAAATATTTATTAAATGTCTTGTAGTTTTTAAAAAGTGATAACTTTATATTTTTATTTTATCTTAGACACATGATTGACAATCGCGCAACCCAATTGCTCTTATTATGGCTGTTAATTGTAAGCAGTAAACTTAAGCTTCATCTAACTCAGCGATATGCGTGGTTCATAATCATATATTACAAATCAATATGTTAAGTAGTAATAAAATAAGAAATCATCTAAAAAAAAATTTTCAAGTAACTTGTACATCATTTTTCCGGTTTAAGTACGTATTTTCAAAATAATAATTTATTGTAAGAATCACTTAGTTACTTAAAAACTGTAATTTGTAATGTTTTGATTTCATGATGCATAAAAAGATATAGGAATAGAAGCTAGTTGAATAAATGACACATTTCGGATTTTTGATGGGTATAATTACTAAGTATTTTATTTAAAAATTTTTTGGTAAAAGTTATTGAGTTTATGTGATTAGCTTAAAGAAACAATTGTGGAGAATTACATAATAATGTGGTTAAGTAAAAAAAGAAAAAAAAAGAAAGAAACATTGTAGATAAGAATCCTGAAACTATACTTTTTAAAAAAATTTATATCGTTTGGTAAGTTTATAAGCTAGTTGTACAAGTAAACCTCTGCACACATTCATACATTTAAAATATCTTCATACAAGTATCTTAAAGTATAAATTTAGTGAAATAAGTGTAGATCACAGTAGCTTTAATTTACAGACTTCGTTTCTGTCTAGTGCTTTCTAATATAGGTGATATCTAATGCTATTAGGTTTTTTAAATAAACATGTAAAACTGGTATTTTCCTGAATAGTTATTATATTGCCATAGAAATAGCTTTTAAAAAATTTAAAATATTAGGTACGTTTAAGGGGGTAGTGTCACAATGTATTGTCAATGCGTGTTCTGAAATACATTATGTGTTCTGAAACAGACAAGTGAAAATCAATGTGGCAACGCCGCATAAGGTGAAAATAAACCCTTTGTATATCTGTACGTATAAGTATAGATACGTTTGGAGGTTATATTGTACGTCAATATTGAGTTGGTGGTGAAATCTTCGTTGCAACATCTTTATGGATCTTTCAATACACACTTTTAATTTGTTATAACTAAACAACAGTGAAGATACGGGTGCTGTTCTTGAAATATGATGTTTAAAACATACTATTTTACATTATATTTCAATTTCAGCAAAGTCTGAGATTTTTTTGTAATCGCAATATGTAAAATACTCTTTTTTCAATAAGAGTACATGTTAAATAGATGACTTATTTCTCAAAAACAATGAAGCTAGGGTGTTTGAAATTTTAATATGTCATCCCACATATAATTGTTAGCTTATACAAATTTTTTTCAAGGCATTCCTAAAATTTTTTATTTTGTGACACTACCCCCTTAATAAGTTACGTTTTATTCTGTAAGGAATTTCTAAAGATTTCGTACACTTACAATGAATAGTATTTTTCCTAAGGAATCTTTAGCCTTAAAAAGTTCTAAAATCCAAACACAAAAGTGGTCAAATCCAAACATAAAAATCCAAACATCAAAAAAGTTCTTTTTTGTCCATCATACTTTCTGTATAATATTTGTAGTATAATAATGTTTAGTACTCGTACTTTAACAAAATCAAACTAAGTAATATTGACTTTAGCTCTAACGTTTTCATATACTTCCGACATAGTAAGGTATTAATGTATTTGATGCGAGGTTTTTATAAAGTACCAATCAAAAGTCAATTTTACGATTTTGTTAAAGTACGAGTACTAAGCAGTATTATTCTACAAAAGTCATACATAATGAATTATGCAACCAAAAAAAAAAAATCTTTACCGTTTTCATATTTTGAATTCAGAACTTTTCAAGGCTATGGATTCATTAGGAAGAATACATAGGGTGGTACAGTAGTTTGAAAAAATGGTTTATGACAGCTGTGTAAATGCTTCAAATTCAGAGAGACTCATACGTAAAAATGCACCAAATTTGAAGCAATTGTTGTAAACATATTGATGACAGCATTTTTAACTTGTGCTTTTGCTACTCAGTATAAATTCATGTAAGCAAATTTTATGATCCTCTAAAATTTTTATTTAATTATAATAATATATTCAACATATTTTAAAAGAATAGATTTTCAACATATATAATTTTTAAACTCTGAAAGGTGTACATATACACATCTGGTTTTTAAATTCATTTTTTAATTAAAACTTGCGGGATACAACCACGTAGATGCGGTGCCTCGTATACGTTGATCCGCCGAATCAAGCGAGAATTATTAGGTCACATGGAAGGGGGACTTGCGAGGTTGGGAAAAAGTGCCATTGAAGGGTTTTGTGAGGAAGAGACGCGTGTCAAAAGCTGAGAAAATTTTAGATTTTCTTCGACGATCGTGGTGAAAGGGTTGACGGTCAAATAACTCACGCTCAACCTGTTACCGCGTGGCGCAATTTCTAATCCTGGTAAGATAGATATCTTTCAATCTTTTCGTTATATTTCAAGACCGCTGTATTAACTTTCAATTCATCCGAAGAAAATTGACCCTTCCCATTATCTTTGTTTTGATTATTTAATGATGCATACCTCTCCCCAAATCTTCATGCTCGCAACCTTGCAATCTATAAGTATAATATGATTTATAAAGCAGTTTTGCGTTTTTTGATAGAGTGCCGGAATCAATTGGTGTTAAATATTTATTTTTTATTTTATAAACATACAAAACTGAACAGCCGTATTATATTGTTTTTTTCTTTGCGTTTTAGGTCTGAAAACTTGAGGAATCATTTTTTGTTTTTTATCCTTCAAAGTCCAAATGATACTCTCTTGTCGAGTACTATATTCCGTGTGGCAGCTTCATTTTTTATGGGATAGACTGCAAGAGAAACGGGATGGAGTTATGACAATCTGACTGGCTTGGCAGTATTGGTGGGCACTTAAAAGTATTACCACTTTTCAAACAATTGTAAATAACAAAAGTGTGATAGATTCCATAATTCAAAAACTCATGACTGCTGAGAGAATGTCATCTTGAGTTACAAAATGTTATCAGCGATAATGATAGCAGTTCGATTGCTGCTACGAGGGCTACTAGTACAAATGTTAAAATAAAACTTACGACGTATAGATAAAGTCACAGAGATATTTAATGCACTTGGAAATATTCCGTACCACTGTTTTTAAAACCCTGCAAACTTTAGCACTTAGTGCCGTCACCTACAAAAAAAAGAAAACAACATATGTTCTCTGATAGATCAGGGTTTTACAAATGAGAGCTTGTTTTGGACTTTGAAAAGATTATATTAGATATTAGCAAAGAAATTAAATAAATTTGTACCTCAACTTTTAACTCATAATAGCAAAAGCTTAAATAACATTATAGCAATTAAAGTACCTAAGGTTACACTGTGTGAACCTATAAGTTCTGATGACAATCGTGTGGCATTTACTATCAACAAAAAAATGATAGAGTCTTATATTGTTATATTTCAAAGTAAATTTGGTATGAGTTTGGGTAAATTTACTACAACATACCTTAGCCTAATAGACGAAAATGCAAGAAAAAGATATTAATTAACTTCAAGACCTGAGTTAAAAAAAATCGTTTGGATGTGAAAAAAAAGCTTTTTTACGTCATAGGAAGAAGTTGATAAAGGGCTCCAATACGCATTGGTTGAATATGATACTGCTTGCCACTGAAATATCTTCTATTCATCATATACCTTAAAATTTAATTTCATTTAACGTTGTTTTCTTTGATACGGAAACTAGTGATTTTTTCAAAATAGCACATGTATTGCAGTTAACTACCAAACACGAGAATTCAATATTCTCTGTTTACATTATTTCCACACCGAAAATCAATGAGGGTACCCGGCATCGTAACATGATAAAGATCTATTTCTAGCCAACTATTGGATCACGAGGAAGTTCTCAAATCGATATCGTTAATGAATGCTGCAATAATTGAGTTTTATTTAGTTTTAAGTACTTGTAGAAAAAAAAATTTTTACCACTCACAACTGCAAATTTGATTTTCTATGACTGATAGCTGCATTACAGAAAACTTTTTTTGTCAAGTATTGAAAAAATGTTACTCAACGATTCTATGATACGTTACCAGTGATAAAATCTTCTTTAGCTGAGATTTATTAGTAGAGATTAACTATTCTTTTTTTTATGAATATAAATCAGTAATTCAAGTTCATACTTGATCTTTTGTTAAAATATAAAGTACAGTAACTTTACTTATTATCATAAACATTATTTAAATTGCATTTAGAATTATTGTTAGCAGTATGGGATTGAGCAGGTGACTTGGCGAATAAAAATACAACACTCGAAATGTAGAATTAAACTTGGACACGTTTATTTACACTATCTTAAGGTATAACTATCTTAACACTTTACCATCTTAATTACTGTAGCTAAACGAACGAAAAAAGGTACGATAAACTGTAAAGGAAATGTGAAGACAGAGTATGCGTGTGTTAACAGACTGGCTGATTGCGCAAAAGTGAACAAAACCGTAGTTACGATTAATCCGTTCTAAGACTCCATTGTGCTGAGGGGTGTCTGGACAGGTCAACTAAAGTACTGCTCCCAACCTCTGGAGAACTTCTACCGTTTGGACTCCTGTAAACTCCGTGCCTTGATCGGTTAGAAGATAGCATATGTTTGCATCAAAATCCAACAGGTTTCGTGCGCTTGTCACGAAATTGTCCAAACAACGTCCTGCTTCACATTTTGTCTTCACTGGGTATGCCATAGTCAATCTTGAGTAGTCATCCGTGTAGACGATTATAAATTTATATCCTTCAGGAATAGTAGCTGGGCTGATCGGTCCCATTGTATCAGCATGAACTATCTCGAGTGGTTTGGTTGCCTTATCTCTTTTAGTGCTGAAAGGCAATCTCTTGATTTTAGCAACTTAGCACACCTCGCATGTTGTAATAAAGCTGTCGAAGACGGTCTTATTAAATCTTTATTGTCCGGATATTTTCTTTGCAGCGCCTTGAGATATTCTGCTGAGGCATTTCTGAATCTTAAATGCCAGAGCATGGCTCTGTTATTTCTTTCAAATGTTCTGTACTTTTCTGTAAACGGGATTTGAGCTTCTGAAATCTCACTAATCATAAGATCATCACAATTATTGATTTTTCTATCTTTAACTATTTTCTTAAACTTACTTTGATGAGAACTGTGTTAACTAGCTCTTCCCGATTCATTATTTGAGATTCCAGGGCAGCTCCTATCATTAGTGCTGACTTGCTGAACCTTCTCAGTCTTTGCTTTCGGGGGATTTTCTACCATTAAGCAGTCTATAATTTCTTTGCACTTCTCATTATTACTTGTGCTTTCGCCATCTTGCAGTAGTTCTACTATCCAGTAAGGGCTCTTGTAGACACCAGAAATTATAGTCTCATTAGAACGCGGATCAAATATATCTAGCTTTGTATTATCCAGGTATATACTCATGCCCCTTCCAGCAAAACGGCGAAGTGACAGCAATTTTTCAGCGAGTGCCTTAGCGCATACAACTTTATCTAAGACTATCTTGTTTTGGTTATTTTTACCCAAAACGCACCCTTCCCCCTCCGCTCTCAAGTCCGCGGAGGAATCTTTGTTCGCGCATTTAATCAATTTATTTTTACAGTCATTAAAATTTTGGAAATCGAGTTTAGAATTAGCAAAGTGTTCTGTGGCGCCTATATCTGCTACAAACTCAACTTTCTTGCAGCCGTTATCTCGTGTTTCCTCCGTGCGCGTAGAGAGCAAAGTTTCGGGGTTAATAGCAAACAAACCACTGCATGCATTAGACCTAGGTATTTCTACATTATTCTTACCTTCTTTGCCTTGTTTCTTGTTATCGACCTTGGCTTTCTTGTTGTTATGATTTGTATGCTGTTTTTTAGGTTTCCATTTATTACTATCTTTAAAATTATTCTTATTTTTACCACTACCAGTAATGCGTTTAAAATCTCAATCGTTACTTTCGTCAGAATTACCTCCGCACCTCCCTATGTGCTCTCGCAGGTTCTGCACGAACCGTTGGCAGGTGTAGCACCGCCTGAGGTTCTGCCCTTTTTTCGGGCAGTCCCTCGAATAGTGCCCGTTATTATTGCACTTGTAGCATAGAGTGGTGGTGGTGGCCGCAATAGCAGCAGTTACATTGGTGGCTGGTCGAGAGCCTGTCCCACCTTGGCTTGGCCCAGCACTAGTCCCACCTCGACTCAGTCCAGCGTTCCCCCCACCTCAGCTTACTTTAGCACCGATTGTTGGTCGTGCAAGTGACCCTTCTGCCTCCTGTTTCAGGATATATTGTCTTAAGTACTTAAAAAATAAGCCATCCTCGCTTTTAAACAGCCTGTTAAAATCGGCTATTTTTACGTCCGGTACTTCATCGATAATCGCATGATAGAAACTATCTATTTTCTCATCTTCAGGAAAACTGTTAGTTTTACTTACTAATTCAAAATCTCTTACCAGTCCATCAAAAAATTCACAAAATTTAGTAGCACTTTGCTTTTTGGGGTCAAATTTAACAGAATTTATTTTGTTACGTATTTGATATGCGCTCATTTTTACGTCACCCCTTTTCATATCTTTCATTTTTTGTATTATTGTTGATAGATCAGTAATGTGATATACTTTGTTTTGGAAATCGAGGGACAACCTACCTAGTATTACGTTTAGTGCCTGTTCTTTATCTTTTTCCATTTTTTCTCGAGTAATATTCATAGTGGCTTCCAGTTTTTAATCAATTGTGTGAAGCAATTTTTTACTTTTTATTTCTGACTGCAATTGTTTTAAGAATAATTCTAGTTTTGTTGCATTAGTGAGGGAATTATTAAAACACCCTAGGCTATCTTTATTAATGACTTTTATCTTTAGACTATCATTAGGCACAGCACGTTTAAACATCAGCGAATTATCGATGAAGTTGGAGTTTAGATTAATCAGTCGTTTACATAATTTAGGTCCCGGAGTAAATGTAGTAAATTTATTTACCTCTTGTATTTGACTCCTGGCCAGTTCTCGCTCAAGAGCATCCATCTTTCTTTGTTAAGTGGCTAGACGCTGCTCAAACTCAGCTCGAATCGTCTCTTGAGCCCTCATATTTTTTTCTCTTTCCTTTTTCAGGGCCTTCTTATGTTGTGAGGCAGCAACCTCAAACCTTATCAACATCCTGGAGCTCTGCTGATGCCTTTCCTGTTCTATCAGCTTCCTTACCTCCTCGATGTCTTTCTTTGAGGCTTCTGAAATTTCATTTCGTGAGTTTATTATTTTTTTAGGTTTGATATTTTGACCGGTTCTTTTCATTGGTTCTTTCTTCAGTTTATGATTTGCATGCGCCATTTCTTTTTGTAAGCTATTTAGCTCTTTCTTTAGGTTATCTTTCCTGTTTTACAAGTCTTTGAATTGGCTATCAATCGAATCTAAATTTTTGCTTTTCAAATCTTTAACCTTGTCATGAATTGAAGTATCAGTAAAATTTTTCTTTCTATCTCTCAAATCTTTATTCTTATTTTCAGATGAGGTATTACTCAAATTAATTTTTTTAATCTTTTAAGTCTTTATTCTTATCTTTAGATGAGGTATCAATCAAATTTATTTTTCTATTTGACATGAGGTTAAGCTTTAACATAAAATTTAAAAAATCTGCGTTTTTACGTTTTATTCTTTTGTGTCCGGTTATAACATGTTTATTATTCAGAATTAAAGATACATCATCAATCACAACAATATAACGAATTTCACAGTAAGTGAAATCATACTGAACTAAGAAACTTGAAAACCCTTCGAAGTAGTTGTGTTTGTCAAATGTACACAAACAGTTTAGTTTGGATATTCAGTTAGACAAGTTTATTTATCGACAAAACGGGATATGACAATTCTGAAAATCTCATATCTAGTTTTGGATGTTCAAAAAAATACACACCTAGATATAAATGTTATTAAACTACTCATAGCTAGGACAGAGATAAGTAGGGAGATTGCCACTGCCTATGTTAAAGAGTGTGCCGATGTTTCGGCGCTGATTTGAGCGCCAATCCATCGTGGCCGGCAGAGAAACCGTGCACATGTTTTCTATTGGCTGGCGGCTTGTTGGCTCGGCTCGCGAAAAGAGGTAAGGGGAGATCAGTGAAGGAGACATAAGAATCCAAATGTGTGCATCGGTGATGAAGATGGAGATGGAGGAGAAGCTAAACCTATATGTATATGCGTACAACGGGCTATATATCTATAGCGATAGTTGTACACTGCTAATACGGAAAAGAACTGTGCGTATTACTTTTCTCGCTTTTCCTCCCTGAAAACGATAAGCTTTTTAAATGCAGTTGATCATTCGTTTAACTATAAAAATAAAAACATAATTGTCAGGTTATTAACAATTTTTTTTTTCATTTTAAAAAAATGACAAGCTCAACGCAATTAGTATATTATTTTGCTATAATAATAAACGAGCGCCTTTATCCCAATAATCCAGTGCTCTCAATTGTTCTTCACTTTTATGATAAGTGAAATTATTGAATAATGAATAAAGGCATTCACCACAACGACAAGGTACGCTCAAATATTTTTTGTACTAAGTAATATTATTTATTTATATACTGAACACCTTTACCCGAACGCTCCACTGCACTGATATCTTTATTTGTTAATTTATATTTTTTCACCATGAATACATAGCTCCACGGCAATAATACGATAAAGCTTTAATTAAATCTCAAGCTTCGAAACTTTACAATAAACATATGTAACTTTTAGTCTCATCATACCCTAAGCGTTAATAGCTCAGATGGCTAGAGACCAGCCTTCCCAAGCCTAAACAAACAACCGTACACTACACCCACACCCACACATTTCACACAGATAAACACAGAACAAATCGCAGAAAAACCTCCCCGGGAATCTATAATAAACCAAATCATCAACAATATGTTCAATTTTCTAAAACCGCAGTTACAAAGACTCGAACAGATGATAAACGAAAACAACGAAAAGGTAGCTACATTATAAGAAATGCTACTAAAAGACGAAAACACTGAACCAACGGCCTATAGTAACATTCATAGGTAAGCAACTAAACATAATATCCGTAAATATTAATTCTATTGTCTCGAACGATAGAAGATACATACTGCAGAACTTAATTGAAAAAGAAGATCCAGATATACTACTAATAAATGAAAGAAAGCTAAAACCCCAACACAAATTTAATATTAAAAATTAAAAAATATACAGAGAAGACAAAAAACCAACAAAATGGTGGTGGTGTAGCTATACTCATCAAAAATCACATAAAACACGAAAAAATAAATGCACCCGTCATACCTAATACACTTGAACAAATCATTATAAAAATAAAACTAAAAAACGCAAACTCGATCTTTATCATATGTGGCTACGCCCCAGATTACTGCGCCACAGCTTTTATTCAAGATCTAAATAACCTTTTTAACCTCCTCAATCTAAGTGACCTAAAGAATTACTACCTACTTGCAGGCGATCTAAATGCCAAGCATCAAGACTTGGAAAATGCCATATATAATGGAAGAGGCCTGGCACTAAAAAATTGGGCAGCAACAAATCTGCTCGAATATAAATTAGTAATAAAACATACAAATCTACCTAGCTTCCCTAGAAGCAATGCTTTCATTGACCTTGCAATATATGACTGCAGACGTGATGCTGACAACCTAACAAAGAGTGAAACGCTGCCAACAATAGACATAGATAGTGACCATAGAGCCTTTAATATAAAAATCACACTACCACTAGTAGATGACAAACTTGATTTCACACCCCCCACTTACCCCCTAAACTACAGTAAAACAAACTGGTCAGACTTCCAAAGCGAACTGTTAGAACATGACAACTTTAACATTGCTGATGATAAAAATCTTAACAATAATGAGATAAACTCTTACTTTGATCAAATAAACACTAACATAATAAATGCAATTAATAAAACAGTACCTACGCTATCGGACTACAACTCCGTAGACCTTTACCTAAACAAAACGATAAAAAAACTACACAAACTCAAATCTAAATTAGTTTCTCAGCTCCACAGGGAATACAGACATCCTACAAAATTTTCACATATTATCATAACAGAAACTAAACAACAAATTAAAAAAATCAAAATCTTAATAAAACAAGAATTTCAAAAATCTGTAAATACTTACTGGATTAACCAAATAAAAAAAATCCCAACAAATTCAACACACATGTTCCCAAAATTAAATAGAATCTTCAAACAAAAAACAAACATGGATATCCCTAGTCTACACATAGACGAGAATAGCCCACTAATCATGGCAGCAAATATAGATGTAAATAAATGCATGAAAAACGATGAAAATATCATAGTAACGGATGAAAAACATAAATTAGATGTACTAGGTCATGCTTTCGCAGCAGCAAACAAACAAAATGAAAATTTTGGCAAACGTAGATTAAACGAAATAATTGAAAATTTTTATACAAAATTTAACAATGAAATAAAGTTAGAGGCCTGGAATAATATTACACTGATAAATTTTATAAAAAACAACAAAGCTCCAAACCCAACCTGGGGAGATGACCCAGAGTATTTTACTAGTGTTAAGGAAACAGTCAAAATTTTTAAAAGTTTAAATAATAAAAAATCATCAGGCCCTGACAATATACCTAATATAGCCCTAAAAAATCTACCGATAAAAATAATTAATGACTACACGATTCTTTTCAATAACTGCCTAAATAATGTATATTTCCCAAAAAATTGGAAAACCGCAAAAGTCATACCGATAAAAAAAAAGGAGAGAAACGAAAACGATCCAAATAATGACAGGCCCATAAGCCTTCTTCCAAACATATCAAAAGTATATGAAAAAACAATTAAAAGAACACTAACAAGTTTTTACGACAAAAATAAAATCATGCCAAACCAACCGTTTAGTTTCAGAGAAAAACTAAGTACAGTCCACGTACTAACATCTGACATTCAACAAGCACTACACAACAAAAATAACATAGCAGCCTGCTGAATCGACCAAGAAAAAGCATTTGACACCGTATGGATAAAGGGACTGCTATTTAAACTACACAAAAATAAATGCCCGCATCACATTTTTAAGCTTATAGCTGGTGCAGTCACCAACAAAAAACTCTACACATACCTGAACAACAAAACCTCGAACTTTACGCTGAAACTAAGTGACGACCTACAACAGGGCACGGTTATTGCCCCAGCAATTTTTACACCGCGGCAATTCCAAATTTGTTTGACTTGAGAAATAACGAAAGCACAAACATTCTCTTCTTTGCAGATGACTGCATAATCTACACAAGGGGGAAAAATGTAAAATAATGCAAAGCGTCACGTAATCCTTCTTCGATAAAATAAAAGACTACTACCACATTTGGAAGCTAAAAATCAATTCTAAAAAATGCGAAACAATATTACATAGGGAAATCATACAAAAACAGTGCAAAACGTTCAAAAAAACCTATAAAAACTTCCAACTAAAAACGGATAAAATTGACATCCCGCATAGAAATACAGTAAAATATCTCGGTATAAATCTAGATAACACATTAAAACTAAACAAACACATAGAAATCCAGCTAGAAAAAGCCAAGAAAGCTCTCACAACAAACGGTAGATTATTCTTCTCCGATTACCTAAATTCAAAAATAAAAATAATTTGCTACATGCTCATGATAAGATCAATCATAACATACGGCTGCCCAATTTGGTTCAACATAAGCCCACCAGTGATGGAGAAGCTGAGAGCTTTCGAAAGGAAATGTCTCAGAGCATGCACAAAATTATACAGAAACCCGAGAACAAAATTTAAAACATACATCAGCTGTAAAACACTATATAACGCAGCCAAAATACCAAGAATTGATTCTTTCATAATAAAACTAATAATAGATTACTATGCAAACTTCAATAAAATAAAAAACAATGATCTAATAACAAATAAGCTTAACGTAGACGAGGAATTCCTCAACAAATCTTTCATCTATCTTGATGAAACAGGCAGGATAACCGATAAAAACAATAGTCTAATTATAAATCACTTACAAAGGAGAGCAGCAAACAAAAAAATCCTGTATGACGAAATTATTGATATAAAAAGACGTCTCTTAAAATTGTCTATAACACAGCACTCCCAACCGTTGATGTAACAAATAGATACTTAAATTCGAAAAAATACTGGTGGATAAACAAATAAAAGTACTTATTCCAAGTGTGTGTCACCAAAGTTTTTTCTTTTTTCTTGTATTATAATGTAAATTATATTTAAGCGATTCAATAAAAAGTAGACTTAAGTAAAACCTCTGAACATGTATTTTTACTTTTTTTTATTTTGTAAAAAAAAAAAAAAAAAAATGTAAATATGTAAGTATCGTAATAAATAAGAAAACATCCATGTATATATCGATACGTAATACTAAAATTGTCAAAGTAGTATATACTTACCTTCCGCTCATATAGCTACATACTTGTAAGCGCAATATGCACATCCGTTCTTTTGTTTTTCTATGTAACTTTTTTGCACATTATGACTCTCGTAGCACAAAAATGCCAGATCACAAATAACATATTATTTTTATAATATCAACATATCTCCAAAATCCTCAATACATAGAGCCTAAGAGCATAGTAAAATTTCTTTTCGCCAAACCGTCCAACTGTGAGCGTATAATTAACCATGTAGTCTCACTAATGCATAGCCATTGTCAATCAAAACTGTACGTAGATTATTCACTACAATTACATGTAATGCGAAAAAATTTGTACCATTATAATTCTGAATAAAGTTCTTTTATAAAAAAAAAAAAATCAGATGGCTAGAGCAGGAGGGTGAATTATAGTTTTGCGGCTCCGGATTCTAATCTCACTCGGTGCAAATTTTTTTTTTTCTTATGATTACAACACTACTTTAAATGTTTCACACTTCTTTTTTTTATGATTACTTACGTATTTTGTTTTATCAGTGAGTAAAAAGATCCTTTTTTTTCCAATTTTGGTACACGATCCAAGAAAATTTTTTTTCCATTCATGGCTAAAAAAATTATTTGACGCATTAAGTAACAGCATTTTAAGTGCAGTTAATTATTTCAACTTCATATTTTAGTTTGCATTACAACTAATGACGTTAACGAATTCTTGAATTGCTCGAAGATATTCCAAAAAGTAATTTAAAACTTTTTTTTAAAATTATAAACAAAATACTTTTTTTTCATCTTTTGTACATTAAAAATGATTGATTAGTATGTCTTCGATAGTCATGTAGAAAAAATTACTTGTTTCATTGCTAAAGAATAAAGACTGTTTTTGTGTTGTCTAAAAAATATACTAGACATTATCATTATTATTATTTTAATTATTATTATTATTAGCCGTAATAAATTAAAATAATTTCTCGCTCTAAATAGGATGCAAACGAGAAAGGATGCGCTTGTGTGTGATAGGAGTCATGAATTTAAGTTTCTGTAAAAATATTGTTTACTACACGATATTTATTATTTTGATAATTATGTACATACTTTATGCATCACTGAAAATTGTAATATACTTTTCAATTCGAGTCGTAAAATAATCTCTTAACGAAGTAATTATAGTGCTTTCGGAAAACAACTCACCTTACAAATTAGTACTTTAAATAATAACAGTTACAAAAATTCGCAGTATTTATTAATTCGTTGTAGTACTTAATCACTAGTTCTTATTATTAAATTTGTCTTGAAGTAGTATTTTCAATAAATTCGTCGAGCACTCGACAAATTAAAAAAAAACAAATAAAAAACGCACGCGTGATGTGACCACATTTAGTGTGCCGGTCTCTAGACCGGAAAAACTACAGAGAGAACGTGCATTTTTTCATAATAACCTATTACAGGTATTACCACAAACGAAGCTGTAATGACATTTTTTTTTGATAATTACTTCTTCATAAAAAGTAATTGAAAAAAATGTTTTTGGTCACTGGTAAAATAAAATACGTAACTAATCATAAAATAAAGTGTGAAACATTAAAAGTAGTGTTGTAATCATAAGAAAAAAAAAAATTTGCACCGAGTGAGATTAGAACCCGGAGCCGCAAAACTATAATTCACCCTCCTGCTCTAGCCATCTGATCTATTAACACTTAGGGTATGATGAGACTAAAAGTTACATATGTTCATCGTAAAGTTTCGAAGCTTGAGATTTAATTTAAGCTTTATCGTATTATTGCCATGAAGCTATGTTTTAATAGTGAAAAAATATAAATTGACAAATAAAGATATCAGTGCAATGAAGCGTTCGGGTAAAGGTGTTCAGTATATTAGTAAATAATATTACTTAGTACAAAAAAATTTTGAGCGTACCTTATCGTTGTGGTGAATGCCTTCATTTATTATTCAATAATTTCACTTATCATAAAAGTGAAGAACAATTGAGAGCACTGGATTATTGGGATAAAGGCGCTCGTTTATTAATATAGCAAAATAATATACTAATTGCGTTGAGCTTGTCATTTTTTGAAAAATGAAAAAAAAAATTGTTAATAACCTGACAATTATGTTTTTGTTTTTATAGTTGAACGAATGATCAACTGCATTTGAAAAGCTTATCTTTCTTTCAGGAAGGAAAAGCGAGAAAAGTAATACGCACAGCTCTTTTCTGTGTTAGCAGTGTACAACTATAGCTATAGATATATAGCCCGTTGTATGCATGTACATATAGGTTTAGCTTCTCCTCCATCTCCATCTTCATCACCGATGCACACATTTGGATTCTCATTTCTCCCTCACTGATCTCCCCTTACCTCTCCCCGCGAGCCGAGCCAACAAGCCGCCAGCTAATAGAAAACATGTGCACGGTTTTTCTGCTTGCCACGATAGATTGGCGCTCAAATCAGCGCCGAAACATTGGCACACTCTTTAACATAGGCACTGGCAATCTCCCTACTTATCTTTGGCTAGGAGTGGTATAAATGCAGTTACAAAAACTAAGTTTAGACATTTTTTTTGATCATTAAGATATACATGATATATATGACATAATCAGTCCCACTCCGCTTTTACCCTCCCTACATGCGAGTAGAACATAGTGTCATCTATCTTAGTTAAATAGCCACAAGGTCCTCACAATACCCTAGTAAGCTTCAATTTCCTCGCTTAATGAATTAAACTTGCGAAAATATACCATCGTACCATGCCGATGATAGATGGAACGGAGGAGAGACATCGGATTAGCGTGGTTTTTAAGTTTGAAAACTTTTCTTATTGTCATGAGAGCAAAATATTAAGGTATGTGGTTGGGTATAGTGTTCCTAGAAAAAAGTCAATCCCAAAAAATACATGCTCAATTAATTTATGATAAATGTAAGAAACTAAAAGTAGTATCTAAATGATGTTGTTCTTTTAATACATAAAAATTGCCTCAAAATGTTTATATAAAATCGTATAATTTTGAAGATACAGATTCAAAAATAGGTAACTGTTGTCTAGAAGTAGAGTAGTTAAAAGTTGTAGGATTTATTACTTTAATCAGCACAATAAAGAAGAATTATTTTTACTTTTAGAAAGCTATTAACTACACCTGAATACAATCAACACTGTTTATTTTACCGCTAATTTATTTAGTTTCCACAACTGAAAAAGCAAAAGTTTTGTAAGTATCGTTGTCACTTGTTTGAAATTTCTGGCATCAAATGCAGCGCTTCTGTAAATGCTTTACGAGAAAAAAGAAGACCAAAACTAGATAGAAGAAATCTGCCAAAAGCCGTTTTAATGATAAAACTCAATATTCAGCCAGACATTTCCACTACACACACTCAGAAAAATTTTTTATAAATTTTATTGTGAATGTCCATAAAAATTACCGTGCAGAACAGTAAACGTAGGACTAGGTCGTCTCTCCAGGCTTTTTACCTAACCTTTACAATTTTCACCATTACGCCCAGTAACAATCATCGGGTGCCCAACAACAATTCCCCTTAGGGCTCACGAGCCAAAGTTCACTGTAGATAAAACAGAGACCACAGTTAATGTATTTATTGTCAATACAAGATGCGACAAAAAATGTTTTTTTCTTAACTACTTGATTGTAGTACGCTATCACTCTACTCGATGTACATTGAAGTGAACTGTCTGATGTACATAAAATTTTTAAAGAACGTATATACTATAATGAAGAATGTTAATTACTTTAATAATTTTATTGCTTCAAATACAATGCAATTCAACTACGGTCTCTGTTTTACCTACAGTGAACATTCGCTCGTGAGTCATAAGGAAATTTTTGTTGGGTGCCCGATAATTTTTACTGGGCTTAACGGTAAAAATTGTTACGGTTAAGTAAAAAGTCTGGAGTGACGACCTAGTCCCACGTTTACCGTCCTGCACGGTAATTTTTATGGGCATTTACCATAAAATTTATCAAAAATGTCTCTCAGTGCACGAGATACTGAAGTGAGTAACACTAACGACAAATAACGATCAAAATATAGGTGAATCCTTACATTCAGCAGATAAACGAGTGATATTTACTGTAACACCTGAACCAACGGATGCTATTGTCAGATCTACACTTGAAGGTCTCTCTTACCGATCGTAAGTTCTTGACATTGTTACGACATCCATAAACAGAACCTAGCCGATACATGTAAGCTATGTGTGTACTTGCTAGAATATATGCATGTATCTATTTATGCACAAATTTTTATTACATATAAATGGGTAATCTTTAGAAACCTTTACTTTCAAGCTGATAAAATAAGTAAAGGTTTATTTATCTTCACGCGTCCGTGGCCGATCAGGGTCAAAGGAAACACTTTTTCTGTTCTGCACTTTTGCTTTTTGAACACAAAGAGCAAGATTATATTTAAAAACAAAAAGTTGTTAATTGAAATTCTTTTGTCAATTCTGTACTATAAAAAACTAAATCGTTTTTTAAATTTTTTTTCGAAATTTTTTTCTCATTATAAGTTATGGTAAGTTTCTTAGTTATATACTTTAAAATTCTTAAAGTTTACAAAAATGTGATATTAAAAATTTTTAATTATACCACTTAATTGTTACTAAGTATTGTGCAAGTTAGTTATTATTTATGGACATATTATACTGATTTTGACAGTTAGTATTCGTTAAGGCTTGGATTGTAAATTGTTTATATACAAATACATTCTTAATTCATGTAAGTATTTAAACATGCCCTTATCTGTTATAGTATTGTAGAGTTAGTGTTCCAGCCCAGAAAATTCTGACTAACTTGAAAAAAAATACTTGTAGTGTCAATGAATTGTAGAAATTTCAAACAGAATTTAACAAGAAGAAATGTCGGCAAGAGCGCCAAAACAATGGCAAAAATGGCCAAAATATGTTTTTCGCGCCCAGAAGAAAGTTGAAGGATTGTACATAAAAAGATGTACAATAAAAAAGATGTAAAATTTCATGACAAACAACACGAGCCACGTTAGGTTCAGATCTGTGAAGCCGTTTTTTCGTGAAATTCAAAAAACTGCGATTTCGAGTCATTTTTTCGAAATACAATAACTTGCATTCCATACAATATTTAAAGCTAAAATTTTAACACAAGGTAGATATCAATAATTAAGATTAATTGATAAAAACAAGAGGTGTTTTAAGTTGTTGTAGAGTAAATATAGAAGCAAGGAAGTACGTTTAAAAAATGTACCTATGTTGGCTAACAAATTTTTTATAGCCATTTTTCGAGAGAACCCTTTTCGGTTTTTGCTGCAGTTCGCAAAAAGTTTGGAACCAAATAATCTAAAATTTTGTGTGTATGATAAGGGCTATGATATATGTCTTGTGTTTAAATTTTAGCTCTAAATATTGTACAGAATGCGAGCTATTAAATTTCGAAAAAATGGCGGTTTTTTGCGATTTGCGAAAACACGGCTGAACCGATCTAAACCCAACGTAGCTCATTACATTCGTCCTAAAATTGCACATCTTTCTCTTGAACAGCAGCAAAAACTAAATAGAGGCCCTCTTGAAAAATGGCCATAAAAAGTTGTTAGTCAACCTAGGTATATTTTTTCAACATATTTTGCTTCGTCTACATTTATCTTATAACTACCTGAAACGTCGTTTATTTTTATCATTTCAAAGTATCTGAAACATTTACTGCAAGAAACGGCTTTTTGCTCTCTGATAATGGAATCGGTGGTTCAGCCGCCGTTGGAAGCCATGCCCACATCCCGCATGCATGCTCAGAGGTTTTGAGCGAACACGTTCAAAATGAAAAACTAGTTTTTTGCCATCAATCGAGAATACTTTTAATCAGTAAAAATATATGGCGTCTTAGGTAGTCGTAAAGTAAATGTAGACAAAGCTAAATACGTTAGAAAATATACCTATGTTGGCTAACAACTTCTCTATGGCCATTTTTCGAGAGGACCTTTTTTCGGTTTTTGCTGTGGCTCTCGAAAAGTTTAAAACTCATTAAAGTATAATATTTTGTACTTGTTAGGGACTTTAATCTGCATTGGGACCTAATTTTAACTGTTAATATTCTATAGAACACAAGTTGTGGAGTTTCGAGAAAATGACTCAAAATAGCCGTTTTTTACAATTTTCGAAAAAAACAGCTGAACTGATTTGAACCTAACGTGGCTCATTATGTTTGTCGTAAGATTATATATCTTTTTTACAAAAACACTTTTTTATGTACGATCCTTCGGTTTTCTTCTAGGCGTGAAAAACATGTTTTGGTCATTTTTGCCATTCTTGGGCTCTAGCTAACATTTCTACTTGTTTAATTCTGTTTTAATTTTGTATAGTACATTATAAGTACCACCCTTTTTTTTTAAGCCAATCAGAGTTTTCGGGATATCTTTATGATTTTTAGTTCATTCTACTATACTATTACTTAGTTGCACAACAGTTAGTAACCGTAAATATTTTTTTATTAAAAGTTTGTTGGTTTAAAGTATTGTTCAAACCAGGTAAGATAAAAACAAAGCAGCTATCATTGAATAGTAGAGAATTGAGAATCAAAACACATTGTCTGAAGCTTTGAGAATTTTTCATTTTATAATCAAAGGATATATTTCTAAAATACTTATTTGGTTTAAAAGAAGCAACAAAATCTGAAAAAAGTTCTTTTAACTAATAAAATCTTATTAATGAGCTTTGAAATAAAAAACTTATCATCATAATAAATGAACTTCTTTTTTGTTTAAAATACTTTTAATTTTAATGTTTAGGAGACCAAAGTATGTAGAACAGAAAACAAGTTAAGACACATTACGATTTTACATCCCTTTCGTAAGAGTTAGAGCTTTCTGTACCTGATGAGGGCTGGGACGTTGACCAAACGTCCAAAACGTTATTTTTGAATGAATACAAAAATTTGACAGTACCACCATGGGACGTTGTTTTTTACCAACTATTACAGGTTGTTTTATCTGATAAAAAAAGGTTTTTGCATGAAGCTTGATTAGACAAGGACACACATAGACAAACTTGTACGACATAAAATGTTTTTCGTAGACGATTTACATTTTTAATATACACCCATAATAGACACGCCTTATATTACTCATGTTTAATAAGTTATTTACTGTAACAGCTATATTTTTGGAGGCCTAAACAAAACAAAGTATTTTTATTTCGCTAATGTTACCCAGCGATTCTTTGTTTAGCAAATACGTATATATATATATATATATATGTGTGTGTGTGTGTGTGTGTGTGTGTGTGTGTGTGTGTGTGTGTGTGCATGTGTGTGTATATCTCCCTCGATTATTTGATTCCTGTCTATAGACGGGGCGAAATCAGCAATCAAACGAGAAAATTAATTTGCCCGCAATTGTTTTGCACCATTTTGTTTAAAATGTGCTTACGTATGGGAAAATAACGTTTTCTAGGTGTAAATATTGTCAGAAATTGTCTAAATAAACTTTTTTACAATAAATGATAGAAATTTATTTTTTCGGGAAACAAAAAATTGCTCCTTATTCTTTGGTCGATTCTGAACAAATAATTGTGCGGGATATATACACTTAAACCCCACAGTTTTCGAGTAAAAAATTCCCAAAGTTTTGAAAAGTGCGTTTTTTCCGATTTTCAGAGCTCTACGAAAGTGCTAAATGAACATATTTTTATAAGTTATAACATACGAACGTTAACTATCAATCTTTCTACAATCTACAATCTACAATCTCCAAAAAAGAAAATGTCGAAACGTTGAGTAGCAAAATTGTTTTCGCCATAAACGTTTGGGGCGTCACAGCGCGTACTGAGTCCCTGGTAAGTATTTTCCTACATATACATTTCGTGGCTCGGGCATGTAGTAAACATATATAGGTATACACTTACATGAGAGCGCGCGCTCAAACACCCTGAACGTTTGTTGCAAAAAACAATCTTGCCACTCAACTTTTTGACATTTTTTTTGAAAATTGTAGAGAAAAAATGATAGTTAACGTTCGTGTGTTTTAACTTAGAAAAATACGTTTATTTAGCACTTCCAGGGAGCTTTGAAAATCGGAAAAAATGGATCTGTCAAAACTTTGGGAATTTTTTACTCGAAAACTGTTGGGTTAAGGTATATACATCTCGGTTGATTATTTGTTGGGAATGAGCCAAAAAAGAAGGAGCAATTTTTGTTTTTTGTCTATTTTTATAATTTGTTTAAAAAAAATTTGCTTAAGCAATTTCTGTTCATGTTTCCGTTTGAAAAACTTAACTTTCCCATTCAGTAGCACATTTTGAACAAGATGGTGAAAAAACATTGTGGGCAAATTAATTTTCTCAGTCGATTGCTAATTTCACCCCGTCTACTGTCATGCAGCTCTTTTATATTATGCACACGAAATAAAAATATTTTCTTGTTAGCAGCAACATCAGTAGTTAAAGGGAACACAGTATTTAGCGAACATTCTGAAACTATAGTACAGATCCTTATTTTCTGTCATAAGAAGCAAACAAATATTTGATGAGAGAGCTGCTTTAAGTAGGTATCTAATAAGTAAGGCAACAACTACAGTAAGAATATAGGATAGTTATGTGCAGCGTGGACACTGACCACTTTTTTGTCTACTGTGAACATGATATAGACGCTGCTGTTGTTACTTACAAGTAGAACCTTTCTCTTTGACTTTTAGTGGTGAGTTGGCACTGGACCTTACCACTCAGTGCTAGTCTTATTCCAAAATCCGGCCCAAAGATTGTGATAAATAGCAATGAAACGTGCTTTCTAACAAAATTGATAACTAAAATTTAATTTTTTTGTTTGTACTGTGAATCCCTCATTACATGTGTGCGCCAAGAACGTCTCAACAATAGGCAAGTTGAACTTTTGTATTTTTGAACTTTCTGTCTCTTTTTTTGTCAACTTTATTAATTGTTTACGCTCTGCTTTTTGCATAATGTATGTAGAACGTTATAAAATAAAGTTTCAAGATATTTATATAACTGTTACTTGATTTCTTTTGTTATTGTATGATGATCAGAATTATAACAGTATAATTATAAGTCTTATAAATCTGTTTTGAAGAGAGTTTCGAGTAGGTTAAAATTTGTTCAGTATTTTCCATGGGTTGTTTTTTAGATTAAATAAGTATCTTAGATATTCAACATTCATTTTTATGAGAGTTACCTTTTTTAGAATATTAAGCACCTATTAGAATCATTTTCTTTTACACATACAAAAAATTTGTAGTAATACAGAGAAACAATAAAAAAACACATTAGTACAAAAATGGATAACTATCATTTTTTGAATCTATCAGAAAAATTTAGAAGCACATTGTAAGTTCATTTTAATTATGATCAATATACAACGTAAGCACCGATAGTATGACTAATAATGACCCGTATAACTATCAATCATCTTCAGAAGGTTCTAGTGGCCAAGATAAAAAACAAGGTGCTTATTGTAAAAATATGTTTAATT
Organism: Copidosoma floridanum; assembly: GCF_036245765.1. Classification (NCBI taxonomy): domain Eukaryota; kingdom Metazoa; phylum Arthropoda; class Insecta; order Hymenoptera; family Encyrtidae; genus Copidosoma; species Copidosoma floridanum. The sequence continues at coordinate 12,352,552 of NW_028321903.1, read as the reverse complement.
TATAAGTACAAAGTATAGTCAACTAGCAAGCTTAAAAAGAGTTTTCTTGATCTTCTTAGTTCTCCACAGTTTTAGACAAATTTTTAATAATTAAATGGTTTCCTAAGATTGTTATAATCAAAAGATCAAATTGTAAATGAATAAAATTGTCTTTTATCCCAAAAAATGTCTGCATTACGTTTTAATCTTAAAGGAGTTTTAGTAGTCAAGGCCGTAAGTACAAGTTGGTCATCATAAATTTATGTTTAACTCACTAGTATAAAGTATACGTAACTTACAAGCCCAAAACATTTGTAGATATCTCTTCAACTTTATAGTTCTCTAGAGTTTCAGTAAAATGTTAGAAATTGTATCTCATCCCACAAAAAATTTTAACTAAAAGATATATTTGAGACTCTTGGCTCCCCCTCCTTGCATCTTAGAACAAGGGTCTTAAGGCCAGGAGAAGGAAAGAGAGAGCAAGGGATAAGGCTTTCAGAGAAGTACACGACGAGCCTCGAAATGAGACACACGCACCAAGTTTTCTCCTCTTATCAAAGCAATATCTTGAATAAAGGTCTTTATCATAATAAGTTTTAATCATTACCACGACGTACTTTCTTACCAATCTCTTTTCCCACGTAACAGTTTATGTACTAGACCTTATCAATGATAGACCAGGAAAAATTACTTTCACCCTGTTTTTTTGTGCTCTTTTATGAAACATGCGATATTTTACATCGAAGTTTATCTTGCAACTCATGAGTTGGTCAGATTTTTTAATTTTTCTTTTGTCAAAAAAATTATTAAAATAGAATTTTTTAATTTAAAATAATTTTTGTCGTTGAACGAAAAATATCTTTAGACAGTTTTCTTTAACTTTATAGTTTTCATATTAAAAATAATCAAAGTTTTACCAATATAAATAAAAAAAAAAAGTGTATAAGAATAACATTTCTAAGTAATACATAGTGTTCTGAATAAATATTTAATTAAGGTGTATAAGTATTCTTTCATTAATTTTTAGTAATGTATTTTTACTCCAGGCACCAGAAAAGTATCGAGGTTTATAGTTCTATCCAAGTATTCTCAATATATTTTGACGCTCTGAATATTAATTTCGAGAGTTCAATATTAAAAAATGGCGGAAAAAGTTGTTATTAACAGTTTATTAAACAATTACACAAATTTGAATGTTTTGTTGGAAAAACTTTTTTTTTTCATTTTATTTGCATTATTTTTAAACAGAAAGTCAAGTAAAAAGTATTTCTAAATCCCTCAGATTTTAAGGAAAAAAATCATTAAGTTTTGGAAAATACGTTTTTAAACTTTTTCGATTACGTTATGTTCTATTATACTGCAAAGTTTTTTAATATTTACATCTTTAAATACAGGTAAGACTTGGTAGTTTTACAATGAGGTAACGTTACTTTCCTAAATGTACATATTTTTTTTTATTGAACATAAAATACATGTATGTTGGAGCTCCTGCGTTATACATTTCAAACTAACTTTTGTTTCCAACCAAAGAATATTATAATCTACAGTTCCACCAAATTTTTTTTATGTTATATGAATACTCAAGTTACACTTAAAAAAGTAGAGTGAAAAATAATGGCATCAGCAATTGTTGTAAGTGAATGAATAAATAAATTTTAACAATTAAATTCTTTGTTGAAGAAAAGGTTCTTTTATTTAAAATAAATTAGAAAGTTTCTAAAAAAGCGTACTTAATATTTGAAAAAAACAAAGCCTTTGCAAATTCGATTTTAAAGTATTTCAACTATATCAGTCGTTAACGTTACCGTATATGTATACTGCAAAGAGTAACCTGAAAAATATGTACAACTTACTAATTCTTTGATTTTATTAAATTCTTCTACCTACTGCGGTACAATAGCTTTAAGGTATCTATTTGACGAATTTTAATATCAATATTTGGACTAAGATGTACGAACATAATAATTATTATTATATTAAAAAATAAGGAGAGTAACAGAACTTGTACTTTATTCTGCAACAAAAAATCATCGTTTATAACGTATACTAACTTTGTTGGATCAAATGGTTTAAATTGTTTTTCAAGGCATCTTATTTCAGAATAAATAATGTACAATGCTCACAAAATATGTAATTTTATAGAGCTTCTAGTAGCCAGTAAGTTTTTCATCGATCCAGATTCAGAATTATTGTATTACCAACAACATAATTCATCAAATGTTCTGCACTTTTTTTTATAGGCTTGGCATAAAAATTCTGTCATTGTCAATTCATCGACTATATTTTTGAAAGCATTATCCTATACAAAGAAAATTTTTCATCTGATTAAAATTCTGTTTTTCTGGATTTTCTTGAATAGCTGATAATTTCGTGCCCACTTCACTTGTATAGTTGTAACCTAAAAGGTAGTGTAGTGCCAGCAAAACAAATACGAAGATTTTTACCGGGATGCTTAGATCACTCGTGTATAAGTAGCAATATTTCTTAAGGTGAATGTACATATTTATAGAATGTGTCCCAATTATGAAAAACTTTAGCGTATCATGAATTTTTAATGTGTATATAATTTATCCAAATAAATAAAAAATTACACTGAAATCCTTAATAATTCATTATTATTGAAGCAAAAATATGAAAATAATTAACAGTGACACAATCAAATAATAATATGTTAATTACATCATCACACAAATCTTGCACAAGTCAGTAACTCTTAGACGGTGATGCCTGATTTATGGAATTATTTGTTTACAATGTATTTAAAATTTCCGTAAAAAAATTATAACTATAATACTTAAAAATATAATATAAGAATTCTAAAGTAAGTATTTTATCAAATATTTGTGTTTAATATAAGTTGTTATTTATTAATAGATGATTCCAAATTATGTACATATATTTTGTTCTATGCCGTATTTGAAAAGCAGTCTGAAATTTTCCATAAATATGGCAACACCTTCCAAATGCTTGTGTACATATTTATGTAATCTGTTTTTAAAGGTACAGCTTGATTTGGTTATGACTCTTTTTATCATGACGAAGTTAACAATTTGAAATTAAATAAGACTTAGTTGCTGTTTACAAGAAAATAAGATAAATTGTTAAGTAAAATAGTAAATATCCAATATATAAGTAGCTCGTTAATCTTGTAAGTGTCAGTTTTTGTTTGAGTGTACAATCTAACCTCAAACGTAAACAAATATTTCATTATCATTTCTTCACAATTCTCAATTACTTACTTACTTAATAACTTTTTGCGTTAAATGTGTTGTTATTGCAGACAAACACACGACATTAAGAACCAAATATCATTTTATTCTTTAACATAAAATCCAAAAAAAAAAATTATTTTCCAAAGCAAGTGGACAAGGAAAATGAAAAAAAAGATGGTGTGACAAAAACTATGAGTAAAATTAAAAAAAAAGATTAAAAGACAAAAATATTCTCAAGATAATTTAGAAAAGGCAATAAAGTCTGTTGGAAAAAGAAAATCTTTAAAAACAAGTGGCAGAAAACTTTGGAATCCCTGTTACTACTTTGCATAGGAAAGTGAAAAATCCAGGTGAGGAAAGTGCAAAAAGTAGTTCACCAACGATTCTAAAAAAAGACATTGAAAATGAAATTGCCAAATGGGTATAGTATAGAGCAAGAAGTGGAGCTCTAGTGACCAAAGATGAGCTGATTGACACTGTTCAGTCTTATGTAAAAAGCTTAAATATAGAATGTAATTTTGTAAACAAAAAGCCTGGTAGACACTGGCATGAAGGCTTTCTCAAGAAGCATCCAGATTTGAGTGTATGTGCACCTCAAAACTTATCCTTGGTTAGAGCTTCTGTAAGAGAAGCTGATCTGAGAAACTGGTTTAATGAGGTTGAAAGCTATTTGAAAGATAAAAATTTGATAAATACAGATAGTTCTCGTGTTTTCAACTGTGATGAGACCAGCATTATGCTTAATCCCAAGTCACAAAAAGTTCTAGCAGAGAAAGAGGCGCGCAATGTCTATAGAATTGTGGGTGATAATGAAAAGGAGTGTCTTACAACAATCTTTATGTACAGTTCTAATGAAACCCGAGTACCTCCAATCATTTTATATTACTAATATATAAAGCAAAGTCGCTAAAACCGTTGTAATCGCTAACCGCGAAAACTACTGAACCGATTTTGCTGAAATCTTGCACACTGATTCATGATACTTCCTAGATAGTTTTAGTATAGTTTTTATCTTAAAAAATTTAATAACAATAGCAACAAATGAGCTCAAGGTTTTTCAAAAATATGCCAGCTTTTCACTTCAGTTCAGTAAAATCCGCTAGGTGGCGTCGACATAAAATCGAAGATACCTGAAACACAATTAAATAAGTGTGGTTATGATACGCCAGAGCGTCTCGATAGAGAAGTAGTCGAGCTTCGGCAGTTCAACGAGCTTTATAAAGAATGCTGATGATAGTCTTGCAGCTGGGTATCCCGGTTACGGACGACATTCTTCTCTAAGGGGAAAGGGACCTAGATGTCCATTCACCCTGAATCTCGACAAGTGCGATAAAAAAAAAGTCATTCCAACCGATGCCGTCTCTGCCACAATACCAGGAGACATATCTAGCCAGAGCACAATCTGCACCAACTCTTCAAAGTTGTGGGGCAGTCCTACCATCCCACCTGGTGCAGTTAGAGAATTTGTGACTACAAATGTAAGCAAGGGAAAACAGCTCTGAGGGGCACGAGCAGCCACAACGGCTACCTTCTTAGTCTCCGCGCCCCCAACGCGCTTACCCACACGTTCCTGTCTAACGATGAGCGGTTGGTTATCCGGGAAACGACACGAAGACGAGATATCCTTCAATAGCAGCGTACCTCCCTCCATCACAGTCTCCGTACATAGAGAGTTAGAGACTCCCAGGGTAAGAATCAAGTTACCCGTAGCCAGCTCTTCATCATCAGGAATAATAATAAAGAAAAGCCTGGAAGTTTCACCACTGGCGCTTTTTAGGGCCATTAAAAGTATTTACGTTCCCTACTTAACCATCAATTCATCGGTTCTTTTTAGAAGCCACCTAAGTGTAAACTATCTTGCCAACAAATACATTTTTACTACCATTTCCGGAAGCGATTCGTCGACTAAAAGACTATATTAACTTAAGACAGGCACTATTAAACCAAGTCAGCCATTCACTGGCAGACGTCACCTGCGGAGTTGTTCTTCGCTAGGCTGGAAAACCTGTTGACCGACGACCCTATATTACCCTCTTGACTCTAAGCATTCAACCAGGAATCACTGATCCTCTCCAAGGTTTGCGCTGGGCAAACCTATAACAGCTATGAAGGAGAAAAAACTTGAGCCAACGGGACAGCCTCCACTGGACAAGTATCACTAACCAATCTCCCCATCTAAGATCACTAAAACAACTGAATCTGCAAATAAAAAAGGTGCGTTGGACACTAACGTCTTCGACGTTATACCGGGAGACGTTGGGAAAGAGCACCACAACTAGCCCCAAAGCTTCGGACTTTGTAATTTTTCTTCCAATCAGTCTGGGTCTTCAACAGCAAGCCAGAGAAGATCACCCTGAGGTATCCAGGCAGTCACATTTGCTGTTAACTGAAGTCAAGAAAGAGTTAACTTAAAAAGCTCACCGGTCTTTTTTAGGGCCATTGGATGTCGAACTACCTTGCAAACAAATATATTAGAACTTAACAAAGTTGACAGAAAACAGCCTTTAGGGGTAACAAAAATTTTAAGCATGCCAAAAGTCGCAAGAGGGTGAATTGGAAGAAAAACTTCAAGTGTATCTAATAAATACAATTTTACTTAGGCGGCAAGAAACTGACGCAGAAAATTTATCGAGATTGAAACAGCAGCGTCAAAATCGACAACTAAAGAGTCCATTACGTGAGAGATCAGCTTTTCATTGTACCCTCACACTAATCTCTGAAATCTTTAAAGATCCTACTTAAGATTTTTAAATAAGTAGGAAATGTATTTGTGTTTTTGTGGCAATAAAAATGTAGGGTTTGAGGTCCAGGACTTTGTTGCTCTGGTAATAAAGTTGTGAGATATGAGAAAAAAAATTTTTTTTCAATATAAATTTTTTGGCGGTTTAAAATCTTAACAGCTTTAAAAAATAGCCGTTTTCGTGAATCACATGGGAGAAACTGTAAATCAACGGTTTCTTATGGCCGACGATTATTGTATGGCATAAAGAACTCACGGTACTTTTCAGCATAATAATTTTTTTGAATTTTAACACTTTATTATTCAACCAAATAAACTATATGGATTTCGAAAAAATATGTTTTTAATAAGAAGATTTTTGTTCTGAGATGTATCAGGAATGTGTGTAAAATTTCTAACTAAAAATGTTTCACATTACGTGTCAACACACTACGCTGTTTTATTTAGTAAGTCTCGGGTGAAGCCGAGACGGGGGGCTGCTAGTTCAAGTATAAAGAGAGATTACCCCAAAAAATAGCAGAAAGTATTCCAGAAGGCTGGGGAGTAGGGCTTTCTGATTCAGGGTGGATGACATCAAAAACATTTTATGAATATCTAACTAATGTTTTTCACCCATGGTTGATTAATAATAATATAACTTTTACTGTTGTTATGAACTTTGATGGGCACTCATCGCACATGACAATGCCTACAGTAACATTTTGTATGGAAAACAAGATTGAATTGGTATCATTGTTCCCCAACTCCACACATATCCTTCAGCCACTAGATATTCGCTTTTTTCATCCTTTTAAAGAGGCTTGGAAAAGATCTGTACCACAGTGACTCAAAGAAAATGATCTTATAAAATTGGAAAGGCATCATTGTGCTTCAGTTTTGTACTTGGCTCTGGATTCAACGATAGAAGAAAAAAGTGTTATAGTGAATAGTTTTAAGGCAACCAGTCGAATACCTTTTAATCCAGATATTTTGAACTACAATGTTCTGGAAAAAGGACCAAAGAAAAAAGACTCCACAATGTAAAATTGTGAAAAAAACAATCTTTTTTTGGACTTTGAAGAACATATTGACAAAGATTTATAAAACAGATTTTAACAATGTGAAATACAGGTATATGGGAAGGTGATATTGAAAATAAAGATATTTTCAACTTTTGGCTACAGTTAAAGCGGAAAAAACTGGTTAATATTCAATATTTTTTAAATTTATTTATATCATTGCACAATATTTGAATTTTTAAGAATTTTTTTATTTCAAGTCGATTAATCATGAATTTTAAAATACATATTCTTAATGTTACACGTATAAATAAACCAAACAAAAAATTTTTATATAACAGGTATTAAACTAGAAATTTTTTAAATCTTTAAAGCTGATGTTTTTTATTTAGATTTCACGTCACAATCAAAGCCTGTTATAAAACATGACCGTATTTTAATTCATTATAAGGTAAAATTAGTCAAGAAAATTTTACCTTAAAATTTACAGTTTATGAGTAATCTAGAAATAATTAATACAGATAATCAAACTTTACCCACAAGTCATACTACGAGTAATTTTAACAGTAATCTACTGCAGTCAGAAGTGATTTTGCCTACAACCAGTAATTCTGATATTTACAATGAAGATGTAAGCTTTAGCTCCATCGAAGATTTAGAAATTATCTCTAAACCTGTGCCCCCCCAACAAACCCCATCAGATGTTCAAAAACAATCTAATGATAATACTATCGCGTTGGGACCATCCAGAATAGACAGCGATGCTGATGTGACAAAAATTTTAAATCCTACCGACACAAACAATCAGTCTAATTCAAATTCAGAAGTTAACCCATTAAATAATGTAGAGGAACAAAAAGGTTTGTCAAACATTGTTTATTACCATATTAATCGTAAATAGTTTGATTATTACATTTTACATTTTTTAACGTTAAAATTGTTTATTTTACAGAATCGACAGTGAGCGCACGGTGGCTCGGTCGGCTGGTTTATGGGACGGCACGCGGGTGACTGCGGGTTCGATTCCCGGCCAGTGCGACGCTCCTGAGCAAGTACCTCTGAGATTGTTCACAAGTGCTTTTTTACCACGCAATGCTCCTCGTGAAGGGTTTGGGCGACCTTCTCGCAGCAAAAATTGCCTACCACATAGATCCTTCGCTCTCGAGTGGTCTATGTGACATCATCAAGGTGCCAACGAAGTACAACTGTATCAATGCTTACCACACAGATCCTTTGCTCTCGAGGTGGTCTATAAGACATTATTACTGCACCAACAAACAACAAAGTGTATCCAATAATATGTAACCAATAATGTAATATGAAACCATTACTTGTAGTATGTAACAAACATAATGTAAAAATGAGCCTTACTGTACCAAGGCTATATGTACTCGTTTACAATAAAGCCTAAAAATAAATACACTACGTAAGTAGGTATTTATTAAAAAAAAAAAAAAAAAAAGAATCGACAGTATTTTAAACTAATGAAGTATCCCTTCCGATCAAAGAAAACAATGTGTCAATTATAACAAATGGTGAGACAGCTAAATATCTGGTATCGCAAAAATTTGTTTATATACTCACTATTAATTAAAAAATTTATAAGTAGGGGCCTATCCAAGTTTTTCGCAAGCGTTAGTTTTTCCTGAAAAATATTTACCGAAAAAAAGTAATTTAAAGATAAATTTAAAAAATTGATCTAAACTACCAGCTGTGGAAATATCCAAAGAATAGATTAAACAAAATAAAGAAAAAGAAAAAATTTGGCAGCAGAAAGAGGAGTCTGCTTTGATAAAAAAACAATTGCTCGAAGAAAAGAGAAAGATAACAGAAAAAGTAAAGGCTATTCAGAAGAATATAAAGAAAGAAAAACAATAGTAAGCGCTAAATTTTTATTTTTCTCTATTGAGTTTACAGATTTGATTTTAATTTTAAAAGAATTCATTGTTTTAATTAAAACATTTTATAAAATTTGTGTTAAGTTGCATTCTAAGTCCTACATGTAAGGTCTTTTTTTTATAACTAAGTTACTTTTAAGTAATAAAAATAAATAATTAGGAAAATACAGCTTCTTTTAATATTTACTTCATCTTCATGAATTAGTTTTGAATAGTTGCAAGATTGTTTTTTATGTTTTTCCACGTTTTTCATAATAGGGACATACCGTATGGAATATATGGACAGCGCTGAAATTTTCTTTCTATAAGTACGTACATGCCTTTTTGACAGTCTTATCGTTATTTTTTATATTTGATTGTTTTTGTTTCAATTTTTTCAATGGGAAATGCTTATTATTATTCCATCATATAGAAAAAAGATTACATCATTAATTACTATCAGTTTTTTATAATCAAAGAATAAAATCCGGTAACCTCATTTTCTTTCCATAATATGTACATTAACCTTGTAGGAGTTGTCAAGATTACCCAGAGCGGCGCATTGAAGATGTCCTGTTCGCGATCTAGAAACTATACCAGTACGGTCACAAGTAAAGGAGTTGTTCCAGAGTTTAGGTAAAGGGGCGAATTATTCCCATGTCGGGCCCACTCATAGCAGAGTGGGTAAGGGCCTTGGCTTATGTGCAAGAGGTTGGGGGTTCAATTCTCTTTGGAAACTGTGTAGGGGGATCAGAAGTACGTCTAGGGGGGCGGGGCAAAGTGGGAGAATCAAGCAAAATCCACTTCCATTGCACTTTTTCTCAAGGTCACTAATCTAAAAATTGTTGATTTACTCTGTGGGGCAGAACGTGCCTATAGAAGTATAACTTCAAAAACTCTGTTTCTCTTGGGATTGTCCATTTTTCATGACAATTACATGTAATCCAAAAATGTATATTGGAGCATTACACTGATATTAACTAGTATTAGTAAATAGTGCAAGCTCTCCAAAAGTTTTTTTACGTATTTTATGATTTGTTTCTATTTTTTTCTATTATTCATCAATATACGTATATTTTTAATTTCAGGTTGATTGTCATGAAAAAAAGACAATCCAAAGAGTAACAGAGTTTTTTGTAACATTTTGTCATGCAGAAATTAAGCCTGCACACGTCAGCATTCGAATTTTCACATATTTCCAAAAAAAAAAAAAAGTATTCATGTGTAAAAATACAGAAAATATAATCGAAAAATATTTAGAGAATAAGAAAATCAACGAGTTGTCTTAAAGAAAGGAAATTCTTGAACTTTCGCGTACCTTATGCTAAAGACAAACTTCAAAACTAGAGTTTACTTGGAAACTAGAGAATATATATCTTGACAGTCTCTAAGTAAAATAATAAATCCACTTTGTATACTACATAATACTTCAATTTTATTCTGATGAAAAGCTTTATTCTCTCCGTAGTTCCGAGCTCGCCCGCAGATAGCGTGAGTGCCATGTGTGGTACATCCTATTTCTCTTTTTAATTTTATGAACCGTTAAAAACTACTTGCAGCCTGGATGGGAGCAAACTTTTCTGATCTAATTGTAGATGGGACGTAAAAAAACGGGGTTCTAAATGCAATATCGTAACGCATACTTACAGTAAGCCATTAAAATGTTGGAACATACGAGCTGAGCTGTGGCTGTAGTATTACGAAATGACTTTAAAAAATTATTGTTTTTAGTTATTTCGTTAGATCCCTGAAAAGCAAAAGGTTTGAGCAAAAAAAAGTTAAAAACAAAAATTGCCAAGCGGGTGATTTTACTTAGAGTTATGGTATTTTGAAAATTACAAACATTCTTTAAGAACAAAAACAAGCACCAAAGGTTCAAAATGTTAAAGTTGAATACGTACTGAAACATACATGATAAACTCAGTTTTATTGCGGGATATTTGGATGTATAATAGGCATTAGTGATGCTAATAAAAAGCCCCTGGTTTGGTTGTTTATAATCAATATAGTAATGTACTGTATAATTTTTAAGTTGAAACTTTGCTTAGCTATCAGTTGTGTCGAAAATTTATCTTGATAAAAACAATTTGAATCGGTAGGTTATGATACCTTTAAAAAAGGCGAATTTTTAATAACTTAACAATTGTTCCCTTTGGTATTTACAAGCGCGTTTCAGTAAAACATGTAACTTTGTCAATTTTTAACGTAGAGATTTGAAATAAAACGCATTTTATTCAGCTGATTTTTATATCAATAAAAAAATAACTATAAGACCACTAAAATCAAAAGTATGATATTTTTATTGTATTACTCAAAGCAACCGCCCTAAATATGCATAGACTCCTGAAACTTAGCCAGGTACAAGATTCAGGCCACAGGTTCATGAAAAAAATTCTCTTCTAACCCATCGTAACTTTTATTGCCAAGGAATAACTATTCATTAATGCGTGGAAACGCCGTCCAGTAACGTGCTGGCTTTGTTATATCAGTAAAGTCACGAACTGAAATGAAAAAACGCCCAAACCTAGCCTGCTGGTTGAAGAGATTTTTAGTTGCAAAATGAATCTTACAGAAACAAAAAAACAGAATCTTGCACTGGCATCGCTTAACATGATTTTCATTCAAAGTTTTTTACGTACCAAGCTGACAATTTGGATTTTCTAGTATTTTCAACACCTTGTTTTTTTATACATGCACGGTCATTTTTGATAATGATATAAAATATCGCTCTTATTATATGGCACAAAAATTAGTTTACACACTGTTGACTAAATAAAATCAGTTTATCAAATACATCATAAGCACAAAAATAACAGAATATGACACTAAAAAAATTAAAAACCATATCCCATTCATCCCAGACGTTTTAAGTATGGGTTCAGCTGCTACTGCTTCTTTTTCTTTTTCTTTCTTTTCTTGCAGTAAATAGTTTATAATTTAATACAACTTATCCTTCACCTTGTAGTATATAGATGCAAGGTTCTCAAAGGCTGCATCTTCTTCAATATCTAGATATTGTGGGAGGACGCTTTTTCTCTAAGGTACTTCATCACCGCCGGAAACTTTCATTTGAAGCCTAATTGTATTACTATGCATCGGAAGTTCAATCAATCCTTCTAGGCTATGGGTAATTTTTACCTATTTATAAAGTTAGAAAGATAACTTCTAAAACAAGTGCTATGAACGTGAATTCAGCAGTTTTATAGTTTCTTATTTATTTTTTTTCTTATAGCAATTTCGTAAGTCACAAGTACTAAGGTAGCTTGGGCATTTAGTACCATACCAAGTAAGGGGCCTTTCACGATTCTATAGAAAATTGTTTTTGTTAATTGTCATGATAATTACATATCTCAATCATGTATTTAATTGTAAGAGTTTTATTGGCCTTAAAAGTTATGAAATAACGGTAAAAAGAATAATAAAAATTCATCATTCTAATCTGCGCATGTGCAGAGGAGAATAAAGCATTCTTTCTTTCATTCTGTTAAAATCTGAGTGGTTTAAATACGCATGCCCGTGTGCTTGTCGATTATTTTCTTCTTATAAAAAGAGTACATGGATTATAGTTAGTTTAAAATCGGCTCTGACTGAAGAAGGTACAGTGTTCCTGAAGTAATAAAATAATATAAAGTTTAAATAATACTATGAGCACAATTTAGTCTGCTTTCTTTACTACGATGGTTGTTAATCTTCATCAAGTGTCTATTAGGTAAAAAAAAAAAATTTGTAAAAACCACATCATTTTAAAAATATATAGATTTATTTTGAAGTATAAAAAATACACAAAACAAATTTTTTAAAGTTTTTTTTTGACCTACAAAACAATCAACAATTTAAAGTTAGGGCAATGCTAGGTCAAAAATAAGTATTTACTCGTAATGAACTATATAAAAACAATGTGACTAAACTCAAGTTTAACTTTTGAAGGTCCAAAATTATTTTTAATTGTGTAAAAGAGTTGCCTTAAGGTGATTTGACTACTTGAAACTGCCATATTAATCTGACATTTTAAATTTCGAAAAAAAGCTAGATGGCAAGAGATAGCCCATTAATTTAGGTGGAGTTTGTGGTCATAATAGTACCTATATTACGCACCTAGTAAGCGAGGTTGCGAATGTTATTATACTGCATTTCTTAACCTCCCAGTTAAGAAACGAAACGAAAGTTCCTTTTTTTGTCGCAGTATGGTGAAAAAGATTTTATGAATAGCAGAATTTTCGGTATATCCTTAAACCATTTGACAAAAAACGATCTGTATGTATACATACACCATGTTGCACGTCAACCTTTTAGAAATACATTATAACTTTAAGCTATTAATAACTTTTTAGAACTCTTCCGTTTTTGAATTTTTATTATTTGTCTAACTATTGTTCTAGTGCTAACAAATACCCTACACTACATCAAAACAAGATATTTTCACTCCTGACATCATCATGCAAAATGGCGAGGGCTGGGGGACAAAGTTTAAATTTACACTACTAGTTTAATCGCGACTATAAAATTTATTGAGATATTCCAGTTAGTGGGTTTGATTTAAAAACTTTTCCTTTTTACAAGCTATCGAATGGGTATTTCATATACGGCATTTTTTCTTTCTAAATAAGTGAAATAGATAAACAAAGTTGTCGCGGGCAAAAAGTAAAGCCAGATAACATTTTTTTTTTTCAACCCTTTACACGCATCTGATCGCACCTGCTTTGAAATATAGCAACAACCGATATTTAATTATTAATTACAAATTTTTACTGCATGACATAACATGACGTAAATAGCCTAAAACTCAGTTCAACTGAAAAGTGTGGATTGTTTGGTTAGAGTGCGAGTTCTCAGTGAAAAATTATTAGCTATTATTTTAACTATAAATTATAGCTGTATTTACAGCTATAATCAGCTATAATAATAGCTATAGTTGACTACAAAGTAGCTATAATCATGTAAAAATAACAACTATACAACGTAGCTGTTTACAGCTATAAATTTTTAGCAAATTTTAATTAACAGAATTTATTCAATAATCTTTTTTTTTGTGAGGTTTATTAGACACAAAACGCGATATTATCCGTATAATAACACTAAAAGTGGGGGGTTCAAGTATTTTTTAACAATAAACGAAGAAACAAAAAAATGTTACTGTTAAAATTTTTTCGTTTATTGTTAAAAAATACTTGAACCCCCCACTTCTAGTGTTATTACACCAATAATATCTACTTATATGGTTAATATACCTTACAAAAATGAAGATTATTGATTAAATTCTGTTAATTAAAACTCGCTAGAAATTTATAGCCGTAAGCAGCTGCTGTTTATTGTTGTTATTTGTACATGATTATAGCTACTTTGTAGTCAATTACAGCTAGTATTGTAGCTAATTATAGCTGTAAATACAGCTATAATTTATAGTTAAAATAATAGCTAATAATTTTTGACTGGGTTACTCCTATACCTATATATACCGACGCCTCGGACGAAAACAAGTCCGGATCCGATTTTTCAAAGTTATTTTAAACAGGAAAATCTGAACTAGGCTTTTTTTGTTCAAAGAGTCGATACAGTCTCATAAAAAGCCCTACCCAGCAGCCAATACAATTGACTCGAGCTGAGATCCATCCTTTTCAGTTGAGCTGAGTTTTAGGCTATTTACATGATGTTATGTCATGTAGTAAAAATTTGTAATTCATAATCAAATATCGATTGTTGCTACATTTCAAAACAGGTGAGATTAAATGCTTGTAAAGGGCTTAAAATAAATGTTTTCTGGCTGTACTTTTTGACCGTGACAGATTTATTTATTGATTTCACTTATTTATATAGAAAAATGCCGTATATTTGATACCACCCGTAACGAAATTTCTGCGCGATATCGTGCAAGATATCCTACATAATATCTTACAACATATCGTACATGATATCTTATAAGATATCCTACATGATATCTTACAAGATATCCTACATGATACCTTACAAGATATGCTACACGAAATCTTATAGGATATATCTATCTTGCACAATAGTCTACATGATATCCTACACGATATTAAGCATCATTTCCGTTAGAAAAAAAAACAAAAAAGTATAAATTGTAACCCATGTAATTTTAAATTTTTTTACGCTCAAAAGCTGTTAGAAAAGCTAATGTTAGTAGTAAAAAAAAAAGCATCTGTTTGCTCCAGTAAGGGGATTTGAACCTGATCTGAGGGGATCGTAGTCTAGTGTCTTACACACTTGGTCAGAGTGGATAAGACACTCAAAAATGAATTAACTTTCTTATGAGGTACATCTTAAACTTATGTTTATTATTTCATCATTTCATGAATAATATTTACCACCTTGGTTACCTAATTGATAGTTAACATCTTGTAAATGTACATTTTATATTGGTTCGTTTCTCTTAACACGTTTATCAACAATAAATCTAGTAATTGATCTTACAACTACTTTTCGTTCACGGGTTTTACTTATACTTTACATATACTTATCATTCCAAGGGAAAATTAGTCGATATTCGAAAATGTAATAAATTTATTGTTATTTTTACAAAATAGTTGTTGATTACTTTTCCCTCTTTAAAACTTTAATATGAGTATCGAATAGCAGCAGGAAAAACAATTTTTTCACTTATTTGTACAGTACTCAGATAAATTATATTAATCTTTACAACATAAGATTAAACATGAATTGAAGTATTCTTGAAAACTATTAGATTTGAACAAAAATTGGGAAAATTTTTTTTCAACTAGAATGAGGGACTGTAAAAAAGTAATATTCTTAGGACATAACAACATTATTACATGTTATTTTCTATAGTTTTGTTGAATTTATTAATCTTTTGTTCTAAAAACTGTTTGATTTACACAAAAAAATTGATATTTTGTAACTGTTTTCAAAGCCTGTCAAAATGATTTCGTAAAAACATCGAAACTTTATTAAATGTTGTTTCATGTAAAACTCAATTTAAGTAATTTTATTTTTCATGAATTTAATCATAATACTTCTGTTTACATGGTTTGGTAAAAATAAGTTATCAAAATTGTAAAGAAACATCATATTCATTTTGTTTTACATTTTTAGTCATAAAAATTAAGTTTTAACTACATAACAAAATTTTTTTCAAATAATTATGAAAGTTTTTTCAGTGCTACAGTTTTGCTGCACTGCAAAAAGCAAATAATTTACAGCTTTAGTACTTAAGATTAAATTTCAATACGTTTAAGTAATGTGTGTTAAACAAAAGTACTAATTTCACCCATAATATATGATACTATTAACTATAGAAGTTGAATAATCAACCTCAAATAATTAAAAAATATAAGGAGTATACAGAAATTTTTATGCTAACGCTATAAGATTACAAGTCTAGCACAGTCAGCTAGACTATTAGTTTTAGACCCAGATTTATCGGGCTTGAGATACAGATATTTATATATTTTTTTTTTCTAATTAACTGGCTTATGCAATTGTTAGTTTCTATTTCTTAAAATATTTTATACATCTATAATAGACTGAAATTTTTTTGTTTAATGTATGATAGCTTAAAAAGGTTTACAGAAGGTCAAAATATCAATTCTCTGCTTTTTCAAGGAAAACTTGTGAATGTGAGATTATTTAAAATAAAATAGGATTACCATTTTCTTTAAGAATCGAAAAATAAATGTGACAAAAAATTTTAATTTTTATTCTTATTACAAGCAGTATTAACAACATTTTTAGAGCAGAATAGTAATGTACAAACTATCTTCAATAAATATGTTATATACACCACACAACTTTTACCGCTTGCTCTTTCTACGAATATTCACCGTTTTCATTAATGAAATCAGTTTTTATAATTATACAAATGGGTGTTTTTAAAGAGAGTAGTAAAGCAGGTACCTGTAATGTTTTAAGAAAAAAACAGTTTAAAAATTTGAGTCTGAGAACAAAAACACAGTATTTGATCGCTGCTTCTTGAAAATTATTATTGTCACTGTCATGAGTCTTTTATCTTCATAAACAGTACCTTTAAAATTGTAAATATGTGAATAAATATGTATGTATTTACTTTATGTAGTAGTATTAAAAAGATCTCAATCTAATTACATTTCAGCATACTAAAGTGAGACAACTTACACAATTTTTAAACAATATAAATGATCAAGAAGCATCACTTATTGACGGTTTTTTTGTTGTAAAAATAAGGTTTGTGTTTTCAAAAGTATAGAACTAAATAAACTTTACATGAATATTTTTAAACCTTTTTTGTTTTGCTGTTTTAATTTAATATGCATAAATAAGAATGCAAAGTAAACCCTACATGATACTTCTTTACCATACTTCACAATTTCTTTCTTCAACAAAACGATGAAAAAAGAATTATTATTATTATCAGAACTATTAAATATACAATAAATTGAACAAAACTATAGAAAATAATATTTCATGATGTTATTATGTCTTAAAGATAATGCTTTTTTACAGTCTCTAATTCGAGTTGGAAAAAAGTTTTCCTAATTTTTGTTTGAATCTAATTGTTTTTTAAAAATCCTTATTTGTATGTATAATCTTACATTGTAAGAATTTATGTAATTTATCTGAGTACTGTATCAATAAGTAAGAAAATATGATCTTTCCTGCTGTATTTGATACCCAGATTTTAATGTATTAAAGAGAAAACGGTTATTTACAACTTTGTTGTGATAATAACAATAAAATTCATTAGACCCTAGCGGGAATTTACAATCGTAACAAAATGGAAGAAAAAGTAAACATGTGTGGTAATACGCCACCCGTGCCATGACCCGTAAGAAAACGTAAGAAGATGTAGGGAAATATTATTCTCATGGAATTTAGACATTTTTTTACATTTTATTATGTTGTGTTACGTTTTCTTACATTTTCGTTACGTTTTGATATGATTTACCACATACTATTACACTAATAATTTTTTATAACAATTACTTAACTTTTTTTCGTTGCAAGTAATTTTTATTCAAAAAAGTAAGAAAATGTCTCTAAAAGTTATTAATGATAACAAAATATAAAACAGTGTCATAAACTGCCAAAAACTGTAAGCTGTTGTAAAATATTGTACATGACAACATTTCCTGACGTTTTAATAGAGTTTATTACAGTTGCTTTTCACGAGATTCGAGTGCCTTTTTAGAATCATAATAGTAAACGTAACGAGTTATAAGGTAATATATATTAAGTTGTAGTCGACTGTAAGTAAATGTAACAAAACGTAACAAACTGTAACTGCGGTATAAAATCTAACCAAACCTTACATTACATCACAGAAAGTTACGGTTTTTTAAGTTTTCTTACCTTACTTTTTTCCGTTGGCGCACTTTTAAATATGGACTAATTTTCCCTTGGAATGAAGAGTATATGTATAAAGTATAAGTAAAATCCGTGAACGAAAAGTAGTTGTAAAATCAATTACTAGATTTATTGTTGATAAACGTGTTAAAGAAACGAATCAATATAAAATGTACATTTATAAGATGTTAATTATCAATTAGGTAACCAAGGTGGTAAATATTATTCACGAAATTATGAAATAATAAACATAAGTTTCAGATGTACCTCATAAAAAAGTAAATTCATTTTTGAGTATCTTATCTACTCTGGCCAAGTGGGTAAGACACTAGACTACGATCCCCTCAGATCAGGTTCAAATCCCCTAACTGGAGCTAACAGATGTTTTTTTTTTTTACTACTTACATTAGCTTTTCTAACAGCGTTTGAGCAGAAAAATTTAAAATTACATGGGTTACAATTAATACTTTTTTATTTTTTTGTTAACAAAAATCTTGCTTAATATCGTGTAGGATATCATGTAGACTATCGTGCAAGCAGTCTTACATGATATCCTATAAGATTTCGTGTAGGATATCTTGTAACATATCGTGTAAGATAACTTGTAACATATCGTGTAGGATATCTTGCGCGATATCGTGCTGAAATTTTATTACGGGCCCATTTAATAGTTCGTGAAAAGGAGAAGTTTTTGTAATCAAATCGAGTCACTGGAATATCCCAATAAATTTTATAGTCGCGATTAAACTTATTGTGTGAATTCAAACTTTGTCACCCATGCCAGCCCTTGCCATTTTGCATGATGCCGTCAATAGTGACAATACCCTATAAAACTTATAAAGATTGTTATTTGTTTTAATTATAAATAACCTTATCACTTTATATATGCTGTATTTTTGTAGTAAATGTTACAAAGTATTTAATCTTGCTCTACATCTTAAAAGTGAGCCAAAATCATTTTTTGAAAAGAATCAAATTAGAACTACACAAAAAAATGGTAGACACGCTGCATAGACATCTCAGTTTAAGTAAAATAAAATTAACGATTCTAAAAAATTGTAAAACTAAGAGTACATTTTTTAAAACCATATTTTGAATAATTAACTCTAGATTTGAAAAAAAAAAAAAAAAAAAAAAAAAAAAACCGTGAAAACATACAGCAATACTTTTCGGCAAATCAAACCAAAACGTTGTATGTATGCATTATATGCATAATTCTAATTTTTTTCTTGTACTATCATTTCTTGTACGAATTAAATTGATCTGAACCAAATTGAATGTACTTTAAAATGATAAATATTATGCTTGGACATCATTAATTCATTTTTAAAGCAACTTAAATTTTAAAATACTAAATAAACATTTTCATTTATGAAAAATATAGATTACTACCTTCCCCCTCCCCATTTCGGCTTCGCTCGAGACTCATTGAATAGAACACTGCAGTGTGTTGAGACGTAATGTAAAACGTTTTTAGTTATAAATTTTACGTATACTCTTAACACTTCTTGGTACAAACCAGAGGACAGTGGGTGCGTGGGTACCCAAGTATGAAGTTATACTTTTATAAAATTATACGGCAAATACTATAACTTTGAGTATAAAAATACTTTGAAACAATATTGTGTACAAAGGTGATGCAACTATTGTGGGAATGAGTATACCTACCTTGATTGGGTATGATTTTAATTAACACTTAATGATGATTATAAAAAATATGTTACGGCACAAAACAATAAAAATAATATGTAGGCTGGCCAGTACAAGACTGCGCTTTCATCAAATCCTCCGATGGCTTCAAAACAACTTCCTATACTGTCTGTACCCTGATGACATCTGTAACATCACCCTCGCATTTATTATATACGATTCCACACTTATTTCTAGTCCATATTTAATATCCAAAGTATAATTTTTGTTTGTTTAAAGGTTCTGACCTTGCTAAGGTATGACCAAAGTATAATTGTATGTAGAGAATTAAAAAAAAACCGTCCTGTAGAATAGCTTTCTTCAATAGGGTAGTATTACATGCCAATGAATGTCCCTTCAGGACGTTCATCACTCATAGAACTTTTAACAGACATTATTCAAACGGCAAACGTATATTGAAATAGCATAAAAAATACCCACATAAATTGCAGCTTGTTTGATGGTACCAATATTTTATATATGTTACATTTTAAAAAATTGATATTTAACATGTAACCTTGTGTAACATCACGTTAAATGGCTTTTATATGATTTTTAGGAATCTCTCAATTTTTTAAGTACAAAAAATTAGTTTTCGATAAACCTATCGAATTTTCAAATAAAACCGCAAATTGGTTTTTAAATGAGTTTAAAAAGAGGGGATGAAGTATGCGGAAGAGCGTGTATGTGAGTAGATCCACATGAAAAAAGCAATTGCTAGCTTTACTGCACACATTAATGTTCTTCTCACTTCTCTGAACTTTCCCCTTCTTACTATGTGAAGAACGTCCTTAAGTCAAAAAATCACTTTAATCACGAATGAAAAAATTGTAAAATAGTAAAACATAATAAGAATTAATTACAGTATTTGTACAGTACAAATAAATTTTTTTTTAATTTTTGAAAGTTTTGAAAAATCATGAAAAATTGTGCAAACAATTATTCATTTACTGTAAAAAAGTACAAAGGAAAATATATAGAAATGAATATTTATTATTACATTAGAAAAAAGCTCTGCTAAAATATACTAATTTCCATGTTTTCTGAAAAAAAATTCCAATAAGTAAATTATTTATTCACTTTGTATGTAATTAAAACAAATAAATTAATATACATGCAATAAAAATTTACAAGAAAAATAAGTTACGAACTACTCCATAACATGTTGGGATTGAATTCTATTCTCTATATATTGGGACTGTTCGTAGAAAAGTGCGTAAGGGCCTCGACTAGTGTGCAGATGGTTGGAGATTCAAATCTCTTTGGAAACTGTTTTTTTTTTTCTTTCCTTTTTTTTTACTTTATAAGTAAAACTTAAAACGTGTGGCTTCGTGATGTGATGTGGCGTCATGTGGTGTAGAGAAAATCAGATGTGCGTCACGGGGGACGAGGTGAAGGGGAAAAATCAAGTAAAATCCACTTCCGACACACTTTTTCTCAAAGTCAAAATCTGAAATCGTTGGTTTATCCTCGCGCATAACGTGCTTATAGAAGTAAAACTGCAAAAACTTCCTATTGAAAACATTTTCGTTCAGGCCGTTAATTTGCACTTTTTCACGTTACATTAAATGGACAGGACTTTTTGTCAAGACTTTAAATATTTAAAACAGACCAGAGGTAAATGATTAAAGACTTTTGTTTCTAGTCTTACAACTTTGTTACCCAGAGCAACAAAGTCCTGGATCTTAATGTCTCTATTTTTTATCACCACAATGAATACCAATAAATATTATTCTATCTACTTAAAATCTAGACGATGCAAGTGATTACTGTCAGGATTATAATGGAAAGCTAATCTTTCACTGAATGAATTTTTTATTCTTTAATTTCAACGCTCCTGTTTCAATCTCAATGAATGCTCTATGTCAGTTTCTTGATGCCTTAAACTGTACACATTAGAATCATTAGAAGTTTTCGTTCCAATCTATCCTCTTGCATCTTAAGACGTGGTTGAAACTTTGGTGAGCCCTAAAAGCTGTTTTTTGTTAACTTTGTTAAGTTTTAATATATTTATTGGCAAGGTATTTCGACGTTCAATGGCATTAAAAAGATTGTTGAGCTAAACTCTTTCTTAACTAAAGTTTTCAGCTAACGTTACAGCCTGGATAGCTATGGGTGATCTTCTCTGGCGTCTGTTGTAGCACCAGACTGACCGGGAAAAAAACTAAAACATTTGAAGCGTTCAAGATAGTTATAGTACTCTTCTTAAATGTCTCCTAGTGTTCCGCCAGAGACGTTAGTGTCTAAAGCACCTTATTTTCGCAGATCTCAGTTTTTTGGTGATCTGAGGGAGATTGGTTAGTGGCGCTTGTCTGTTGGAAGCTATTCCGTTCGCTCAAGTCTATACTTATCTTTTATAGCTTCACTAAGAAAATTTTGATGTTGTAGCTACCCCCCATTCGTGTATAGATAATACTGAATGCCCATGAAGCGACAGTCTTGATGTCCCGTGCAGTAGGTACATGGGTCCGATGCTGTAGAAGCATTACACGAGGCGGGAGTAGTGCCAACTATGTAAGGCCGTTGCAACTAACATTTAACTGCACGGGTTCGGTATTCTAGCAGTTCCGATCGTAGGGTGTAACAGTTATACTGCCTATCACTGACCTTGTAGAGGGTTGGTCGTTCCTGGTTGAATGCTTTGAGTCAAGAGGTTACTGCAGGGTTGTCGGCAGTCGGGATATCTAGCCTTACGGTGAAAAGCTCCGCTTGTGACGTCTACCAGTAAATGATTGACTTGGTTTAATAGTTAGTTAACCGGCTTTATATTGTCTTTTAGCGGACAAATCGTTGCCGAAAGTGGTTGTAAAAATGTATTTGTTGACTGGTAGTTTAACGTTTGATGACTTTAAAAAAAACGTTGATATTGATTACTAATGAGGGAACGTACATACTTATGATGGTCCTGAAAAGAGCTAGTGGTGATACTTTCAGTCATTCCTTGAGAGTCCGGGCGTCAGAGGGGTTCCCGTAGCCTTTTGAGGTCCATGGCTCCACCAAGATTTTTTTAATGCAGTTTTATCTCCTGAATAAGAATTTTGAGGGTGGAACTTCGAAAAACCATGCAAAAGAAAGTTATTGACAATTTTTATGAACAAATCTCAAAATTATGTTTTGTCATAAAAAAAAACTTTTTTCTAATTTTTTGGCATATTTTTAATAAAAAATCTATTGGAACGTATATACCTAAGACACACAGTGTTCAAGTAGAAATTCCTGAAGTTTTCAAAAATACACTTTTTCCAGTTTTTAGAGCCTTGACAAATTATGAAAATGAAACATTTCCATAAGGCATACCACATCACCGTTAACTATTAACTTCCCCCTACGACCTCCAAAAAAAAAATTCTGATGAATCAAGCAAAAACATTCTGTTTCGCTGTTTACATTTTGAGCGTTGTAGTGCGTGCGCACGTATTAGAGTATATCTATATGTGCTTACGATACGCTGTATACTCTAATACGTATGTGCGCGTTGAAACGCTCAAAATGTTAACTGCAAAAAAAAATGGTGTTACTTATTTCATTGGAATTATCTCTTTTGGAGGTTGTAAAGGAGAGTCAATAGTTAATGGTGATGCAATATGTTTTGTTAAAATGTTTCATTTTCATACTTAACTAAGGCTCTAAAAACTTGAATAAATACATTTTTCAAAACTTCAGAAATTGTTTACTCGAAAACTTTGGGGCTTAGGTGTATGCGTTCTAATTGGTTTTTTGTTTAAAACTTGTCAAAGAACAAGAAAACAATTTTTTTTATAACAAAATCAGTAATTTTAAAATTTATTTATAAAAAATGTTGATAACATTTTTTTGCGTGATTATTTAAGGTTCTACCCTTGTAATTCTAATTCTGGAGATAAAACTGCATAAAAAAACCTTGGTGAAGCCATAGACCTCAAAAGGCTACGGGAAACTCTCTAGAGCCGGGACTATTTGAATATGGAGAGCTGACTGCGGTTAGTTGACTCTTACCCTCAGAGTCTGTGCGTACGGAGTTTATGCTGGAGTGAGGTACGCTGCTAGCTAAATAATATCTTGTCTTTAGGTTGTTTCCCGAATAACCAACCGAGTGGTGGTAACTCACCACTGCTTGGCAAAGTGGACGTGGAGAATACCTCCTCCACGGGTATGCTGTTGGAGTAAACCACTGAGGAGGAGGCTAATAAAAATTCCAGCCAATGTGGCTGCCCAAATTTCTCAGGATTGTTTCTAGTGGCTTGCTATTGTAGCTGAATCGGCTCTAGTAGCACCAGGTTTGTTGGAGAAACGACTATAAAACCCCATTTTGTTAAAGCAGATTGTGCTCTGGCTAGACGTCTCCTGGTACTACGCTGGAGAAATTGGTGTTTGAAATGCCTCTTATTGGAGGCCGTCGTTTGTCCATTGGAGGAGAGTATCGTTGGTAGCCGAGATACACAGCTGCAGTACTCACAACGCTATATTTGATGCACTAACGGTAAACGACTGTGGTATTTGGCAGTTTGCTTTGGGATATTGTAACCAGACCCACTTACTTTTATTGTAGGTCACTCGATTTTACTTCGATGCTACCTATCTGATCCTATTGAAGTAAATCCAGCTAGAAGTGTGTGTTGTATCTGCTTAACCATACATATATAGCTACATTGAGAGCAAAACACCGAGTAGACAGACCGTTTGGATAAACTATATACGATATATACATCATACTCTCGCAGGCTATTCATTCAATCAACAATATAATACGAAAACGCCTGCTTTGATTTACATGGGATGAAAAGATACTTACTTGTAATTGAATTTCCCATAACTTTTACGCTTCGTGTCTTACCACAAAATGCCTAATTCCTAAGATATTCAAAAAAATCTATAAACGACGTGGATTTGATGCCACTGGCGTTCCCCTCTGGTACAAACACTGGCCACGAGCTGAGGGCACCACTTGCTATTCTCATAGTGAATAGGGCCTGAACGTGTGCCTTCTTCAGATTTCAAATCGTACGTGTTGGATCCCAGTGTCCTCGTAAAGGTGAAGGGGCCTGTGAAGAGGCCTACATACCTTGAAGCCAATTTCACCGCCACAGACTGCGTTGTCGTGTCTCCCACCATACTTGGTCACCGGGGGCGTAAACCACGTCACAAAGCTTGGCATTGTAATGCCACGTGGCATTGGTCTGTGCCTTCTCGTTTCGCTGGGCTGCTTCCATGTGCAGCATCAGCAAACGCTTCATGCGTTGCTTCCAGCTCTCTAATGCCTCTTCCTCTAGGCATTGCTGGGCCGTCGAATCGACCTGTCGGCGCAATGTAACCGAGACGTCAGGTTCCTTACCACTGTTAAGCATCATGGGGGAAGAAACTGTGAAAGTATGCCTCTCCGTGTTGTAGGCGAACACATGCTCGGGCAGCTTTTCATCCCATGACCTATGATTGGCTTCGATGAAAGTTCGAATCATGGTCTTGATTGTGCGGCTTAGGCGTTCGACCGGATTTGCCTCCAGATGGACGGTAGCGTAAGCGTGTGCCATATACCTAGACTCTCCAAGAACTCGTCGATCTCTTTGTTTTGAAACTCAATGCCGTTATCCGTCAGCAACACTTCTGGAGTGCCATGTTGACACGTGACGCGTTCTCTCAGCGCGTCAAGTCACAACAGACTTTCTTTGGCTTGCCGTAGCCATTCACTTTCAGCTCACCTAGTAAGTAAATAATCCTCGATCACGAGGATGTATTCGTGGCCATGCGTTGTCTTCGGTAGGGGGCCCATCATGTCAGATGCCACTACCTGCCATTAAGCGGTGATGACCGTACGCCGTATAAGTCTTGAAGGTAGCCTCTAGTCTTTCTTGGTTTGTTGGCAGACCAAGCGGCTCCGCACATACCAGGCAACATCCTGGTAGTACTCTAGCCAGTTGTACAACCAGGACATATGCGCGAATGTCTTTCCACAGCCAAGATGGCTGGCAGATGGCGTGTCATGACACTTCTGAAGAACTTGATCGTGCTGGCTTTTAGGTACTACCAGCTTCCAGGCTTCGGTATCACCGAGAGTCTCGTTAACCGTGAAGTTGGGGCGATACACGTATAGGTCTCCCCTGATGATTTTTCAGCGCGGGTGTTCCCGTGGGTAGTCCCGTACCTTTTGTACCATCTCTTGGTACCAAGGATCTCCAGCAGGAGTTTACCACACTAGCGCTGCTATGGCGCAACTATCGTCATTCTCATACAATCGCGACAGGAAGTCAGGCGCGCAGTTTTGCGTTGGGAAGTCTACTAGAGGTGGGAGACTCCCCCTTGATCAGGCTAGACGTGTGGGGTTAACTGGTGCAGCCGAACGTGGAAGTAAGTTGGACTTGTTGTCGAACTCATCGTATACGTGTGTGGCCACGTCGTTAACGCTTGCGTCTGTGTTGTACGAACAGGTGGCACAATTAAACACCTACTTATCTGAGGGTACCTTGTTATCATGCAAACTGAGGATATCACTTGCACCCAGCTGATTGGTGGATATGGCCATAAGGATCCGATCGACGTGTGTGGTGATGGCGTTGGAATATGTGAGGGCATTGACGCTACGCCTTCATCTTTTCGGTAGTTCTGGGGTGTAATCATTTGCAATTTTAGAAGATTCGCAAACGTTTTCTCGCTAAACATTATTTCGCGCTTTCTCGCTGGTACGTTGTCGCTTTAACCTTCTTACCAATCTTAAAATGTCACGTTTTTTGCTTGAGAGTGATCCTTTTTTCCTTTGAAAGCCAAGCTTAATCGGGTCAAACTTACGATATCCTCGTTGGCTTTTAATAATTTATCGCGCAGTAGTCTATTCTCTTGTTCAAGAATCTGCGCCGATAGAGCCCTTCTAGTCTCTTCTAAGTCTATTGTTGACGAAGGTGTATTTAACACCTCGTCCTGGTTCGTAATGGCCATACGAAGGTTGGAGGCTTCGGTTTTTTATAAACAAACAACTTTAATTGAAAGTAAATACCATTTTTCTTTTTTAGTCAGCCGACTACCCACTCGGGCTGGAACTGTTCCAGCGCCCCTGCCCGCAGCACTAAAATTATTTTAGATAATTTTAGGTAAGAGAGCTGACAGATAGGGAGAATACCGCCGAGGTGTTAGCTAGATGCAGTTTCCTGTATATTTGTATGTCATATGGCTTCTAGTTAAGTATCTGATTAAATATAGCTTCGATTTAAACTTATCACCTGTAAGGATATCAATTTCCTCAACTCTCTCTCTCTCTGTCTGTGTATTATGTACGGTGCAGTATGGTATACAATTATGTATAGTGTACCTTGCACCTGTATACTACTAGGTATGTGTTCGTCGCACTACAAGCTGTGAGGAGCCAAAAGCCGTGTATATATGGATACTGGTGTCTACACTCAGTATGTGCCGTATGCGCTACAAATCAGCGAGTGTTGGCTGTGAAAATCCGATTGTCAGCATCGGTTGAAAATTTTCATGTAACAAAAGCCGTTGCTTTGTTTGCACGCGCAACCTACTCGAATCTGCCAGTGTATATGCCTATATATGTGTGATCTATTACACTTTGCTGTCGATTTATTACAGCTCCTACCTTACTATTACTACTATACATATATATAATAATTTTAAACGTCGTCTAAGTTATACACGACATCACGCGATACCTAGCCGTGGATTTTTTGTATCGGGCACCAATGTTATGGGGTGCTGTCGATACAGATTTACGAGGCGGAATGCCCAACCTCAACCTCGTCTGTCGAGACACCGCCAAGATCAAGTATCACGGCAACCTGTGTTGTCGTCGTTTATTGTGACTGTTTTACAAACAAGACATAAGAGAAATTGGGCACACTATGAATAAACACTCTTGAGCAGTATTTTAAAATAAAAGAAATTATATTCAACGAAAAATAATAAAATAGAAAAAGTACTCGCGGTTGTAGGTGCGCACGTGTGTGTGTGTGAGTGTGTTTGTGCGTGTGTGATCGCACGTTGAGCGTGATTGTTGGTAGTGAGAGAGAGAGCAGTACTCACGGTCATCGGTGCTGATTCTTTACGACCACTCTTGCAGTCAAGATCATTCAGGAGTCGTGGAGCAGGTAGGCTGGGGCCAGCAGGCGTTCGTACCGGCAGCGTTTGACGCCCGAAGTCGTTGCCGTTGGCCTTCATGACCTTGTATTCAGCATCGCCTATTCTTTCAGCAGGAACAGAAACCCAACCAGCTCCAAGGGTCTATGCTGGGACGTCACCCCAAACACCGGAACGACAAAAAAACAACGCAGCCACACATAACAACAACAAAAACTTTGAAAGTCGCTTCACGTACAAAAATCGCTTTTTGCACGTTAGAAGGACCAAACTTAACTAACTTATCTCGTCGTTTTTCTCTCATTTCCCTCCTTCTCCTCCTTTCCTAGCTGACCTATGCCCTACACCCTTTTTTTCTCTTTTCCTTCTTTCCTTACCTGTCCTGGCCTACCAAAAATGGCTTGAAGGTCTCTCCGTCACAATATATATGTGAAATACTCACACACCTACCTACGCGCACGTACATACACACGCACATACAAAGTGACAGTTTTATGTTCAATTACACTCATTATAGTGCGTACAATTACAAGTAAAATGTAATGGTGCTATTGATTTTGACGTTAGTTTCAGGGTTTCATGAATAATTTTGTATTGTTTTCAAAAAATGTTTTGGTTAATTCTGATAAGATGGTTTTAATCTTTGGTAATTCTTACGCTTATTAGCGTTTTTCCACAGAATTCAGCATTGATTGTCGCCGTAAGCTTGATTTAAAAAAATTAATAATTTTAAAAATCTAGTTATCATTCAATGTTGTTGCAGTATAATTACAATGACGTCAATTTTATCCAAACTTTGTAATAACATACATGCGTGCACGTGTTATCATGTAATTCTCATAACCTTATTTCAACGGCTTTGTTTAGATCTAATGCTTTAAGTTTGTCTGATAATCAGACGATGCCTTTTTATCGGCTATTGTGAATCATCTATTATTCACTGAAAATTTAATCCCACCGTTTCAGAGATCACTTTGTTCGTTGCAATATTCTATTACCGTTCCTGTTCTTGGAATAATTTGGACCTAAGAGAACGAAAGGTAGAAGCTTAACTCAGTTGAGGCTATTGTGACTTATCACGGCAGCTTTGAAAATGCGGTGCCAGCTTTCTACCAGGCCGTTGACAGCAGGGTAATAAGTCACGGTTTGTTTCCTCTGACAACCGATAAACGAGAGATATGCCTTGAAGAGAGAGGACTCAAATCAGGAGCTCTAACTGTATTCGTATGAGCATATTGGGACCTGTCATCAGGCGCAACGAAATGGCTAGGTTCATTTTCGACGTTGCGAGAGATTTTATATTGCTGACAGTCTAGGCAACTCTGGTACCAAGATTTAATGTCACGGTGCATATTTGGCCACACGTATTTTTGACGTATCAACTGTTTAGTAACTTTGAATCCAGGATGCGACAAGGAGTGAGCTATGTCAAAAATTCGTGTAGGCAATGATTAAGGGATGAATGGTCTTAGAATTTTACCAGTGAGATTTTAGAAAAGGCTGGTCTTGTTGTGACATCAAGTTCGACACTCGTGAGATTCAGTGAGCAGTTGGACGATTTGACAATCGATTCGAGCTCTAGGTTAGTTTGCTGATGCTGAGCAAGCTCTGACATTTCGAGGTCAGTGGGAAGTCAAATCATATCAATGCGAGAAAGGGTGTTTGCCACGACATTGGGAGTGCCAGAGAGGTGTTGGATGGAAGTCATGAATTAA
This sequence comes from Copidosoma floridanum, assembly GCF_036245765.1. Taxonomy (NCBI): domain Eukaryota; kingdom Metazoa; phylum Arthropoda; class Insecta; order Hymenoptera; family Encyrtidae; genus Copidosoma; species Copidosoma floridanum. Next base: position 12,322,987 of record NW_028321903.1, on the reverse strand, counting down.
GAGATGAAGTACAGTTGTCGTCGCTGATAAGGGGAAGCCTTGTCTGCTTTTTGATTAAAGGAAACTAGGAAACTATCAAAGGCTTGTAATTGGTGATAATTTTGAAGTTTCTGCCTTTCAAAAAATACTTAAAGTGTTTGATTGACTCAAAAATTACTGTAAGTTCCTTGTCATACATAGCATAGTTCAGCTGAGCATTTGACAACTTTTTAGAGAAAAAGGCTACTGGCTGCCAGGAGCTGTCGAGAAACTGTTCAAGAGCGGTGCCCATAACAAATTCAGAAGTGTCAGACACGCCTTGGAGCATCTACTGTCAGATGAATTAAGATTGCAGCATTGCTGAGATTGGTTTTGGTCTTCTCAAAGGCCTGTTCGGCTCGAGGAGACCAAGAGATCCGAGTCTGGTCATTTTTTTTGGTGCCACGAATGTGGGCATACAGAAGAGACTGTTCTGTGGCAGCATAAGGAAGGCTGAACCTGTAGAAGCTTGCTAGTTCCAGAAATCTGCAAAGCTGAGCTACTGTCTCAGGTTTGGAAAAATTTGCAACGGCTTTGACATTTGCAGGACAACGCCTAAAGCCATATTGATCGATGAGGTGGCCAAGAAAAACAATTTCAGTTTGTCTATACTCGCATTTTAGGACATTGAGTGTGAGACCAAAATGCTTCAGGCGGTCAAGTCCAGTACAAAGATGACTTTCATGTTCCTTAGAAGTGGAGGAAAAGACGAGAATGTCGTCAAAGTAGACGAAGACGAAGTCCAAGTTACTACTAGCTCGAGTTATATAAAGTTTGAGAAACTGGGAAGCATTTTAATGGACAAAAAGCATGAAGACATATTTAAAAAGCTCGAAGGGCGTATTAACTATGGTCTTAACAATATTAGTCGGAGCGACTAGAATTTGGTAATAGGCACGATAGAGGTATATTTTAGAGAAAACTTTTTTGCCAAGTAGTCTTACGTCATAGTCGTGTAAATAAATAATAGAAAATTTATCTAAGACAGTACACTCGTTAAGATGACGGTAATCACCACAGACTCTCCAAGAGCCATCTTTTTTTCCGAACCAACTGAATCGGGCTGGCTCAGGGGCTCTCGGAGTATCTGCAAGTACCCTGATTGACCAATTGTTTGAACTCATCTTGGGCTGCCTTATATTTTTTGTGATCAAAGCATTTCATGCGCTCCGTAACAGGAGGACCATTGGTTCCTACATGATGGAAGACATCCTTAGCAGTTATCGGAATGGGGGGCTTTTCACCCGTAACTTCAGGGAAGTTGTTGAAAATTTTACAAAAATTAGATTCTGATTTAAAGAGGCTGATGGCAGGTGAGTTGACGCATATAAGAGAGCCAATAGAGAGAGTGTTTGAATGAGGATCTATGATTCTTTGTCGTGAGATGTGGGGCGTTTAAGGCGAAGATTTAGAGTCAGATTTTTCTTATCAAATGTCCTTATGACAAAGAGTTTGAAATTAGTTGGCCTCAAAGTTTTATTAGGGAGTAAAGAAATTTTAGCTCCAGTGTTAACTAAAAAAATCAGGCTGGGCTGCAAGTTGCGAATGTGGAAGGTTTAAATTTGCTTTCCGCACTCGAAGCTTTCGCTTGAAGGAAAGAAGTTAGTTTTCTGGAGGATTCAGTGATGAGAAAGTCTATGAGCAGTTGCCTCTGCAGCAGTAGGCTTTGTTACCAAATTTTGCATGCAGAAAACAAAGTTGATTGTTGTTGTTTTTGAAATTTTTACCCGTATTTTAGTTATGGTTACTATTGTTTCAGCTGCGTGAATAAGAACGATGACAGATTGAGTGGGGTAGATTATTACCCACTGTTTTACCTAGAGTTTTCATTAAGTCGTCCACGTTGAACGAAAGTTGCTCAAGCGTCCCGAATGCCCATGGACGAGATTTGGGCTTTGACTAAATAAACCTTAGACTGAATAGCCGAGATACGAGGATCAACAGGAGGTGTCTGCGAATGAACAAACCAGACGTGAGAAATATTCGAAGGGTTGGCAAACATAGAAGCGGTCTGCAGCATCGGCCAACTCAGAGAGGTCTTCAACTCTGTATATAGAGAGGGCTGCATAACATGAAGGGAAAAGTTGTTTTAAAAAACGATTCGGAGGATCTCATCGCCACTACTGGTCTGCAGAGCACGCATCTAATTTAGAATTAAGAAAGATTTACCTTCTAACAAGACCTGGTTACGCAAGAGTTTTCAGAGGCGCTCTGACGAACCATCAAACACTTCTAAAATAAACTTTTTTACTAACTCGTAGAGGTTAGCTGATCTGGATATTTGGTTTAGTAGTTCAAGAATGCATAAGATTGTATCGCCCTCAAGTTTTTCAGCAACAAAGTCAGCTTGTGCTATTAAATTAGTAATTTGTACATTTCGCAGTGCGATCTCCACATGTGCAAACCAACCGTGATGATTTACTTGATTAACCGTTGAAATTTTAGGAACATGGTAAGCTGCTACTTGATGCCCTGATGCAGCTGAGGCATTTGAGGCTGCTGCCTGTGAAAAAACGTTAAGAGCACTTATTTCTGCCTCTGCGGCCAATAGTGCCACTTTGAGATGAGCAATATTATCACCAGGTATGGCCATGTCAAAGTGTTAAAACTAAAACTTATAGGAATTTATCTATTTTAGGCGCTGCTAAAACTATTACTGTGAGATAAATTGCGCAAGAGATTTAGTTTTTACAGACTTTACTAGAAAAGAGCAAAAGCGCAAGTTACTAAAATAAATATGAACAGCAATTTAAAGTACAAGATGAAAATAACGGTTAATTTTCAAAGCTTTTTAGTGTGAGAAAACGCAATAAAAGCTTTTAAAACAACAAAAAAGAATAAGAAAAAAAAAATTAAAAGAGAGGTACGCAAAAAACAAATAATATTTGTTGGCTATAGAAGCCACGTGCACTTAGAGTTTAATAAAAAGTCACTTTACAACAAAAAACGGCAAAACAAAACGGAAGCATGGTAAATAATTCTTGGAAGCTGAAGCGTTTTGTACACTGTATGGATATAGTAGCGTGTGTTGTGTGAGATTATATGTAGACAATGTTCCAACGGAGGGTCAAAATATTTTATGATGCTTCTCGACAACCACAGTAGGAAGGTAATTGTGTTTTCTCAAAAGAGCAAGGATCAAGTTATCGAGTCACTCAAACATTTTCTCAAGCTCATGGATACGCAGTACGAAAAGTGTATCAAGCAACTCCGGACAAACAATGAGTTAACGTGGAGGTAGACGACATTTTACACAAACACGAAATCAAGCACGAGGCATCCATCACTTACAACCTGCAACAGAATCGACGATTGGGCAGAAAGACACCTAAAGAAATCTGGCACGGACAAAAGCCCGACTTAACCCATTTGTGCACCTTTGGATGCCAAACACTTGCCCTCATCTCGAGACATTTAAGAGGCAAAATGCATTCCAGAGCATCTAAATAGATTCTTGTTGGTTATACACCCCATTAAAGCGATTACAAATTCTGGAATCTGTAAATAAAAGTGTTATTTTCAGCACGAGACATTACCTTCTACGAGGAGTAATTTCCCCCAAGGAAATCGCAAGTGCTTATCCCATACGACATTACCGAGCGAGAGATTGAGCCCGCAGAGCCACTGCCTACACCAATAGATGCCGCTAGGATCGATCAACTTCTAGATAAGCAGACTTCGTCCGACGACAAACCTGCTGTCAACGCACGCAGATTCCAACGGCTAAAAAGGAAGCCCAAACATCTAAATGACTACCAAGTGCATCAACTACAAGCATCAAGTATAACTTCAGTTCAGTAGGATCTGCTAGGTGGCGCCGACATAAAATCGAGGCTACCTGCAACATAATTAAATAAGTGTGGCTGTAATAGGCCGCAGAGTCTCGGTAATTACTGTATTCGTCTGCCAGCAGTTTATCGAGCTGCATCGAGCAGGTAGATGACAGTCGTGCAGCTGGGTATCCTGGTAACCGACGACACTCTTCTCTAATCGGCAAGTGACCGAGGCTTACATCCACCCTGAATCTTCAGGATTGACAAGTGCCACCAATGAATAATTATTATAACCGATAACGTCTCCAGCTGAATATCAGGAGATGTATGTAGCCAGAGCACAACCTGCTTAAACATTTCAGAGTTATGTGGCCATTCCACCATCCCGCCTGGTGCCATCTGAGAATTTTTGGCTACAAATGTAAGGAAGACATCCCTGAAGGGCACAGGCAGCCACAACTACTACCTTCTCAGTGGTCGTGTTCCCAACGGAATACTCACATTTCCCGACTAACGATAAGTGGTTAGTTATCCGAAGAACGACCCCAAGACGAGATACTCTTTAATTAGCGGCGTACCTTCCTCCATCACTGTCTCCGTACATAGAGACTTCAACGGTAAGAGTCAAGCTACCCACAGCCAGTTCTTTATTATCAGGAATAATAACAAGAAATAGCTGAAAGTTTCACCACTGGCCCTTTTTAGGCCCGTTACAAGTTTTTACGTTTCCTACTTAATCATCAATCTCATCGGTTGTTTTAAGGGCCATCTAAGTTTAAACTACCTTGTCAACAAATACGTTTTTACTACCATTTCCGAAAACAATTCATCGACTAAAAGATTATGTCAACTAAAGACAGCCACTATTAAAAAAAGTCAGTTATTCATTGGCAGACTTCACGAGCAGAGTTGTTCGTAGCAAGGCTGGGAACTTTAATGACCGACGGCCCACAGTGGGCAAAAACGTGTTTTTTTTTGAATCAATAAAATAGCGGCTGCTGTATTGAACCGATCAAGATGATTTTTTTTGGAGCATCAAGGTAAGATTGAGTAGAATAACAGAAAGTTGGTCCAAATAAAAAAACAAATACTTACGGGGGTGGAAACCACCCCTAAGGTCACCCTCCACCACTGGTAATCGACTAAATTATTGTCTAGCATGCCATTAGATTATTATTTTTTTCTGAAAATTGGTACACTTATGTTTTTCTAGTCGCTGAATTGGAATTTGACATAAAAATTTTAAAATTCAAAATGGCGGATCCAATATGGTGGCCGAAGAAATGAAAAATTGGTAAAAGTCTATGAAAATACGTACATGGAGGTTTGTTGGGGTGCTGATTACGAATCTTTTAACAAAAATGTAGAATTCAAAATGGCGGATACAATATGGTGGCCGAAAAAATGAAAAATTGCTGAAAGTCTATGAGTATACGTACATGGAGGTTTTTTGGGGTGCTGAATATGAATCATTCAAAATGACGGATCCAAGATCTTTTAGATTGAAACAATAAGAATTTGTTCACTGTAGGAAAGGATACTGTTTATGCTAGTTGTAACTAAATAAATTTTCTAATTAATACTTAGCATACTAGTGAACTACAATGTCAAGAAAGAGTACACGTTATTAATTTATAATTCTCAAATGAAGCTTTTTGTTTTAAGTACGAGTGTGTCAACCTTAAATTACAGAAGTATACCTACAAATCACAACATGAATTCGCATTATAAATGAGTCTATAAATTTTTTTTATTTATTACGTATGATGATTTCATTTGGTCTCATCAGCTTTCGTACGTACTTATTCCTCTTCACTTTTATCTTCAATATTCTCTAACTCGTCGCCCATCTAATAGTAGTTATCATTTTTTCTCTATAACATTATATTAATATTATGTTTTAATATTATGTGTAAAATAAAGTTGATTAAATAAATTTTAATGTTAATCTACTGCTATTTAAAATAAATCTTGGCAGAATAAGACTTAAAGATATTTCTTATTGTAATATTTAATAACATGATAGAGTTATAAATAAATAAGAAATATACTACACATGTAAAATTGAGTACGGTTAAGAAAAAACATACTAAAAGAAAAGTAACTCGAATTATTGCATGTTGATTTACCAACAGTATTCTACACAAGAGTTTTTCGTACTTTTTTGTGTCCATTCATAGGTTTCTTGTAATTATTAATTATCGTATGATCTAAATATATGTTCAAATACTACATAGTACATTAGTTCAAAAATTACACATATGGCTTACTTATATAAAACAATAAAATTATCGAGACTAACATTGAAAATGAATAAGATTGGCACATTAATATTTCGTAATAAATTATTGGCTAATGTTAATCATAACTGACTAAACAAACATTTGTAATTCGTAAGATCAGGGCTTTAGCGAGAATTTAGGGGATTTCCGAAATTATTTCAGTTCACTTTTATTACAATTAATTAAAAATAACTTTTAACAATATTTCAAAAAGTATACATGTTCTGTCACAGAATTCATACTCTTAGAATGCTCAATTGTTCACGCGTATATGCACATTGTAGTATTGGACTATATAAAATTTTGCATAAGTTCTACATTCTTTAAATCACTAAAACTACAATATTTTGGAATCCAAGCTAAAAAAATATATGTTCGTATAACAAACTTACGTTTGCATTATATATTTTTTTGCCTCCGTTGTCAACTCAAGTCTTTCCTTTGCTTCTATGCGCTTCTGAAGATTTATCATCGATATCATCGGATCACTCATGCAAATTGCGCTCTATCGAATGTATCCTGCAGTCGAGCTTTTCTGCTAACTTGTCGAGAATGCATAATCAGATTTCTTCGATGATATCGATGCCATGATTCTTGAGCATCTTCTACGTAGAAGGACATAGGTAGAGGAAATTTTGCAGTGATCTGGCAACCGTGTTCCAGCAGTTTGTGTACGGTTGGACTTATCCTGGCCCATGGAAATTTTCGGTAATATATTTTGTATATGTGTCTGCAGTACTTCTCCAGATCTTCCAAATTGAGTTTTTTTTCGACTTGAATAATGTCAGAACAGTTGATATTTTAACTACAAGTTCAAGGTTTATATCTAAAGTGTTTGCAAACTTCTCAGGATCACTGAAGCATTTACGAGCAAGATTGCCCGTATTTGTGGTCCCGTGACCCTAAAGTACCTGATTCACCCGTACAGAAAATGCTTTAAAAATCTTCTGCTAAACAATTTTCTTATGTTGTTCATAAACAACTGAAATTACAAAATCCAACGTTATCACGAAGTTACTGCAAATTCTCCAATTTTCTAATAACAATATTTACTTTTTTTTTGTTTTATTAATTAATGTCCACTATTTACTGTATTCATTATTATTTATAAAGTATTAAGTATGCGTTGCAAGGCCACTCAGTTTTAAGTTTTTTTTCAGAAAATATAATTGTATTTTATAACGCAGAAAATGGAATCGTATTATTGTTCGGCTGAGAAAACTATTGACTCATAAACACTCTCTCAACAAATTTGAATAAAATAATACACGTAACTGTATTACCTTTGTTATTTTTTGTTATCTCCCATTCTGGTGGTTTCATCTTTTTTTTGTAAGACGTATGAAGTAGCAGCTCGAAAGCCTTGATTTCACAATGTAGTAAGCCGAGTCCACAAAATAAGGACGAGTCTATTGGTGTGAAATCGCTTTCTATTTTACTAAATTCGTGAGTAGTGCATAGGCACATTGGACATCGGCAGGTAGCTTTGTTTCCAACTATTGCATTGACGCACTTGCCGTCTAGCATTGTTATTGTCACACAAAAGCCAACGGTAACTACTTTATTGTTCGACATTGTAAATGTGTGCGCTTTCAGACAGCGAATTTCTTTATTCAATCTTTCATATTCTTGCAGTATTGTTTCTTTCGTTTCTTTTTCCACGAGTATTCGAAGTGGTCGACAAAATCTAACACTTTGACCAGTGGGATTTAGCCAGATCAAATTTTATAGAAAGGTATTTTAATAATTAAAATAACTTTAAACACTTTTTTTTACACTCAAACAAATAGTACAATAATATACACAAAAGCACTTGAACTCAATAATACCAAAAACTAAATTTATTTAAAAAGTTAAATTAAATAAATTAGCACTTCACTGAAATTTCTAGTATAATAACGTTTATTGACGGGAAAATAATGTAATTATTTACCAACACAAACCCTCCATAGGTTTCATTTGAATATTAACTTTTAAGTTGCATCACTACTTTTCTACTAAATCCTTTTTTTAATAAATCAATAATATAACTTTCCAGGAATTTTTCACAGTAAATCTTCAGATATGGCAGATTTAACGTTTGGGCACTTATACAAACCCAAGAGTTTTTACTTATGCTTATCGAAGTAACATTTTTATGAAAAAATTACGTTAACCTCTACAATTTTCATGAAAACTATCACAAAACCAAAGAATGATTATTTATTTTAAAAAAATCACTTGTTACAAAAATCATCATAAACAATTATTTTTTCACATAAACAATCAATACTTCACAATCAAAAAAAGATACGATTGCAGATAATTGATTTCTCAACAGAATAAGAGGTTTTGGATCAAAATCGGATAACATTAAAAAAGTTATCAAGGGCAAAGTAGATTTTCTTCAAATGGCTATATTGTTATAAATATTTGAGCGTTTTGTTTAAACAAAATTTAGTCTGGGTTTTACAAAACTATACCTTTATGATTTATTAACACTGTTATAGTCAAGTAGTTAGAAGACTTGATAAAAAATTTTGTTTCAAACATGCACATTAGCGTTAAAAGTATGTGCTAAACAACCTTTAATCAAGATAACGACCAAAAAAACGAAATAATGACGGTAAAACAAAGTTAAATTTTATAACAAAATATACTTTGAATGTTTTACCATTTGATCTGCAGTGCAATTCGATAATCAGAATATTTGTCACCGTCAATGACAGCTCACTATTTTGCATTTCGTTTTCAGACTGCTCACATTTTTGATGCGCATTAACATGATCAGCAGAACTGTCGAACCCACCAGTAACAGTAAGTTTCAGATTGCGTAGATGATCTCGGTTCCATTGTATACATACGGTCTCACAAAGTCGCTCTGCAGATTTGTTTAGTAAACATTGCAGAGATACTTCAGCTTCCACTTCAGACACAGAATAATTACTAGGTTTGCAATCAGCCATAGCTTTTTGCAGGGAAGTGGAGGATGGGTAAATGTTAACATTTCTCGATAGCGCGTCTTTCACATGAGCTACGTATGTTCTTTTACTAAAATCAGATTCCAAGTAATATGCTAAGCCAGACTCGTTGGTGTGTTTGATTTGGACTTGCGCTTCATTAATAACGTCATCTGGATTTTGTTGATTAATTTTTTTTTTACATAATGTCAGAGCTAGCTCCAATAGTGCAACATTGTTATCAGCACTTTCAAGTATGTCGTGTGCTCTATTATATAAAACACGTTGACACGCTTTTTCAGTTTCCACTCTCTTTCTGCCGCCTTTCCTGCTATGTGGTCTTTTCAATTTTTTAGGACGGCCAGCACCTGGTGACACCTTAGTGCTCTTTCTTTTACATCGTGGATTCCTAGGCATGTTTTTAAATAAACCTCCTTTACAACATATTTTATTTCTTAAGGAGTGATCAAAAAGTATGCATGTGTGATAATTATAACAAGCACATAGGCAGTTTTATTTTTGGCTGATATCAAACTATTATTTTATTGTTATGCCTGCCATTGATTTGTTAAACGTAGCAGAAAGCAATAATGATGAATATTATTACACGAAAAACCCTTAATAACAGGCACGCACTAAAAACTTCACCCGACCAATACTGTAGACTACGTAAACTATACGGTCTCAGGTATAAGATCATTTAGCTGGATTAATTACTACTAGCGTGGTGTCAGTTTAGATGTATGGTTACTAAATACGAAATTTTTTTTTCTAATTTGGGAAGTATTATAAAGTCTACAGTAAAAAATGATTATTATGAATAGATTTCAGATCAAGTCCTACTGATTTTTAATAAGTATTCGTTTTGATTATTTATTAATTAAAAACGTATTGAGTAAATATTGTAGAATCTAATAAGAGGAAACTAGCACTTTCAATTAAATTAATAAATAGTATTTTGATTTTAAAGGTAGTATAATCTTATTGCAAAACTAAATTTTCACATAAGTTGAGCATTATTTATTACAAGTTAAAATAAACATTGTTTTTTTTTTTTATATTCATCATCGCCCCTTAAGGGCTCAGACATGGCTATTTTGACACTATAAAGTGTATTTAGCCATACGTTGGGGTTTAATAACAGTAGGGGGAAACGGTAGATAGATCGATAGGTTTATTGAAGTATAAATCCCATCCAGAAAAAAACCTCATTCATTGATGAAATATTTGTCCAGAGTGGGATTTGAACCCCAGCCATCAAGATCTGTAGGCAGACACGCCACCGACAGAGCCATCATGTGGCTCAAAAAAAAAAAAAAAAGTAAATAAATAAATAAATAAATAAACATTGTAAACATTTTTTATTCAAACATTTTTTATTCAAACGAACTTTACACTACAGTACTTGTACAAAAAGATCTTGCAGGAAAACTCACAGGATCTTTTGAGTACGAAAGTGTGACATTTATTAAGAATAATATGTTTATGTTTTTTATTAAAATTATATCTAAACAGTAAATTCGAAACAACAAATTGGTAATTAGGGTATTTATTCACAATGTTTTTTCCGATTTTACATATTGCGTATTAAGATACTGTCAAATACTAAATGCATAAAATATACTGAAAAAATCTTGAATAGTATGTAAAACGGGGCTTCAGCGAGAACAGCATAATGGGTACCTGTGATATTTTAAAAATTGTTGAGGACTTGCTGATTTTAAAGATATTATTGTTTACCTCTCCAACCGTCAAAAATTGTAAGACATTTCATCTCAAAGTTTTTATAACATAAAAACCTTTATTCGCTTGTGTTTGTTCTTAAAAATGAGCGATTTATCGAGGAGTTACCTCATAAACTAATACATAGTACTACACTGTGTGCATTTTTGGAAAGAGACACTTTGTATACCAAGGTAGTGGTGGATTTTTTTAAATTATAAACGACCCCAAAAAATTCCCATGTACGTATACTCATGGACTTTCAGCAATTTTTCATTTTTTCAGCTGCCATATTGGATCCGCCATTTTGAATTTTAAAATTTTTATGTCCAATTCCAATTCAGCGACTAGAAAAACATAAGTACACCAATTTTCAGAAAAAAATAATAATCTGCTGGCATGCTAGACAATAATTTAGTCGATTACCAGTGCTGGAGGGTGACTTTAGGGGTGGTTTCCACCCACGTAAGTATTTTTTTTTATTTGGACCAATTTTCTGTTATTCTACTCAATCTTACCTTGATGCTCCAAAAAAAATCATCTTGATCGGTTCAATACAGCAGCCGCTATTTTATTGATTCAAAAAAAAAACACGTTTTTGCCCACTGTGCGGCCCTTACCCTCTTGACTCTAAACATTCAACCAGGAATTACCGATCTTCTCGAAAGTCTGCGTTGGGCGAACCTATCAGTTATGAAGGGAAAAAAAAACTTGAGCCAACGGGACAGTCTCCAACGGGCAAACATCACGAACCAATCTCCCCACCTTAGATCACCAACACAACTGAGTGCAAAAAAAGGTGCTTTAGACACCAACGTCTTCGACGTTATACCAGAAGACGTTGGGAAAGATCTCTACAACTAATTCCAAAGCTTCGGACTTGACCTAAGTCTGATGCTTCAACAGCAGGCCAGAGAAAATCACCCCAAGGTATCCAGTAGTCATAATTGCTCATAATTTCAGTCAAGAAAGAGTTTACTTAAGAAGATCACCGTTTTTTAGGGCTATCAGATGTTGAACTACCTTGCCAACTAATATATTAGAACTTAACAAAGTTGACAGAAATTTAGGGGTCACAAAAGTCTTAAGCATGCCAAAAGTCGCAAGAGGGTAAATTAAAAGAAAAACTTTAAATGTATCTAATGAACACTATCAGGCGTCAAGAAATTGACGCAGAAAATTTATCGAGATGGGAACAGCAGCGTCAAAATCAACAAATGAAGAATCCATTTCGTGAGAGATCAGCTTTTCGTTGCACTCTCATAGTAATCTCTTAAGTCTTTCAGTTTTTTAAATAAATAGAAAATGTATTTGTATTTTTTTAGCGATAAAAAATGTAGAGATTCAGCTCCAGCACTTTGTTGCTCTGGTAATAAAGTTTTGAGATAAGAGAAGGACAAATTTTTGAGTATCTATTTTTTGGGGGTCTTAGATCTTACAGCTCTAAAAATTAGCCCTTTTCGTAAAATTTAAATTAATTAAAATACGGGAGGAACTGTAAATGAACGGCCCCTTATGGCCAACGATTATTTTATGGCACAAGGTACTTTTTAGCATAGTTATTTTTTTTTTAATTCTTACAGCTTATTGTTTGACCAAATAAACAGTATGAATTCTGAACAAACATGTTTTTAATAAGAAGATTTTTGCTCTGAGAAGTGTTAGGAATATATGTAACATTTCTAACTGAAAACCTTTCACATTACATGTCAACACACTACGGTGCTCCATCTAGTGAGTCTCGGGCGAAGCTGAGACGGGGGGCCACTAGTTAAATAATAATTAATTATTAGTTAATTTAATGCTGATAAAGGCCATTTTACATAAATAATGTTAAACAACAATTGAAGTGACCTCTTTTTTCATACAAGTAAGAATATCGTGACAACGGCTATCAAAGCCTATAAGAAATATTTGCGTTTCAACAAGCTCAATTAACTTTACTTTAGATGCTTTTTTTAGAATATTTTACAATGACTAGTTTATGAAGCAAGTCATAAAAACAACTTAATTAATTTGTTTGATTTAAAGCTAACTGTTTGGAATAATAATTAAACGGTGAAAAATTTACCCAAGAAAATTGTTATCGTTAAATAAAAAGTAAACTTTCCTACAAACAAAAATTGGAAGGTTCATACAGATAATTTTAAGGGATTTTCCCATAAGGTTACATGTTAAATTCCAAATTTTTGGAATTAAACATGTAAAAAAGAGTACACTTGAACGATCTGCAATGTTAATGTAAAGGTAAATCATCATAACACTTCGTATTAATGTTCTTTAAGTGAAACTTATGCTATTTCTTGTACACTTTAATGCTTGAATAATATCTGTTAAAAAAATCTATGAGTGATGAACGTTCTGAAGGGAGATTCACTGGCATGTATCACTATGCTATTTAAAAAAGCTGTAGTATTGGATGGTTTTTCCTAATTTTTGAGATATAATTATATTTTAAGTATTAAATATGGAGAAGAAATACTGCGTGAGCGTAATTTTCAAAATGTAATCAGCGTAGGCGGTAAAAAGTTGTTTTTAAATCATCATAAGATTCGATAAAAGCGCACAGTCTTGTACTGGCCAGCCTACAGATTGTTCGTATTATATTGTGCCATAATATGTTGTTTATAGTTGTTCAGTTATTAAATGTTTATTGCACCGCCTTTGTACATAATATCGTTTCATAGAAGATGTATATTTATATTTACAACTATATTATCTGCCACATAATTTTATAAAACTATAACTTCTTATTTGGGTACCCAAGCACCTACTGTCCACTGGTTATATAATTTAACGTCATGAAAGTAGAACGAGTAGTATCTTACTCCGTTTTTAAGAACGCAACAAAAGCATACCAAATGAACAACAGAAGCATGTGTTTTTTATTTGATGGAATTATTTTGAATTAAATATGTAATCACTCAAAGTCTTTAAAATAAATGCAAATACATTTATGTTTATCTTTCAGAGTGATGTTATCCCTAACATTATTCTTTGGATTCATCATCTCAGCTTTCGCGGGCTACATCCCACCTGGGCCAAAATTTACATGCTCAAAGATTAAAGCAGTTATTCATCCATGCGTTTGTGTTCATGGCAGTGATCAAGGTGTCTACATAAAATGTGATAATGCAAATTTAGCCAGTTTGAGTCTGGCTTTTGTCAGTCTTGGAAATGAGAGAGTTCTGATTGAAGAGCTGACTATTTATAAATGCAATATAGGTTTGAAAACAAAATATTTATTTTATTTGTACAATAATTTACGTAAAAGTTTTAGTTTCACTCGGAATGTTTTTCAGTTTTTAGCCCTTTAAGTGTTTCAAATTTTTTTAAATTAAATGAGTTTCAGTTAAAAAAAATGTTTACCACTATATCTTTTAGATCAATCAACGATACATAAAGTAAATCATTTTAAATGTCATTGATGAAACTCTAGTATCTATCACATTACATAAATTGATAGGATTATTAGTAATAATGGTTACACAATCAATACAAATACATATTTGACTGTATTTGAAAAAAAATTTTGTTCTAAATAGTTATAATCCTGATCGTCATTATTATAATTTTTGCATATCTACTTTACTTCAAAGTACGATTTTATGGACCAGCACTTTACCAACTAAACGTTCGAGTTTTGAAATTCATTCAAACTCCATTAAAACTGATTGAGGAGCATAGCTTTCTTGGCGTGAATAGAACATTACAAGAACTGTACCTAATCCAAAGTTCACTAGAAAAGTTTCCAAAAAAAGCTTTCAGTATCTTAGGCAATCTTACAACTTTGAGTATTAGAGGGCACAGAATAGAAGAGCTACCTAGTGATATTTTCGCAGATAGTCTTGCTGCCTTGAAAGTTGAGCGATTTGATTTTAGCAATGGTGAAATATATTCTTATATTTTAAATGTTCTGTCATATCACAAACAATCATTTTGAAAAGTATTATTTTTCTTACAGGCAAACTAAATTTGTTACCTATAGAAACCCTTGGACCGCTGAAGAAACTGAAAATTCTTGACTTGCACGGAAATCAAATTAAAGACTTACAGCGGAACCAATTTAAGGGTTTAAGAGACGTGGAAACTTTGGATTTATCTTACAATTTGATAGATAAACTAGATGCATCATATTTTGGCGATCTTACAAAGCTGGGATCCTGCAATATTTCGAATAACAGAATTACCGAACTAAAAAGGCAATTCTCTTTATTTTACAATAATCATTAATAATGTCTTATTGATTAATATTACTGGAAGAAAAAAAAATTCATAATTTATTAAGCGTAAAATTATATCAATAAATAATACAATTTAAAAAGCCTATTTACGTTAATAGAGGCACTTTTGCAAGAAATTCATTGATAAAAGAACTCAATCTAAACAACAATAAGATTCAAAAATTAGATTCCAATACTTTTCGAGGAATGCGCCTTCTGAGAAGACTATACATGAGTAACAATCGTATTAGTGAGGTTAGCCGAGGAACTTTTGGAACGATGACAAGAATTGGCTTCATTGATGTGTCTAAAAATATGATTAAGAAGGTTGATTATCAAATGTTCTACCAACTACAATATGCAGAAGTAAGCTGTTTTAAACCTATTTGAAAATACAACACTTGCCTATTATTTAAAAATAATGCTGATCTTTTATTATTTAGCACATAGATGTATCTGAAAATCAAGTGACTATCGTAGAGAAAGAAGCCTTTAAAGGATTGTTCTCAGCTGTAGTTAATCTTTCTCACAATGTAATTACTAAAATTGAGAGTAGTGCTTTCGAAAACTGTGCCAACATTGTCATATTAGATCTTAGTCATAACAGAATCGAAGATATATCCCAAACAGCATTTGACAGTGCCTCCTACGCTACCACACTACAATTAAGTTTTAACTTTTTAACTTCACTCAACCAGGTGATTCCATTATTTGTTTAAAACAGCTATGTATGAGTTTCATCAAGAGTTCAAAACAAATATGCAATAGATTTAATATAGAAGTAATATTGTGTTATGTTATATGTACGATGATTTTAATAAGACTTATTACTCTATTTTTTAGATACCTTTGTATAATATGACTGGCTTAAAAGTCTTGAATGTTTCTTACAACGTTATTCGATCAATTCCACGACAAACATTTCCAAAACTTTATGAACTTCACACTATTGATTTATCTCACAACAATTTTTCAGATATCTATAATGCCATCTTTCAAACTTTATTTAACTTACGTCACCTGAATTTATCACATAATTATATAGAAAAAATAAATCCTTCAACGTTTGGTCCTTTGCCAACATTATTGGATCTGAATTTAAGTTATAATAAACTAAATGACGTATCTAAAGGAAGTTTTACAAGATTAGCCAGTTGCAGGTAGTTTTCCTAACGGCAATTATTAAGTATACTCGAAAGTTCAAGTATAATGTTAGGGAACCTTCATTAAATTGTTTAATACAATAAACACCAAGTAACATTTGAGGAGACATGAACAAATATCTTAATAAAACTAATAAATTATTTATTTTAGAACATTGTCCGTAAAGCACAACGAGTTAAAGAAGATTTTTCTGATTCCCATATCATTGGATTATCTGGACTTTTCTGAAAATCTTTTAGAAGAGATTCCAAGTATCGATGTTTGGCCATCCATGAATGCGTTGCGTTCTCTTGATTTATCTAAAAACCGACTTGGAAACAATCTTGTTTACGGCAGCTTCGAAAACTTACGTACTCTCAGAACTTTAAACCTCCAAGCTAATAATATAAGTAATCCTCCCGCAGAAGCTTTAGGTATGCTTTCCAGCTTGCAGTACGTTTATCTTCAGGTATGCTTTTCCTCGGGCTTATTACAATAAAATTTACTATATAACCTAAATAGCTGATAATTTTTAAAACAAGATGTTTACTTTGTATTCTAAGAATATACTTCATTTTGTGTGATATATTATTAACATAAAAGGGTCATTGTTCTTAGAAACTCGATTTAAGAAACTTTTTTTAAAGCATAGCTTCTTACATAGGGCTCTTGCTTGACAAAAATACTGAGAAGTGTCACATTTTATCTTGCCCTCTACGTTCCTGTTCGTCCCCACCACCGCATGTTCTCTCGAAAGCGAGAGTATAGTATAGCGTAATATAGTAGCAGGCACGCGTACGCACTCTCTCTCTCTCTCTCGCTCTTTGTCTTTCTTTCTCTCTCAACCAAGAGCCATAAAAAATATTCGATTACTCCTTGTTATGGTTCAGTACATAACTTATTTTTAATACAAATTTTTGTTTATTTTTATGAACTTATTTGGTTTGATTGTATATTACATAAATAAATAAATTATTTGATAATCTAATTTTTTTAGTTAAATATTCTTTTCAAAAACTCAGAAATTAGTACATTTTCGCAGAGCAGCTTAAGGATGGACTATTCAATATCGATTTACTTATCAATATCATATAACTATGACGATCACTAAATAGTTGTTAATACAATTTTTTCATTTTTTTAGAATTTTCGAAAATTAAAAAAAAAGTTAACTGCGTATAAACAATAACCGGTATTTATCGTGATTTATTCATTTACAACTTTTTCATTCATAAAGGTGATTAGGGTAATTTTTTGACTTAAGGACATTTATCACATACACAGAAAAAAATTTGGTACTTTCACAGCCTAGGTGATTGGACTGTTTGAGTTCAACCACATTTTTGAGGTATAACAGTCCTAAGCTCCACTTCATACAGGCAGAAGATTGTACTGTATACTTTCAATACAGCATTAAACGGCGACGCGTCAATCGTTAGGCTCTCTACAGTTCAGTGGTAGCATTGAACATTCAGAAGCCAAAGAGGGGGAGCACACGAGCTCAAGTCATGGGACCATTTTGGCACATTGGAAGGGCTTGGCTTCTTCGTATATATAGGTATACTTTGAGCATTCAATCTGCTCAAGCCCTTCCAATGTGCCAAAATGGTCCCATGACTCGAGCTCGTGCGCTCCCCCTCTTTGGCTTCTGAACGTTCAATGCTACCACTGAACTGTAGAGAGCCTACCGTCAGAGTTAGGTGGTGCCAACAATTGACGCGTTGCCGTTCAATGCTGTATTGAACGCATACAGTGCAATCTTCTGCCTGTATAAAGTCGAGCTCAGGACTGTTATACCTCAAAGATGTGGTTGAACTTAAACAGTCTAATCACCTAGGCTGTTTAAGTACCAAATTTTTTTCTGTGTAGTAAGTGGGAGAAAAGTTCAGAGAGGTGAGAAGAGCGAAAATAAATGCAGCAGCTCTGGCAATTATTTTTTCATATGGATGTACTTGCATACACGCTTTTACGCATACTTGACTTTTGGTCTTGTATTATTAAAAAAAACTACTTGTGGATGTATTTGAAAATTAAAAAGTTTGTTTGAAAGTAATACAAACGAGAATAACGAGATTTCTACAGACTGTATGAATGCAATTCTATGTAATTTTCCACAACGCTACATTTTAACTTACAATGTTTGAGAATTAAACATATAAAAAAGGGTACAGTTAAGAGATCGGAAATTTTTTGCAGGTATTCTTATGCTATATTTAATATATGTTTACCCCACTCTTTTGCACCCTCCTCACTCTCCACTATTTCTATCCATCTGCACAAACAGCACCAAAAGGGAAAGGGATTTGATGTTTTTTATCACGTTCGAGAAGAAACTGTTTCAAAGAAGTCACGCCCGCATGCAGTGCACCTTTATTGCTGTAGATAAAAATTTCCGTGAAAACCCAAACGCTGCAAACACATCAACTTATAAAAAAATTCCAAGGTATGACAAACACCAAATATTGTTTTTAGTCAAATAAAAACAAAGCCACACACCTCATCAGCCATTCGTGCCCTCCTTACTCTGCATTGGAACAAGCAACTCCATGCCACCAACACCGTGTACAACTGAACAGCCTCTCTTTTCCCTTTTCCTCTCCCTCTCAATAATATTAACAGTAAGTTGAAAACATGATTATTCATAAACATAAATAAACAACATAAAAATAATTACTGATAAGATTTACACTTAGATAAATGAACAAGGCTCACGAAATTACTATCATCAATACTAATGTTGTTACTATTACTATTATGTTTATCATTATTACTATGATTATTATTATAATTACTATTTTTATTATTGTTATTATTACTATTATTATTATAATTATTATTTTTATTATCATTATTATTATTATTATCATTATTTTTATTATTATTATTATTATTATTATTATTATTATTATCATCGTCACTTGTACGATTACTATTGCCACTATTTTTATTATAACTACTACAACTACTGGAACTATTGTTATTATATTTGCTATTATTTTTTTTTATTATCACCGCTACCGCTAGAGCTATTATTGTTATCACTATTATCACCAGTTATTTCACTGCCATCTCTTTTTTTTTATTAATTAAGTGTGCTCGTTTTTTTATTAACAACTAGCACTATCATTGCAATAACATTAGTTAAAAGAAATAGGAGGAAAAAGGGATATTGTCTCCCCTCTCTCTAGTGTGTTGGGCTGGGAAGAGGATTCTCTAAAACTTGCAAACCATCACGTGGTTGAAGAATATTTGGCTTTTGTGCAATCAGCAGCTTTAAAAGCATTTACGCTTTTGTTTGCCTGACTAGACGATCCATGACTGAATTTTTGAGAACTACTAGCTAACGATTCAAACAATATTTTAAGATTTTTAAATAAGTTTGGACCTTGAAATTCATCAGCAACAATAGAGTTTTTGTAATTATCTTGATCGGAAACAAATCCACACCATTCTTAACACGTACTGTGATCGTTGAATACATGTAGAGGAATTTGTTGAATGGCACTGGCCACGTTTTCACTATCGCTTGAATTTCGTGACACAGCGTAGAAGAAGGATCGAGATAAGTATTTAATAGCAACAGCATTTCATTTCTTATGCTTTTTTGGAAGAGTGTACAGCTTACTGGTGATTCCTGCTGTAATGTGATAAACGTCTGACAGCTTAATCACAGATTGATTAATAGATTGTCGAACAGCTGCAATAGCCAAGCTATTGTCATTACCTATCATCACCCCAACGTTTGTATTACATGATATCAAAATTTCACTGCCATTCATAAGCTACTTTGCTAAGTCTGCTTCTATAGTCTTGGCGCTGCCATAAAAGTTTAGTCAACAATCACGATCACAGGCATCATATTCCATATTACACAAACGATACTTGCGATTATTCTATCCAATAACAGCAAAGCCATTGAGGCTATTGTATGATCTCCAGTTTTCCTTTATTTTCACACAGTGTCAAATGACATGACAAGTGGCACCAAGGAATCATCACTTATTTGGAAATTTTGGGATGCATTTGTTTCACCAATCTGTGGGACTGAAAATTTTTGACTCAGGTTTGGAGGTCTGAAAAAGAAGCAATCTCATTTTGAATACAATAGAACACACACAAATAGTCGTATCTATAAACAATTTTTACTTTTTTACTGTAAAAGATTAGAATAGTAATAAAAAAATCACTGGCGATAGATTAAAAAGTTGTTGATTAAGATAAATAAAAGTGTGAGCAACGACGATTGTTAATTAAAAAATAGCACGTTCAGTTGTGTACACATTGATCAAATAATTATCCAGTAATAGTTTCAATATATAAAGATACTGATTACGGTACAGGATACTACTACTTTTATGTGACAATAAAGTACTGAATTTTTTGTAAATTAATAGTTATGTGTTATAAAAGGAGATATAGGATGGAATCAATTATATTATAGTAGACAGGGATACTATATTCTTAATTATTGCTGTTAACGTTAACGTATATCTTAACAGTATTGCATTTCCATTTTCCATTCAATGATTTTTCAAGTAAAAAATTTTAGTGTGCATATATACAAGGTTGAATGAATATTAAATCTTCATTTGGTATACAATTTTTCATGAATAACTACTATTTGTTTACCTGATATGGATGGGGCATCAACATCATAAATTTTTCTGGGAAATTATCGTCGAACCAGCTGTT
This sequence comes from Copidosoma floridanum, assembly GCF_036245765.1. Lineage (NCBI taxonomy): Eukaryota > Metazoa > Arthropoda > Insecta > Hymenoptera > Encyrtidae > Copidosoma > Copidosoma floridanum. The sequence continues at coordinate 12,302,195 of NW_028321903.1, read as the reverse complement.
ACTGCATCCTATCCCAAGTTAAGACGTCACTAAAGATGTCTCTAAGGACTTCATTAATGATGTCACCAAAGATATCTCAGATACGTCTTTGGTGATGTATTTAAAGACGTTATTCAAGACGTATCTAGAGACGTAATTAAAGATGTCTCTGAAGACGAAACTAAGGACATATCTAGAGACGTTTATGTGCAAAAAAAAACCTCACCAAAAACGATCCCTGCAAAGACGTCTATAAAGACTATAAAACGTCTTTAAATACTTCATAAAGGACTTATGCACCCATGCGGGGTTTGAGACGTCTCTAATAACGTCTTTTCTGACGTCTTAACTTGGGTTAGGGCAATTACTTGTTGAAACGATATGCAGTTGCAGGCAACTGTGACACCTTATGCTAAACAAACTTGCAAGCCTACATTGTCTTTTGCTTTCATTGCAAGATAAAGACAATACGTATTTTTAAAAGAAACAAAAAGGCTGGATCCCAAACAATGAATGTCAAACATACATCGACCCTCCGTAAACTTTGAGGATACGACTTCTTTTTTTCGTTTTTTTCATCTCGTTGAGATTTTTGCAGATTTTAGCAAAACTCCTGTTACTTATATCTTTGATAAAAAACTTTGAGTGACAAATTTTTATCTTTATATTGATATATTTTCTGTTCGAACAAATTCATTTATGTCAAAAGTATTCTCACGTAAACACAACGAATCTTCTATCAAGTGTCTACTGCTACAATATACTGCTACACACGTTTTACTCATACATGTATCAATCATTACAACGAACTTCGACATAAAAAATGTGCTGTACAGTGTTGCTAGAATGTTTACGGTCAATAAGCATTTCGTAATTGACAAACAATGAGCGTAAAATGTAAAATAACTATTTATTAAAGTATAACTGTTGTTATTTAATGATTATAAAGTATTTTTAATCTTCCATTATCTTAAAGTACGTGATAAAGAGTTTTGTAAGTATGTTATTTTAGAGTTGGTACTAGTAGACGATTAGCATAGGACAGCTCTCCTTTACTCACCCCCCCCCGCAAGAGCGATCCAACTCCCTTAAGGTACTGAATAATCCCAAACAGATATATCCTACGCTGGCACCCTAGCTTTATAGCCTACATTGGTCGAAATATGGCAAATGCATTACGTTAAATAGCGTCATGTTACCGAAAAAAAGGTCAGCCCTACCTAGGTCTCCCCGCTTATCTACATATATATGTAGTAATTGTATATACGTAAATATAGATAAAGTATACAAAATAATTTTTGTAATAGTTTTTAGAACTTTTTTAAAATAAAAAAAACAGCCATTAATTGAAAAAAAAACAACAATTCACGACTGTATTAAACAAATACAGTTTTAATTATTTAAAACAGTATCTACATTGACAGCACTTCAATTATCATTCATTAACACTCAAAATGATGAAACGTTGCCCTGTTAATGTGAACTATAACATAAATATTTAAAAACAAAATAAATTAGAGTATTCTGAGCTTTAGCGCATTTATTAAGTACACTTTATAATACTAGAAAACGAATAATACGTGAATAATGATAAGCATTGTTACACTGGTCATACTAGGCCAATATTAGGCTATACTAGGTCGAATAAAAATTTTAAGAATAACTGCTAAAGACATATATATCCTAGGTAACGTCCTTAATGGTGAAGACGGCTTATTTTCTCACATATTTTACTAAAATTGTTAATAAATCTTGTTAAATAATTGTTTATAATTATTAAAATTTAGCATCTAGTAAAAACTGGATCTTTGTGGGTTTTGGTCTCACACTCCCTGACGGGCCATGGGACTAGCAGACAGTCCAACTATTTATTTGTACATCGAAGAAAAAGGAAAGTGTTAGGCTTTATAAAATATATGTGTCAACGTACCTTTTTTTCAGTAGTCTCAATTCTATACGATCTTTTAGCACAACTTTTTTTGATATTATTAATTTTTATTTGGTATAAATAATGAGGTATTCTGCACTGTTTGTAATATTAATTTTTTCATTTAGTATTATAATGAACTATAACAGCTTAGACTGAAATATTAAGATTTGCTAATTGCATTTTGGGATTGAATTGATAATTTAGGACCGCACACGATGAGCGGTGGCAGGCTACTGACTAAAACGCCATGCGAAGAAATGCACCTTGTGGGAAGTTTTAGTCAAAACTTTTTTGTCTTACATGCTATAGAGCTAGTGATTGCTGACTTTGCAAGTTTAGGCTTAGTGGCTCACTTTAGTTTTTACTTCACTGAGAAAGAAGTGGGAGCGGTGATGTACCAGCGATGGTGAGGTTATGCTCTCATAGTTGTAGGGCGTATGTAGCATCACTTACGGTACAACAGGTATTCCACACTTGAAGGATCGCTTGTATCTTGCATAAGTGGGAGCTGTGGCGTCCCACTGGGTGGAAAAAATCGCACCGTCAGTGAAATAGCCACATAGGAGTCAGTTGCAGTCTCGCCAAGTGAGATTGTGTATACACCGCAAGGGGGGCTCTAGTCTCTCGCTGTGGGACAGCAGCTGCCCCAATCGAGCCGAGAAAAGTAGCCCTACTGTTTGGTAAAGCAGAGCTCCTTTGAAAGAGTTCTGCTCTCCCACTTCTTTCTCAGTGTTGACACTTCCGAGACCCACGAAGCAGATAGTCAGTTCAGTTAGGTGACGACTTTTATTAAGGATGACTCTTTTAACAGTCTTAAAATATTATTTTTAGGAAAAAATGAAGTTCTTCGAGCAAATCGTCACCTAACAACCTCCACTTCAGAAAACTATCACCACCCTCGGCAAATGTATAAGTATAGTTATTTAACATAATCTTATGGTTTAACCTTAATCGATTTTAATCTCAAAGCGTTATGCAAATCAAGGTTATAAACTAAATTACTAACATATATATAGTTTGTGTGAACGTTCGAAATTGGTGTTGTGCCCTGTTCTAAACACAGTTCGTGGTGCCAGTCATATTTGACGAGGCTGACATTTTCATTTTAAATATAACATCTCATTTCCATGTCAATTTGGATTGTACATATGTCCTATGTAATTGTAAATTGCATTCATACACACGATTTTTATATGGCAAATGTATTGTTATGCCTTGTTCTTGGTTGCGTGTTCGTTAGCTGTAATTGGCGTACCGAACTCCATGATTTGTCGGTCGTAATTACGAACAGTACCTTGATCATCAGCCTTGGTGGTGATTTTCTGGTCATGCTGCTTAAAATGTCTACAACTAGTCGCATATTCGTTACAGCTGTGGTCGTAGTTGTGTTGGCACTGGTGTTCGGCATTTTGTGTTGGGTTGTCATGCAATGCATAACTATCTTCCACATTGCTTCAGCTTTATCTTCCATACCACGTTTGGTATGAACAGGCACAATGTTTTTCCTGTCTTGAGGCTTGTGGGAAAAATAAATGTCTTGTGTATCGTAGCAATATTCCAAAAACTCCGTCAGGTATTTAGTATTAAGAGGTTTCTTCATTAGGACATAAATTTTCCTATTAGTACGTTTTACTCGTACGAAGTGAAAAATAGGTATATCTTCGTCTTCGTTGCATATTCTGGTGGTGGCATTTTTTATCTAATCTAGAATGTAATGACACTATTTTTCTTTGGAAATTTAATATGATCAGTGATCCGTTGGGAAAGAGATGTGAGAAATAAATAAATATAAGTAATGTGTATTTTAATTTTCTAACGTTGATTTAATAATGCGCAACGTTTCTCTGACAATACATGTCAGCTTCATCAGGCTACAAAATTAAAAATTAAAAATACAATAAGCAATTTCGTAGGCTCACAAACAAAAATACAATAAATTTATTATATAAATTATTACCACAGGTACGCGAGAATTCGTAAGTGTATTGACTTACTTGTCACCTGTCAGACTATCGACTGACAATAAATTATGCAACAAGCCAGCGCTTATATAGGCGAAGCAACAAAGGTACAGGGTGATGAACTCGATCGGGACATTTTAATTTTTGTAGTAAAGGAAGGTACGCTTGATTAAACTAAGATGAAAATAAAAAAATTGCTAGCCTAGAAAATAGGTAGTCTTGGTTACTGTACAAAAAAAGAGTCTTTTTAGTTACGAAAAACTTTAAACAAGAAAGATGTAGTGAGAATTTGTTAATGAAAAGGAAACGTTTTTATCCCTCATTTAATTATAAACTGGTACTTTTGAAATTATCTTATTTCAGCATACAAGTTTGAATTCTCTAAGGTACACCTACGAACTACAGCATGAGGTTCGTGACCACGATCTCACAAATAATATGCGTCCTATTAAATAGAAAATATTTTTTAAAGGTACTATTACATATTCTTGTACATTGCGTGGATAAAATCTTTAAAAAAAAGACTTTGTTTTATATTTAGAAATGGATCGCCCAATTCCCCAATTGAATACAACTATTATTCTAGGTGCCGTTTGCTATTAGTTATGAGAAATATTTTTTTTTTTTTTTCATGAAAAAACAGCTCTTCAACGGTTATTCTCATGGCAGCGTTATTTTCTTCTACAGCATCCACTGCCCTATTTGCGGCCATTTGCTTTTCCGCTTGTGGAGTGACTTTATAAGAAATAACATAACTTTGCGATATGACTCCATGGTCTCTCTCTCCTATCTTTAGCCACTGTGAATTATACCTATACATATACAGTATAGTGCTGCTGCTGCTGGCTGGCGTATAGCTCGCTGAGCTGGCCTCCATACCAATGCTTTCGTCTGCAGCAGAAAACCAAAGACGTGACTGTCGTAGTATGGCTGTCGATACTGACGCCCTGAGGTTAGAGTTAATGCGTGCCAAGCGGCAAATACAAATGAACTTAGATTAACTAACTAAATCTTAAGCTATTAAACCTAATAACTCTGTACTAAAAACATGTTAAGCAAAAAATCCCTGTACTCGAAACAAATAAAATCTAACAATATTAAAAATATATGTTCAGATTTTTAATGTATAAATAAATCATACTTATGAGGTTGCAAAACCTTTTAAATAAAAATCCAAATAACTTGCAGAACATAAATAACATCAGAAAAATAATCAAATAACTCAGAGAGCTTAATATCCAATTTGTTGAGTTAAGGAGCCGCAAATCGCAATGCCAGCGAAAGCATGCCACCTTAAACCCTTTCTCCAAACGGTTTAATTAACCGAGGACCACTGCCTTGTGTAATGAGACAACGATAGCTCATTGACCGATGAGTTCAATTTATATCGAGGAAAGAGAAATGATTCACATCTAATTGCCAAACAATGCGAGATTGATTTATTTAAAATAATCTCTTAACAACAGAATGTGCTCGACTCATCATTTTTTTAACTATAAAAAAAATTCTTGCTCATAAATAATAATACTAATTACAATATATGTGTAATATAGTCGTTATTATACAAAATTACAAAATGCTGTCGTGCGTTGGGAATTTTCGCCGTCGCACTAACAGGCATGTTCCTTCAATTGTCGACAAGACGCAGTCTAATTGTTAGCCACTTGTACAGGTTATCGAATAAGCGAAGATGAAAGCTTATCGAATCTGATAGTGTGACTTAGAAAAAACTTAGTGGAACGATACCGTTTTTAAGAAGAGAAGTAGCGACGAAACTCCAACTCACCGCAATGTCCGCTTCGAATCGTAACGCTTGACAAAGCTAGAGATATAGAAAGAGAGAGCAAGACAAGATGATAACGCAGCCGAGTCCAGGGAAAAAGTGTCTTAACGAACTAGAAAATTCGCGGCTGTCGACCTAATCGCGACAATGCCCCACTCCTGAATTCCTCCCTTTCCCACATCTCCCGCCCCCACAAGCATGAAGTCTATTCAACGAATTTATTCGTACATGCCACCCGTCTTGATGCGCCAAGGCAACAATAAAAAAAAAAAAAAAAAAAACGATAACAATTAATGAATGAAAATAGAGCATGAATTAAACAGCAAGAACAAATAACAATTAAAAAATTTTCAATAAATAAAGATCAAGAGCCTATCTATTGCAGTCGAGTTACAATCGCATCAATAATACAAGAATAATTCGCACAAAATGCATCAAACTTTTTTCATTGAAACTCGCATAAAATATTTTTGTTATTAGCCACCCACCTTGAATTATTACCGAATAATAATTAAGACAGATAACAATAAATCAAGTCAAAACATTTATATAGTAGCATTATGACTTTCTAGATGTTCTTTATGTGCTTGCAATGCATCGGAGTCGACCGGTAGTCGAACGATCTTTGCAACAGGACGTTTAAACTCCGACCTCGCTGTCCTTACTGTAGCCACCCGGACAAGATGATCTGCACCTGGGTGAACAGCAGTAACAACTCCCAATGGCCATCGTCCTGGAGGCGCTAACTCGTCCTTGATGAGAACCACGTCACCCTCATTCGAGTGTGGCTTGTTCTTTAACCATTTGTTGCGCTGCTGAAGGTGCTGTAGGACCTCGCTCCTCCACCTGAACCAAAAAGAGTTACGCATTCTCGTTATCAATTGCCAGCGATCAGACAGAGAGATATTAAAATTGATATCCTCAAACGGCTCAGGATACGATAGTTGAGCCGCGCCAACCAAAAAGTGCCCATCAGAATAAATATTCAAGCAGACTCCTTGGCGAGAAACGAATCTGCTATATGCAGCCAAGAACGATCCAGTTGTCAAGTTGGAAACAACTTCGATGTGCACAGCCTTAATCACCATACACACAAATATTGCGATGTAACCTGGAACCGTCATTACTCCTCGTCCCTTTGACGGTTTGAGAGCAAAAGGGCCCGCAAAATCAATCCCAGTGCAAGAAAATGGGCGACACTCATTCAAACGAAAGGCAGGCAGAGGAGCCTTTTGTTGCGTCAGTACATTGCCAGCATAGCGAACACAGGCAACACAATTCTTGCATACACCTCGAAGTAAACGCGCTCCATTCATAATCCAGCAGAAACGACTAAGATAGCTGTTCATTACCTGCACCCCTCCATGCAAAGTTACCGAATGAGCGTGCTCCACCATACGACGAATAATGACGTCACGGCCAGGCAAAATGACAGGATGCTTCTCGCTGAAACTGATCAGGGCATTCTGCAAACGACCGCCAACTCGCAGCAAACCTCTTTCACACTGTTACGTTCAAGCAAAAAGTGCTTGACGAACGTGGGGATCTTAATATCGATCGTTCGGGAATTACTGAGGATCAATAAACTGTTGAGTGGTAGTAGTTTAAATAGCGTTTATTTAATAGCGTATGTATTTACAATAGCGGTTAGTGGAGCTCAAAGCGCAATTGATGTTGGCTCTTTGCTTGTTGAGACGTATCTAATTTATTTCAATAATTGCGGAGAGAATAACTAAAGTTAACTATACAAATATACAGTGTAGTCGTTATATGAGTCAGAGTAGAAAAAGAGATAAGATAAGAAAATGTAAGTTCTGAAATTAAAGTATGTATAAATGTAAAGTGAAAGTAATAAAATTGATAAGTGTTACTTTTAGATGATAAAGCAAAGATAAAGCTATTACAATTCCAGAAAATATAACTATTGCATTTAACGTATTGTCCTAAAGAAAATTAGAAAATGAAGAGAGAAAATTAAAAGTTCACGATTGGCGTGAACACACACAAGAACGGAAGCAGCCGAAATAATGGTGACTTCTTGGGCAACGGACGTCCCGCTCTCAAGCAGTGAATTTCCTCAGCATAGTGTCGAGACTGCACTAACCTGAAACAAGCAAAACAAGCCGCAGCCCACTCCAAGGCTGGCACTTCATTCGAAAGCTTTTTAATCTTATAATACCATTTGCAGCAAATTGCAAGAATTTTTATTATCTTTAAATATCCTGAGTGACTCTCAAGACGAAACATCATCACTTCAGAATAAGACTGGCTCTCATTGTCAACAGTTCCCTACGTAACGAACGCCTAAGAAGGCTCGGAGACAGAAACGGGCTCGATCGATGTATTCTACGACGGGTCCCCATCCTTCATCCAACCAGGACCATACCACCATAACTGTGACCCAACAAACTGATCCACGCGAACTCCTTGAATAGCCAAATCAGCCAGATTCTCTGCCAAACGCACATGACGCCAAGTAGCCCTCGGAAATAGTGACTGAATTTCACTCACTCTGTTTGCAACAAAAGTAGGCCACTTCGCTGGATGCCCCTTGAGCCAATCCAAGACAACTCTAGAGTCTGACCAAAAGCTTATAGATGATGGTGGGGACGACGACAACGATTCAACTAGGTGCCTAGACAGACGAACGAACAATTGCGCCCCACACAACTCCAACCTAGGAAGACTCTGCACTTTAATAGGAGCGACCTTGGACTTGGACCTCAGAATGGTGGATAAACCCTCAGTTGAAACCGCATAGACCACCGCGGCATACGCACGCTTCAAAGCATCTGCAAAACCACACAAATGCCAAGTACCATGCTCAAGAATTCTCGTCCAACGAGGAATACGCAATTCATCTAATCCACTCAGAGACAATCGAAATGATAGCCAACGACCCGCTATCTCAGAGGGCAAGGTCTGATCCCAGTCGAGACCCGCTTACCAAATTTCCTGCATGATAATTTTCAGAACTATTGTAACAGGGGCCAGCCAACTAAACGGATCGAATAAACGAGCAAGCTTGGATAGCACCATTCTTTTTGTAACGTATGACGAGTTTTTTGTAAGGGATACAGAAAATCGAAAAGTGTCGGTAGATGGATGCCATTTTTATCCAAGAGCTGAAATAACCTCGTCAATTTGTAACGCAAGATCACCTTCAAGTTTTGATGGTCCACTAGGTACCAACTCCGGCGAATTAGCCGCCCACTTTCCTAGCTGCATTTGAGCCGACCTTAATAATAATATGAGCTCGTCGCGCCTTTGCACCGCTGCTCCTAACGCATCTGCCCCAGAAAAAATATCATCTACATATACCTGTTCGAGAAGAATCAACGAAACCAAAGGAAACTCAGCTTTTCCCTCCTCGGCCAGACGATGCAGTGTGCGAATCGCCAAGAATGGAGCAGACGCGGTGCCGAACGCAAGAGTGACCAACTTGTAGTCCTGAATTGACTGTTTACTGTCCGGTCTCCACAGGATGTGCTGCCAGTCAGCATCATCGTCATGCACGAGAATCTGTCTAAACATACGAACGATATCGGCTACGAAAACAAAGCGACTGAAACGCCAACGAGAGAGAACAGCCGTGATATCGATTTGAAGGCGAGGACCGGGCAGCAACAAGTCATTCAACGAAAGCCCCGATTTGCATTTTTGAGCGGTGTTAAATGCTACTCTAATTTTCTTTGAGCTATTATTCCGAAACACAGCGTGATGCGGCAAATAATTTTTTGCGTTTCGCTGTTCCACTAATGAAGCGAGCCTCATGTGACCGAAATCTCTGTATTCCGACATAAAGGACACGTACGCAACATTTAATCGAGCATCCTTTTTTCGTCACTTTTCGGATCGTATAAGACAACTCTTAGCAATATTTTTCGAATCTTCTAAATCTCACCGCTCCGAGAAAGGCAATCTAACGACAAAACGACTGCTCGCGTCACGAGTAACCGTTTCCACATAGTAATCTTCACAGAAACGCTCATCTTTAGTCATGCAATTCTTGCATGGCACCTCCTTTGTCTCCTAAAATCTAGTGAGTGTTTCGTAAAGCGAAGGATCAATGCATGTATGAAACGCGCTCACGGACGCGCTACTAACGGATCTATCAATCGGAATAGATCCGGTAAGAACGAAACCAAACACGGTACTCTGAGCGACCGGAGAGAACATCGGACCGTGTATTACCCTTTCACCTATTATTTCTGGATAAATGTCCGCGCCAATAATAACATCAACGCGTCTTGACTCCATAAATCTCGAATCTGCAAGAGTCAGGCCTTTAAGATGTGGCATCACAGCGCAGGCTACGCTCCTAGACGGCAAAAATCTAGTAACTTCGCTTAATACTAAAGCAACAGCAGGCAGAGAAAATTCCTTTTGAACTATCGATTTTATGATAATAC